>NC_138028.1:136477397-137030750 GCF_964106645.2 Podarcis pityusensis | reverse complement strand
TTGTTCATGTGGCTTCAGATTGGGAGATTATGTCAAGCAGAAAAGAAACAGCTGTAGCTGTAGCACATTTTGCTTCTCATTTCATCTCGGCAGAATAAGCAGCAGCTGAAGAAAGTTTCACTTGCTTTAACAGACCTTTAAAACTGGGACTGTGTCAGGAGCAGTTTCAGTTTTCATTTTACTGTTGGCATTATTACTCAAGCTTTGTATGAACAGTTGGATGAGCACAGTTGTCATTGTCTATGAAGTTACTGCAGTTTTACAATGGCTTTTTTAATTAATCTAACTTTTACTATCTACTGCATATTATCTTTATGTTTATTAAAAAAGAAAGAAAAGAAAATCTGTCAGGGTTATAAAGTTGAATAAGGTGGATTTATGTAGCCACAGCCTTTGTGGATGATTTTTATGAGTTTTATTAGCAAGCTAAGCAAGGTGTAGTATATAATAAAGTTTTTACTGTGCTCTTTTTTCTGCAGTGATTTTCAACTTTCCCCTGATATTTCAGACGTTTATAAAATAATTGCACTCATGGTTAAATCACATTGCACTACAAAGTGTCTGCAAGAAGTATTGTAGAACCTTTTAAATGAGATTTTTTTTTTTTTTTTTGGTATTCAAAAGTATTTCCATGGGGCTTCCTTTCACAGCTACCTTTTTTTTACAATGGCAACACATAATATTGAAGTATCATATACATGCTTTATATTGACCCAAGTTGAAAATGAAGAATAAGGCTTAGAGGATAGCACTTCTAACAATCAAACACACTTTCTGCATGTTGAAGATGTTTTCAGCTCTATGGCTGCATTCATATTGAGCATGAACCACAGTAAGCCCCCGATTTGTATGCTCATCCCCTTCCCATTCTTCCTCTGATGTGGCCACAAGGAGATTGCAAGCTTCCACTTCCATTTTAAATTAGCCACTGTTTAGCATGCCATTCAAATCCTAAACCAGAGGTCTTCAGCTATTTTGGCTTATGCTCATACTTTTGAGTATGAGCACAAAAATTTGCAACCAGAAAAATGCACACCCACAAATCACCACACATTTGTGTGTGAGGTTTAAAAAGGTAAAGGTAAAGGACCCCTGACAGTTAAGTCCAGTCCCGGATGACTCTGGGTTTGCAGCGCTCATCTCGCTTTACAGGCCGAGGGAGCCGGCGTTTGTCCATAGACAGTTTTTCCGGGTCATGTGGCCAGCATGACTAAGCCACTTCTGGCTCAACAGAGTACCAAAACCAGAGCAGTGCATGGAAACGCCGTTTACCTTCCCGCCGGAGCGGTACCTATTTATCTACTTGAACTTTTTTTGGTGCGCTTTCGAACTGCTAGGTTGGCAGGAGCTGGGACCGAGCAACAGGAGCTCACCCCGTCACGTGAGGTTTATTAGGAAGCTAATGTAACATTATCACCATCACCATCAGTATTATAAAAGAATATAAATGTATGCTTTAGTTGAGATTCCTGCACTGCAAGGGATTGAATTAGATTACCCTAAGGGCTCCTTCCAATTCTATACAATTCTGTGATTCAATGAAAGGGAAGAAACTTGAGAGCAGAGCTGGTTTTCATTGGGTCAGAGCTGTTCTCTGGCTAACCTTCCACTTTCTCTCTCTCTCTCTCCTCCTTCCAAGGGAGAGAATTTAGCATTGAGATGAACACTAAGTGTCCCAATCTGGAAGATTAGGTAATGAGCACATTTGGAATCTTGAGAGAGTGCCTTGGAAGCTGTCATAAAATGGCTGCCGTGGGGAGGGTGGGGGGCCCATTCACAAAAATGGCTGAAATACTGTGTGTGAGAGAGAGAGAGAAAGAGAAAGAGAGAGAAAAACAAACTACCCGGAGAAAGAAACATGCCACTTGATACCACACAAGTGATAATGAACATTATTTTAAATTACTTAATATATTCTCTTTCTACACAAGCATGGGCGATGCAGTATAAAAAGTGAGAGTGAAGATTTCTTGTTCAGAAGGTCGGACGGAGCCTTCACCTGGACCTCAGCCTGCTGGGTATAACAGCATGATTGATAATTTAATGATTCATTAACCTGTGTCTCTACCTTTCAATGTGAAAGAGGTACTTGTAAATTTATCATTGGCCTTAACTTAAATGGGAAAGGTTTCAATCCCAAATCAGCATTTGCATTTTTCAAAGGTGCATTTTCTTGCCTATTGGTATGAATCCATTGTTATCTTTTCATTTTTAAAGACATATGCTTGGCAGGGGGTTGGACTTGATGGCCCTTGTGGTCTCTTCCAACTCTATGATTCTATGATATTATATATTGACTCTGCTAACACAGGCAGATTATAATTTTAGTGTACATCGGGTTACAGATGCTTCAGGTTACAGACTCCGCTAACCCAGAAATAGTACTTTGGGTTAAGAACTTTGTTTCAGAAATCACATGGCAGCGGTCTGGCAGCAGCGGAAGGCCCCATTAGCGAAAGTGGTGCTTCAGGTTAAGAACAGTTTCAGGTTAAGAACAGACCTCCAGAATGAATTATAAGTTCTTAACCCGAGTTACCACTGTAAGTGATATGAAAGAAAGAAAGAAAGAAAGAAAGAAAGAAAGAAAGAAAGAAAGAATCAAATTCTGGCATTGAACGAATCAGTTAATTTTGGAGCCTTTAACAGCGTTAAACAACTCATCAAAGAAAAAAATTATTTGGACTCTAAATGGAGGAACCTTCATTCACTTTCCCAGATGGCATACTCATCCAATATATGAAGCATCTTTTGGGCTGGAGCAGTACACTGGCACCACTTAGAAAAGCATTTACAGCTTTGCCTATTCAGTGTATGCCCTCCCCATATCTAATGGGAAGATTCAATAGCACCCCTGTGTACCAAAGTCTCTATATCTGTGAGTCTGGAGACGTGGAGGACATTCAACACTATTTGTTACAATGCCCTTTATATACACCCCCTAGATGTGCTAAAATGTTTAGTAAATGTTTAGTACAGTCCCCAAATGTTTTCAAATCATTCAGTTGATGGGTACTTTGAATTCAGCCTGTCTTCCCCTTCCCCTCCTTCCTGGACAATACTATAATTGTAGATGTAATATAGATTTTTTAGTGAGCAACAGAAAATCCTGTGGCTTTCTTTCTCACATAGCGTACATTGGAAGGGCAGACACTGTAAAGCTGGAGACTTGAGTCCAGTCATGGTAACAGGAGAACTTTATTGATATTCAGGAACCCCTAAGGCCAGAGGCAGAGAGTGAAAGCTAGCATTACATGTTTATCTTTTTCCTTGGGGATGCAAAATTATCCAAGTCCTCTAAGTGAATTTCCACTTCAGTGATTCAAGAATAACCACAAACAAGGGAAGGTGCACTTTATGAGGTCCAGAGAGGCCTAGGCCACTTCCATCTTTTGAGGACCGTAGCTATAATAAAAAATATTTTAAAATGTCAATACATGAACACAAAATAAGGTGCATGCACACATACATATGTGAGAGGTTTGTTAATATAATCAGCTGATCTGAGAAGACACATCCATCATCTCATCTTGTACCATCAGAGCCAATATATTTTAATGAATATTTATTGACATTTTATGCTCTTTAATATGATAAGTAAATAACTTTTCTTATTTTCTTAAATTTGAAGCTTAAAGCTGAGAGTGTGTCACATTTTTGTCCAATGTGCATAAAAAGAAAGAAAGAAAGAGAGAGTTTGGACTTGATATCCCGCCTTTCACTCCCCTTAAGGAGTCTCAAAGCACCTAACAATCTCCTTTCCCTTCCTCCCCCACAACAAACGCTCTGTGAGGTGAGTGGGGCTGAGAGACTTCAGAGAAGTGTGACTGGCCCAAGGTCACCCAGCAGCTGCATGTGGAGGAGCGGAGACGCGAACCCGGTTCCCCAGATTACGAGACTACCGCTCTTAACCACAACACCACACAAGTTGCAGACCTTATCAAATACCCCAAATCAACAAGTGTCTGAAGTTGAGGTCCCCTTTGAGTTTGAGGCCCAGGTTGAATCACCCTCTTGGCTTCCCCCTGATTGGCCATGGTCCCATGATTAGGTAATCTGGAAGAGGAGGCAAAAGAAAGACCCTGCCTATCCAGTCCAGTGGGAGAAGTCATCCTATTGAGTAAATGTCCTGCAGTCCATCCTTCCAACAGAAATGCATGGTCAAACCAATGTCCATTTTTTTTTAAAGCTACAGCTAACTTGTGAAATAACCATTATAGTCATGCACCTCAAAAATTGTACCATATGTCCAAATAGTTCTGTTATATAAGGAAAAAGCAGGGACAGAATGAGGAAATGGAACAAGAATGTTATAATCCTCTTTCATTTTTCCCCCAGTTTTGTGAAATTTTATTTTGCGCTTTCTGATCCTTTGAAGACGTAGAATATGAATTGAGGTTTTAAGTTATATCTTCCTCATATTTTGCAGTTGTAGAATGTGATTGCTTTAGGTGTATTCCTTGTGTTTAATCATAAAATTGAACAACTACCAGAAGGGTTTCAGAATGAAATGGCTACAAATGAGCATCTTTGTTATGCATGGAGATTCAGATACTGAGATTTTTTTTTAATTTTTTGGTATTTTTAATCTCCAGGGGTGATAGTAGTTTGAGAGGGACTTGTATGTTCTTTATCTTTTTTAAATGAAATCACTATTTAACAATGTAGAGTGACAATTTTGCAAACATTATTGAGTTTCGAAACCCTCTAATCCTCTCGTTTTATTGCTTAAGGTATACTATATAAGGTCAAATTCTCTCCTGACATTGTTAAATTACAATCAATTTTTAATAAAGCCTATTTAGCCTGGTTAATTAGAGTTAATAGTAAATTTTCTAGCCTGCTGACTTATCTTTAGAAAATATTTGACCACACTGTTCAATGAAATTGACTCCACATGTATTTCTTACTTATGTGAATCTCATTATGTAAGAAAAAAGCATTGGTTCCAACTTGTTGTGTTTACCATCTCTGGTTAATTTGCAGACACAAATATTGTTCAGAACCTATATAAGCACTGAGGGTTACTTATATGCTTGCTTTTTTGTGTATTTGTTCTAGGATTCAGAGTTTCCTGAAGATATTCAAGTGAATCCCTACCTTGCTCGTGCAAAAGAATGTTTGCGCCCTCTAAAGTCTGGAATATATAGGTTGAGCAACACCTTGAAAGTACATGATCTGGCAGTGAGCTGGTAGGAACTACCTTCTAAAATTGCTTACTTATGTATTTGATTTTTTAAACTAACATAGAGAATAATTAACTTTTAATGCTAGTTGCCAAATACTTACTCGTAACAATGCAACCATTTCTATATGCAGTGAAATAAAAGAAATGGATGGGTAGAGACCCCGTGAATAAATGGTACAGCGGGAGGTGAAAATGACCATGGAGAATGTAGGTTCTATGAGGCCCTTTTGTGTAGAGCTATTTCCCCTTGCATCTGAAATAACTCCCCCTCCCAAATATTATATGCATTTATTTCTTTTGATATACACAGACACACACACATACACCAGCTAGTCAGCAAGAGATTTAGAGTGATCTCTGACACTGGCCCTATTGAGAGTGGCTGCCAGACTTTGACTCTCTGCACTTTTCTAGAGGAAAAACATCCTGGGCCTGGAGGCAGCTCAGACAAAAGCTGCTTCTGGAAATGTTACAAGATTTGAAATCAAATTCTGATTCTGATTCTAAAAATCTGGAAACCCCAAAATGCAACGATAATATGAACGAAGGAGTTGTGGTTCTCAGGAAACGGGTAGGAAAAATAATTTCATTTGGAAACAGAGACTTAGTGCTACTGTTTTGATTGCTTGAAGGCTGAAAGGCAGAAGGGCTTTCTATATAAGGTTGCTAGAGAGAAAGCAAAGAAGAGGAGCTTTTGTTTCTTTAGCTATGGATAGCTGCAACTAGTTCAAAAAGCAGAAGACAGCTAGTGAGCTCCAGAGGCATAGTGAAGACATGAGTTCTTCAGCAGTCACGCAAGTAGCACCAAATGTGTCTGCTTTAAAAGAGGCAGAAAATATCCAGCAATAGACAGGGCCAGGGCACGAGAACATCCCAACTGAAAATACTGTGGAAGCTACCGGTACTGTCCAACCTGAACAACAGGAAAAGCTGAATATGGCAAACTACATATCCAGAGCAACTCCTCCATCACAATGCTGGACCCCTACAGAAAGTTATAATAATTATTATTTATCAAATTTGTCTTTCATCCTTAGATCTCAAGGCGGCTTACAGCATAAAAATATAAGATAAAAACACAAAATACATAATACAAAACAAAACAATACCCCCCTCCACCTCCCTCCCTCCCACAAACACATTTGAAAGGATATAGGATACCTGGTTGAAAAGGAATGTTTTTGCCTGGTGCCTAAAGGTGCATAATAAAGACGCCAGCTGAAACTAATCAGAAACTAATTGGCATTCAGTGCAGTCAGACCAGGATCAGTGTAATATGCTCGAACCGTCTTACAGCCCTACATATAGCATGTTGCAGTAATCTAACCTAGAGCTTTCCCGAGCATAGACAACAGTAGTTGGGATATCCCTGTCCAGATAGGGGCACAACTGGACCACTAGCCAAAGCTCAGAGAAGGCACTCCGCACCACTGAGGCACCTGAGCCTCAAGCAACAGCAAAGGATCCACAAGTACTCCCAAGCTATGTACCTGTTCCTTCAGAGGGAGTGTAACCCCATTAAGAGCAGGCAACCTTCCATCCATCTGGTCTAGGGAACCAGCAACTAACACTGCCTCCGTCTTATTTGGATTGAGTTTCAGTTTGTTGATTTTCATCCCATTATTGTTGCAAGACAATGGTCCAGCACATCCACTGCCACACCTGCAGATGTAAATGACAAGTAGAGCATATAGATGTACTCAGAAACTCTGAATAACCCCACTCAGTGGTTTCATGTAGATGTTAAACAGTATAGGGGATAAAATCGAACCCTGAGGAATCCCACACTGAAGTCTCCCCAGGACCAAAGAACACTCCTCAAGCATCATCCTATGGAAATGTTCATCCAAGTAGGACTGGAACTACCACAAAGCGGTGCCAACTATCGCTAACTTGGACAGCTGCTCCAGAAGGATACCATGGCTGATGGTATTGAAAGCCCGTGAGAGGAGAAATAACAGGGACACATGTCCCCTGTTTTCCTCTGACACATGTCATCATAAAGGGTACCCAAAGCAGTTTCTATGTCAAACCCAGGCCTAAACCCCAATTGAAATGACACAAGTACTATATCACAACTCAAGCAACACCAAGATAAGATAGCTTTTGTACCGGTTGTTGTTGTGCACCTCTTGCACATCAGCTTTTATTGTTTGTCTTGTGATCTTAAGCAAAAATTCTTAAATGCTAGAGCCAGTCACCCAAGCTCTGTAGTTTGTGAAGTTAGATGTAAGGGAACTTAGTGAGAAGACCTTCAGCTCAATAAAAGAGATGTGCACAGAACTGGCAGATGACCTGGATGTAGAGCTTTAAACACCTAGAGAAACCACACAGCTAGTAATACTAATCACCATCACCATCGCATATACAAATAAAGTTGAACTTTTTTTTTTACAAAAACGCCCCCCAAAAGTGATTGACTTGCCAAAGAACCAGGACAAAGCTCTGACTTTCATAACTCCCCCCCACACACATCAATTTTGCCTTTGAAATCTAGGTAATAACTAACAAATAGTTATTAATAACTAACAAATAGTTATCTCAATTCTCCTGGGTGCAGGGCATCAGTAAGGGTTACTAAATTAACATAACCTTGGCTTTCTTGACTTCCTTGTCTCAGCTCTCAACACTTCTATGCACAAAAACATGCCGTTTTGTGGGGAAGTCAGATTCAGCATCTTTGAGACATTGGTGTATTTAAGTTTCTCAGCCTTCAGGTAGAATCAGGGTCTGGGAACTTTGATTTATCCACTCTTTTCGATCTTATTAAAACCTTAACTATTAGAATTTTGCTTCAAAGGTAAGCAAAAGTTTAATTCAAGAAATGCAGTTTGCTATAAAGAACCTGTCAGATGTTTTGTTATACTGAGTTAGATTTTTTACAGTTAGGTTTAACAAAGCACTAAAATGCAGATACTTGTTTTTCCTTTAAAACACTGTTTCTACAGATCAGAAAGTCCTATAGATTTTCAAGATGCTGTGCCTCTAAGCAGCATGATAGCTGATATATAATTGCATTTTGAATTCACAGGATCATTCTTTGCAATTCTATGAATATATCAATGTGTTTTCATGTAAGAAGACAGTTGAAGTGTGTGTATATCTGCCCGGAGTGACTTAATAATGTGGGATTGCATTGTTACCTCTTGCAGTAAAGACGTAACAATAAAATATATGACACCTTTTGTTATTCCAAATGACTCCCTGGACAGCAGGATAATACATCCTTTTTAAAGACCACAAAATAATTTATTTCTCCTCTGATCTTTTTTATCTGTCAGAAAATCAGTGTTTGTGAGTTTAGAGTCCTTGCCTTCTATATTTTATTTTACATTTCTGCTTACATTTCATGTTAAACGTTGGTGGTGAATTCCTGGAGTAGCACATGTTTCCATTTTACTTCAGCTCATATAAGCTTTTTCCAGGAACTCTGGAAGCATGTTCATTTATTGATGCTATGTCACATAACATTGGAGCAGTTACTTAAAGTTGTGTGGTGATATAATTTTATTGAAATGTTTATTTTCTGTGAAATAGTGCTAATAAACAAACAAACAAACAATTTAGATTAAATTAAAACCCTAAGAAGAACCTTAATGGGTCATTAGACTGAAGGTCCATTAATTTATTGTTTTCATTTATGAAATGATTTTATATAGCTGACCATAATGAAGTCCACCTAGTGCAGCAAACTATTTCTCCACAGTGGTTAACAGGATGTCAGGACATGAAGAAAACTTCATAAGCCTTTCACATTTTTTACCCCTAGCAACAGGTATTTAGTAGTATTTTGCCTCTCAATAGGGAGATTCTAGTTGTTTTCCATGGTTAATAACTGCTCATAACCCTCTCCTCTATGATTTGCCCAGTATCCTCTTAAAGCCATCTGAGCTAGCGACCATTACTAGATCTTGTAACAGTGGATTCCATGAAGTAATTCTGCCTTGTTGAGAAAGTGTCTTGTTTTGTCTTTCCTAAATCTACTGCAAACAATTGAACTGGATGATCTTTAGTTCCATTAATATAGGAGAGAGCAAAATCTCTTTCCACATCATGCATTTCCCACTAAAACTCTATAATGTAGTGTGTGTTTTTCTAAATTTAAAAGTCCAATACAGTTGATGCTGCCACAGTTTGAAAATAACTACCGTAAATGTTCAAAAAAGGAATTTTCTCAGTTTGGAATAGTAGTGCGAATCAGCCATCTTTTTGCTGAAACTCTAAAATTGAAATTATTTATTGCATTTGTTAGTTACTTTATACAAAACAAATGTCTCACAGATGTATGGCGAGCTTAGATGCCAGTTTTCCATTCAGCAGACTAGGCAGCATCAGTGCATGGGGAGAATTGGTTTGTCCTTCTCAAATGAACCTGTCCTTGATTGCTGAAATTTGCTTCACATTTTCAAATCATAATGTATTTTTAAAGCAATCACTAGTCTGGTACTGTCTGTATTTGTTGGGGTGAGGAGTGAAGCATTTCATTCATGCTTGAAACCTAGGTTTCCCTGGTATGTACCACAAAGCTTCTTATGTGTTTCATGATTTTTTTAAATTTTTATTTATTATAATTATAACTTGCCTATCCAGATAGAAATCCTGTTAAGGCAACTTGCAAGTAGCATTCAATTACACATGTTAAGAACACAGTAACCAATATTAACGTATTTAAGCACAGGGTTTTAGGTGGTCTTTGCTTGCTGCCCTCTAGGATTCTCTCTTTGATAGTGGGCTGTGGGTGGTGGGGTGGTGGTGAAAAGATATAAAAGCCTCTTGAACTGCTCATAGCTTGAGGCTTTGGTCCAGGATTGTTTAATTCAAGTAAATTCTTATCACATTGCTAATATTATTTTCCTTTTCAGGTTCCACATTAACATTGCTTTTCTTTCCTAGGTTGTTTCAGCTTAACCAATTGTTTTTTCTTACCTCTTGACCTTGCTATGGCTACTAATGGTTGCCGTATTTGGAGCCAGGAAGGAATTTACCTGTAGACAAATTGGCCGGTCAGGAGGTTTTGCCTTCCCCATGGCAAAATGTCACAACTTTGGGTGGTTAAGGCATTGGGTGGACTCCTGGTCTTTGAACGTTGGGTGAAGTGTTGTATTATCCAGTATGGAATCAGCGGTGTTTTCAGGGTTCCCCATTAAAGGGGTCTCAATGGGTGTCCCTATCCAGAAGCTTGTGTGGTGCAGATGGTCCACAGGGCTTCCAGTGGTGGCCTTAGGATGGCCACCTCAGTAGATCGATGTCTTGGGGAGGCCATAATCCATGGCATGACCCCGAAGCAGTTCTATCCCTCCAGTAGGATGTTGGAATGGATATACACCCAATGCCTGAGCCAATGTTCCACCTATACCTCTAATCAATAAACTTGTGGCTATTTTTAAATCTCAGACTGTTGTCCACTTGTGTTTGTACTCTCTCACTTCACCATAGAATGAGAGCAGGGGATGGGCTGGGGAGGTAGTGTGACTGGGATCACAAAGTTCTAGCTGTGTTTGCAGTCTCACCTGTATGTGTGTGTCTCTTCTGATCCCACATTTTATTTTAAGTAAGAGGTTATTTCTATTTATAGTATTCTTAGTTGTTATGCAGAAATACCAGAATGTGGAAGAAATATAGATTTTAGAAGTCCCACAGGTTGACCAAACAGTTGTGTGATTACAAGACCGTATTCTACAGTTTAGGAATGTCAACTTTAAAAAATGACAGAACAACAAACACAACCTAAACAGGAAGAAAGTGAATTCCTTTGGGTTTGCCTGAAACTAATTTTCTTGAGCACATTTCACCTGCTGGATATTTCCCAATAGAATGCTTTTCTAGTTTGTCATCTTGAGAATGTCATTCTTAAACCTTTGAATAATCTCCCTAGAGATTATGGCTTGAATTGTCTAAGCATCCTAGGAAAGTAAGTGAGAGAATTTTTTTTATTCATCTTGTGGATAATTTATCAACCTTTTTTGAATTAGAAATCTGCCATACAAAATAATAATAATAATAATAATAATAATAATAATAATAATAATTTATACCCCGCCCATCTGGCTGGGCTTCCCCAGCCACTCTGGGTGGCTTCCAACCAAATATTAAAATACAGTAATACATCAAACATTAAAAGCTTCCCTAAACAGGGCTGCCTTCAGATGTCTTCTAAAAGTTTGGTAGTTGTTGTCTTTGACATCTGGTGGGAGGGCGTTCCACAGGGACGGCGCCACTACCGAGAAGGCCCTCTGCCTGGTTCCTTGTAACTTGGCTTCTCGCAGTGAGGGAACCGCCAGAAGGCCCTCGGAGCTGGACCTCAGTGTCCGGGCAGAACGATGGGGGTGGAGACGCCACGCTCTGAGCCCGGCCTTGGCTGGGGAGGGCGGGGTATAAATAAAAATTATTATTATTATTATTATTATTATTATTATTATTAGTGGATGCCACATATTTCTTGTATAGGTGTCAGAGCTTGCCACTTTTAAAATACATAGATACTTTTTAAAGCATATTTTAACAATAAATTAAAGCTGGAAAATAACCCTCCTTCTTAAAACTTATCTTAAAATCTAAGCTGTAGAAGAATTTGGGGGTTGTAATGTTTGCCTTGTATGACTAAGCCAGGAAAGTCTTGGTTAAGTTACACCACATTGTTTCTTCTTTTTCTTCTTTTCTTCTAGTAACCCGGTCGAGGCTCAGCTGAGGGTCTTTTGTACATGCTAATCAATAGGATATTTCCTAGTAAATAGAAATAGCATAAAGGCTTAAACTGAATAGTAAAGAGGCAGCTTCATGTTCACAGAGGAATCCAGGATGGACCTGGGTTATTTCGCGATGCTTTTGACAAAGAATGTTTCATAGAAATACATCAGGGACAGAAAACTTTTTGCGTAAGAAGGCAATATTTTGTATTGACAGAGCTCCTTTAAAGGCTGAGAGCAGAGTGAATTAGAGCTGTTTGTGAACTGCAAAATCAAACCAGACCTTTCTTGCAGTAGTTTGCTCTCACATAGTCTGTTCTGCTGCTGGTTTTAACTCTTAAGAGGAATGGATGCTTAATGCTGTATGATTTGTGTTTCCCCTCCCCCATCTTTTTACTTTTCAGTTTTGCAAATTGCCAGAGGCTAAGTGAGCCTCAGTAGACGTTTTAGAATATGTAAATGACTGCAAGCAACAGCTCCTTCCCCCAGGGTACTCCATTTGCTTTTAGAGCTGCAATTCTATACATATTTACGTGGGAGGAAGGGCCCTTGAATTTACCAGCCCTTACTCGTGAATAGGATTGCACTACACGTGTACCCTATTCAAAAATAGATTTAGTAAATGTAACATATTACAAACACAGTTCTCAATTAAGCATCCTCATTTATCATATTTTAAATAGTTTATTAATCCTTTATGGGCTACTAGAAGGAATGTGGAACTGTTACCTTTAGATTCTGTTGGACTCCCAATTCCCATCTGCCTCAATCAGCATGGCCAGTGGTGATAGAAGTTGTAGTCCCATGACGGGGGTGGGGGGGGCACAAGTTGCACCTCCCTGAACTGCAGCATGTTGGCTAGGCCTAATGGAAGCTTTAGTGCAAAACATCTAGAGAACACCAACTTGGGGAAGCCTGATCTAAAGGTGCCCTGAAAATTCTTGAAAATGAAACTCCCTATCAGCAGTGCATTGAAATTTCGTTGCTGCTTTTAGAAGAAAAAAACTGCCACAACTTGCTCCTGGGTCAAAAGTATTGTCCCACACCAGCCCAATCTCCAAGTGTTGTGTGATTATAGGGGTCTAGGCGCCTTATCCAGGATTCATGTTTCCTTTGGAAATGAGGCACAGCAGAGACTGTGGTGTCTTTATGATATATGGTTTATTTACCATACATACAATCTGAGCCTACAGTGGAGGGGTTCAGAGCATTTATGCTCCGAGAGGGTATTGCTTCTCTCATAGCCAAAGCCTTGGATACCAGCAGAAATCAGCCATAGCCTCTGTGGCTCTGCTCTAGCTTGCTGCCTTTAACAGACTGCAACTACTTTTACCTAGCCCACACCATCCCCAACTGCAATCCTAAAACAAACTGCTCTCCTCAAAGGCTTTTGTTTTTCTAGCTCAGTTGGTTAGAGCATGGTGCTGATAATACCAAGGTTGCAGGTTCGATCCCCTTATGGGATAGCTGCATACTGTACTCCTGCATTGCAGGGGGGTTGGACTAGATAATCCTCAGGGTCCCTTCCAACTCAACAATCCTATGATTTTATGAGAGACGGGACCCTCTAATTTGCCGTTTTGCACAGATCCATTCCCTTTGTCCCCCTAACAAATCTTTAGTGGGCCATTACCAGGCTAGCTCCTGACTTGAATTTTAACATACTAATTCCAGAGTCTGGCAGCCAGGAATTAGAAGGAGGGTCCAGGAATTGGAAAGGGAGTCCAGGCACTCCACAAACTCATAACACTACACTGCAAACCTGTTCAGAGTTGCATTGCTTAGCTTCTGTTGGCTTGAGGTTTATGGAGATTGTGTGCAGGATTGCAGCCTTTCTTTGGAACTGGGGTCAGTGAGGTCACAGGTGAGGGCTACTCAATACATTACATTGTTATAGAAATTTAAAGTGTGTATCTAAAAATATAACAACAAGCATCCCACATGCTTTGACACTTGTGTTTCCTACAAGTGCATTCTGTGGAGCCAAGATTGGCTGCAACTTAGAGTGTATACTCAGTGGCAAACCTGAGTGTTCTGTTGTACAATGAGAAACAGCTCACAGTCTCACATTTCTTATTCCTTGGCACATCACATAAAATGAGAATTCATTTTTAATTACAGTTGTCATAAGAGATGCCCAGCAATGACTAATCAGCCTTACACCAGCAGTAAAATGGAAGCCTTACTTCCATTTTACTGCTAACATAACTAATGCCCTTTGAACTTTATTTGATGGGAAGGAGCATGGAATCCTAGTAGTGCAGCAGAGCTTGTGGCTCAGATGATACTGAATTATGGAAGCAACCAGTTATGTGCTCCTTTATTGGTGAAGATCTCAGGTATAGACTGTTGACAGTCCTCTTCTTCTTTTTTAAGTCAGCCCATTAGCAGTTGTTTGACGGAAGGTGAATGCAATAAGCCTTTTGAAGATGTCTGGGATTCCAAGTAGTATTCTATCAAGAAAGGTCATACTCTCTTTATTAACAAGCTCCCAAAACTTGAGTCAAACAGTCACTCCAATGCTGATGGATCTACTACTCAAAAAAGTTTGCTCAAACTAAGACAAAACTTACTACTACTATTCTTCCCATCTGACTGGGCAGCTCCCAACAGAATATTAAAAACACGACCAAACATCAGTCATTCAAACGTCCCTAAACAGGGCTGCCTTCATATGTCTTCTAAAAGACAGATAGTTGTTTATTTCCTTGACATCTGATGGGAGGGCATTTCGCAAAGCTGGGTTTTTCACACAGGCACCATAGTATGCCTGAGCAGCATGTCCCCTGTGCGCCTCTTGCCAACAACACCCCCCCTCCAAACAAGAGTGCCCCAGGTTCACCAGCTGCAGCTCACCAGAAAAGAATCATTGCTGCCTTTTAGAAAGGTGACATGGGGGGAGGTGTGTGTGTGTGTGTGTGTGTGTGTGTGTCTCCATCTGTCAGTCAAAGGAGGGGCTAGAAATGCTAAGAAACAGTTAAACTTCAACTCTGCAATGAGTTCACTTAGACTTTTCCTCTTACTTGGGAGTAAATCTCATTGCATCTTGAAGATGTATAGGATCATAGTTGCAGCCACAGGAAGATGACCTCTAGGAGGAAAAGGTTGGGTGGATGAAAACTTCACCAATAAGAATTGGGGTGGGTGAAGGGGTGAAAAACTGAGGACAGACAATGGGTGAAGTGGAAACACATGAGACCGTGATGATGTGTATCAGGATTTGCAAAATTAAACTTGAAATGCAGCAAGAAAAAACAGCATCACTGTGTTTTAAGCCTGTAATGTGTACAAATCTCACTGGCTGTCCTGAGCTATTCTTTCCTGCACAGCACTCCTGAAAATATGGTGGCACTTTTTCATTTAAAAGAGTCAATCCAGTTCTATTTTTTATATTTTAAAAATACATATTTACCAAAACAAAGAAGTAAATTGTTTATAATGTAACTTCAGACAAAAGAAGTCTCTTTTTGCATTTTGGAATTATTAAATGATGCTAACAAAATGTTACCAGAGTGGTTGCAACATGCTGTTTAGTTTCAGATCAAATAATTTTTGTAAATTAAACGTTTAACCACAGCTAGATAGATAATGCTTGCCATTTCTAATCTACCATGTCTGTGCATGTGTCAGCACTTGATTTTAGAAGTCTTGCTCTGGTCAAAGTCTTTACAAGGTTGTGAGCATCTTCGTGGTTTGCATATTCTTAATCATGCAAGTTAATGGACTGCAGCACAGAAACCACCGTTTTCTATCTCTCTCCAGGCTATTTGCAGCCAGGGCAGCTTCAGCAGTGAAATGAAACCAAAACCTGCACACACGATTCTATGTGCACCATGTCTGTAAAATAGACTAATATACACCCTACTTTAAAGTTGCTCATAATACAAATTGAATTCTTGAAATTTGGAATGAGGTGGGTGGGAGCTTTGCTTAGAGTCCTATGCAGAGGCGGAGAAAGGTGGGGGTGGTCCGCCTCAGGTGTCATCCCTGAGGGGGGGTGACATCGCTGTGGGCGGCACTGCCCCTGAGACGCTCTCTGCTGCTGGCGCACTCCCCTAGGATGCTCCACGCTGCCGGCGCACCCCCACGGGCGGCTAGCCACATCCCCGCGGGTTGCTCCAGGTGTCAGACCAGCTAGCTCCGCCTCTGGTGTTAAGCAGGGACATTTCAGTGGGCAAAGTGAAATGAAGATATATCCAGAGAAGAGGTTTCATAGACTCATATCCTGGAATCTGTTGCCTATAGAGACTTATTCCACCTAACCCTGGAGATATTTAGAACTCAGGCATTTAATTGACCGAGTATAGCCACCTGCACATAATCAAAGGGGTAGTGGGGCTGCAGTCTTGGCCCTTTCTGTGAGGTTGCCAGGATTCTCCTGGCCATATCTTTGATGTCCATATGTTGGGTGTAAACATCTCAATTGTATGTAAAGCTCGTGCATGTAGTTAACCAGGAGTTGAGACACTGTACATGATTTCAGCTCCTGAAGAAGCCTATGGTGCCTAGGTTTTCTTCCTTCATGTGTCCATGCTTATTATGTAGACATCAAGGGCAGAGACGAGGAAGCTTTGCACCACTGCTGATCTCATGAGCCTCCTTTCATACATAAATCATGTGAAGTGGTCTTATTATCTTTTAGATACCTCTATCATCCCTGTTCTATGTCTCAAACTATTATTCCATGGTGACAATTGGTTTTTTTGGTGTATTTGTTTAGTATAGCCTGATGTTTTGTATGGCTCCTGTTATGGGTGTCTGATTGGAACTTGTTTGTGTGTGTGTACCTGCCACATACATCTTGTCCCAAACACATAAACCCCTAGAGAGAAGCGAGATATTTTCTGACAGATGAACTGAGCACTGTTTTGGGACAGAGCCTGACTATTGTTTCAGTAACCCAAGAATGTAGATCCACACCAGACTTAAGCAAAGCTTTCCTTTATTGCAAGAAAAGAGTTGATTGAAGAGACACAAAATTATTGGATGCATGGCAGCATTAATTTTTATCCTAGCATATTCATACTTCTAAACTAAAGAGATAAAAGCTATCTACTGCTATGAGAAATAACAGGTGGCATAAATCTCCTATAGAAGTGCAAATGTTTAGTGGCTTCATCTGTTTAAGACTTAAAATAGTTACGTCAAGTGTGTGAAAGTGTTTGCATTTCAACATCATACCCTACTGCTTTGGGAATTGTGCTGTCCATTACTCATGTTCCTGTCTGGGGACACTTCCCCCATATGCCCTGTTTCTTTTAATTCCTTGCCTACTTTGCTGTCATGCCTTCTTTTCCCTCCCTCGCTATCCAGTTCTGTGGCCGTTTCCCCAAACTTTACTGTTCAGCAACCACAACTTTTAACTCTGTCACCACTTAGTGAAACTCCAGGAGTAGAAGAGTAAGTCAGTGACACATATACTACTAGAAAATGGTATCTGCTGAACAAATTGGCATTCCATTCTAAATATCGCTGTCTGTCACTTTGAGCTGCAGCCATAGAACCATTTGTCTGGCATTGTTTCATTGACTTTTAGGTACTTAGGTCAATGAAATGACAGTCCTTGGGAGACAATGGAGACTCAAAAATGTTGCAGAAGACTACAGCTGAAATAAATTAGTTCTTCCATTAAGTCTTATCTACTTTACCTACTTCCAATGTATTTATAATCATTTGGCGGAAGTGTATACCACACAAGTGAATTACGTTATCTAAATGGGCAAATGTACCATGCATCAACTTAAAGGGTTGTCCATTTACCTATTAAAATATTCAGGACCCATTAAAGATGTCAGGTAGTGAATAATAAGGGGACCCAATCTAAATTGTTTCATTGTAACTTATAATGAGTTATGTAACTGGATGCTTTTCAGTTCATTTAGATTAGTTAATGTGTCTGAACAATTTTGTACTGAATTGATTCTTTAGAAGTGAATTTTACATCTCAGTTCATTCTGTTTTACCTTTCTCCACAGAATTCTGTTTTACCTTTCCCCACAGAATTACTTTTAATTAAGAAAACTTAAAATAGCTATCATCTCTCTTATTTATTTTTGAGGCATCTGTTATTCATGTTACAAGGAAGAGTTCTTGCATTTAAAGAAAAAGCAAATAACATAATGTAAAGACTTCAACAAGCATGACTGATAAATTGTAAATGCAAACTACAGTGGTGCCTCGCAAGACGAAATTAATCCATTCCACGAGTCTCTTCGTCTTGCGGTTTTTTGTCTTGCGAAGCACGGCTATTAGCGGCTTAGCGGCTTTAAGAAAAAGGAAACAAACTCGCAAGAACTCGCAAGACGTTTCGTCTTGCGAAGCAAGCCCATAGGGAAATTCGTCTTGCGGAATGACTCAAAAAACGGACAACTCTTTCGTCTAGCGAGTTTTTCGTCTTGCGAGGCATTCGTCTTGCGGGGCACCACTGTACTATTGTTTCCCCATGTATTAGAGGCGAAGCATTTTCAGCACTGGGGTCCAACCTAATGCTATTTCCTGTGCTAGAGTGCTATTTTGTGTTTTTTAATGAAATGTGGAGTTCATAGAAGAGCAGCCCCCACAAGTTAAAAGTATTTGCTAAAGAAATACTAATAATAATTTAGGAGAATTAGTTGCTGTTGCATGGCACGAGTGTTGTATCCCACACTTCATCATCTATATATGTAGTTTACATTTTCAAAACTTTTCACTGAGCTCCTGAAGTACTTTATATATTACTTAGTATATTACAATGCAGCTCTGCCAAGAGCCACATTTTAACATGTGCATGTTTAAAAGCTTGTCCTTTGGGAATGTGCTTTTTAATGAAGATTGCTAGCAAATGCAATATTAGAAGATGGTTGATCTAAACAGCCTTGGTCCTGTATACCTGAAGGAGCGTCTCCACCCCCATCGTTCTGCCCGGACACTGAGGTCCAGCACCAAGGGCCTTCTGGCGGTTCCATCATTGCGTGAAGTGAGGCTACAGGGAACCAGACAGAGGGCCTTCTTGGTGGTGGAGCCCGCCCTGTGGAATGCCCTCCCTTCAGATGTGAAGGAAATAAGCAGCTATCCTATCTTTAAAAGACATCTGAAGGCAGCCCTGTTCAGGGAAGTTTTTAATATTTACTGCTGTACTGTTTTTAACATTTGATTGGGAGCTGCCCAGAGTGGCTGGGGAAACTCAGCCAGATTAATAATAATAATAATAATAATAATAAAGATGCAACTGAGTTGGAATAAATATGTTGTCCAAGCCTATTTGGAATATAAATGAGCTTCAAATTCTAAAATCTCTGCTGTTATTTGGTGGGATTTAGGAGCATTATTAGTATATTATATGAAAGCAAATTATAACATTTATTTACTGGACACTCTTAACACTTTTATATTAACCACATTCAATTTTCGCTAACTGGGCAGCCTGTAGTTTGCATTATTATGTTCAGCTATATCTGAAGAGCCACTTTTAAAGTATGCCCAATGGTGATTCTAGGCAGGTAGGAGTGGGGCAAGGCATGTGGAAGTGTTTAGTCCTTTGAAATTAGCCTCTCCCTGCCTCATGTTTCTAGGATCCTGCTCCTGGTAGGCCCTTCTTGTGGGGTCTTATTTGTCTCCAAGCATGTGACGTGAAGGGCTATGACTAACAACACTTGGTTGTTCTATGGCCCACACAATATTTAAGTGATCCTATAGGCAGGGCCGTCTTTACCCGGGGTGCCAGGGGTGCGGGGCACCTGGGTGCTGAATTCTGGGGTGTGCCAGGTGCCCGCTGCTGAAGCCACCTAAGGCGAAGGTGGCAGGCGAGAGGACAGAGGAGCAAGCGAGCAAGCGGAGGATTGAGGCAGCCTTTGGCACGCCTGAGGTGGTGGCGCAGGGAAGCGTGCCCCGGTGCTGCGGGGTTGCTGCCACCACCCCGCTCCCTGCCAAGCAGCCATCACCGGGCGCATCATGTGGCACCCTCTTGGTGCCGGAATGGTGGTCATAGCCTTAGCAACAACTTGACGAAGCTGCAGAGAGAGTGCGAGGCCCGGCTGGCTGCGTGTGCGGGAGATGGTGGGCGGTGGGAAGGGGGGGGAAGCAGCAGCAGCAGCAGCTTTGGGTTTCTCACGACATGCTCCCCTTAGCGGCCACCACAGAGCATGCCGTATACTTAAGTGTAAGTGTATTGTAAATAAATGAGCAAATAAAGTTTCTTTCTTTTTCCTCCCTTCTTTCGCAAACGAGATAAGGCATAAGCGTGGTGTCTGACATAAGCAGCATAAAAGTTAATTTGGGGGCTAAACTAAATTTGGGGGCGCTGGGCGGATCTTTGCACCCCGGCGGCGCAATGCTAAAGACAGCCCTGCTTCTAGGTCTCAGCTTTCATTTTGTTTTTTGCGCATACAGAATAGCTAATGTGTTATGAATTCAACTAAACACCAGAGGTCAGCAGAAGGACTGGATTTTGTGGATGACTCAGACAGCACATTCTCTTAGCAAGTCATAATTCAAAACTATAAATCCCAAAGATCCATAAGACATTTTTGTGGTGATAGGCTCTACTCCCCCCCCCCCCCGATGTTGGCATGCAACCAGTTCATTCTGTAGAATTTGTCTAAAATTCCTACAGGAGTTCTTTAACATTGCATAGATAGTTTTATTTTAAAGGTTACTTTATATACAAAATAGTACAGGCTGACTTGGATTTTGTAAATTACTTGATTCATTTTATTAATGTGACCCATTGGGACCTCGCTTCCCTGTTCTCAATTCTGAAGAGCCATTCCAAGATAAACAATCAAAACCACTTGAGAACTTGCAATAATGTTGAAACTAACTTTCTTTCAATTTACACAAAGGCTTACAAGATAAAACATGATTAATTAGTGACTGAAAAGCAAAACTCCACCAGGTGCACCAGAAGGATAGCACCTCTCTATATGTATTAATTGGCTTCCTTATCTGTCTCGCTTTTTCAGAAGAAAGAAATAGGTAAAGTTGCATTATTGAGCAAAATATGGAAGTTGTCCAAGCAAATGAATAAGGACCCACATAAATGTTATAAGAAATGTGTGACCTGCCAACCTGCATTTTCCTCACTTGTCTCTTGGTAATGTCGAATAAAAGAAACTCTAGTGTAAAAGTACCGAGTGCTTCTGTATCGCTGCTGCTCCCCGCAGGCAGGAAACACTTATCAAGATGATGTCATAACCTGACTCTCTTTTCTGGAGGTTAACAGGAAGAGGCATGATGGAAACTTGGGTATGTATCAGCTACACATCCCCTGTAGTTTGTATTTAGAACTTCAGTAAGGGTTAATGGCTGTTCTCAGTGAGCTTATAGTCCATTGGTTCCATGTTTGCTTAGAATAGCAATTCAGGGATGTTGTATTGGAATAAGAGATGCAGTGGTCATTATATGTAGCAGTTCTTATTTCAGATGGTGTTCATTCAGTTATTAAGCACATTCAGTGGCATTCACACTTCGCTGCATAATAGTTCTATATTTTATGCATATGTTATTCTTCATATCCTAAGCACTTAGGAAAGTTAAAGGGTTTCCCCCCACCTTCATCTTTGGCAGTCTATATAACACAATTTTGTATATTTTAAAGTATATCATGGGATTTAACAAAACCAAAGCCTCCACAGTGGCTGTAAAACCAGATGAATGGGAAATCCTTGCTTGTCCCTTTAAGCTGTTCAACATCATCATTGTAAATATTTGAATATATATCCTGAGAGCTTACTGTAATATTTTAATTTGTGCTTTGAATAAGTCAGTAGATCAGCACTTTACCAGCCTACTCAGGAGCAGGAGCAGGGCAGGTCTGTTCCAACTTAAAATAGTCCTTCTCAGTCTGCTACCTTATCAGCCACCATGTCATTTTCCTTTGTGGTTTGGTGAAGGGTGGTGGTGATGAGCTGAAAAAGGAACTAGAGGGGAACAGGGTCATCCATTCCTCTCCACATACCTTCTACCACTTAGCCTTTCAGCCTGCCCAGCTTGCTTTAAATCTCATTTCAGGATTCTGATGCACATATATTGTAAAAGTGAACAGTTGCTTTTAAAAAATAATAATACTTGGCATAATTTATTTTTATGAATGATAAAACATGAAAGATTCAAAGGCAGACAGTATTTTTATTCCCAAAACAGAGCAGTGGTAATTAGGTGTTTTAGTGTCTGTTAATCCCAGTGAAAAAGGGTGGTGAATTGGATCATAGTTCAATGCTGGTAGGTGTTTGATTTCAGTGTCTCAGAAAACTATTTAACACCTCCGTGCAATCTTTCCCATTGAATCAATATTTTATGTGGAAGATCATACAAATGACTTTTAGCCAAGAAAGTATATTATCTCAATAGATTATCCATGAATGCATGGTGCCAAAAGAAGTCCAAACTGTCACTTGCTTAAGAGGTTGAGGTTATGTTTTCTGATTACATTATGACTTGTTCTGAATCAGCAGCACCATTCTGCTGATTTAAGCACAGTCAGCTTTAGTTATTTTAAGATTCATAGAATCACAGAGTTGGAAGGGACCATCTAGTTCAACCCCCTGCAGTTCAGGAATCTTTTTGCCCAACCTGGGGCTTGAACCCATGGCCCTGAGATTGAGAGTCTCCTGCTGGACTGACGGAGCTATGGGCTCAGAGAAACATGAATTTACTAGGTGACTTTTTTCTGAAATCAGTTTATATGTTTGGAATCTTCCAAAGCATGCTTCCTTGAGTGAGTTTAGGAAGGTTAGAAGAAAAACTATGTGGATTAATTAAATGGAGAAAGAAAATAATGTCTTTTGTGTGATTCCAAACCTATAACACAATTTCTTTATTTTTTTAGCTTATTTCATACACATTATATACTGCTTCGTTGTAAAAAAAGACCCCACAGTTGCACAGGGAACACTCCTATATGATCTAATCAAACAAGATTGATTCCCAAGAACTTTCTCATGAACTTGACTTACACAAAATACTGCCAGACTATAATTCTCACTGCATATATCAGAAAAGTTTTTTCTTCCCCCAGTCCTGACTTGGTGTGTACCTTTCAGTGTTGATTCTGGCAATTAAGCCATTAAGCCATTAAGCCCAGGACAAATTGCAATCATTTAAAAATGCAAATAGTATTGCATTTTAATTAGAAAATAGAGCTACAGTATATTATAGTATATTATCACCAAAGACATACAGAAACCTGTCATCCCTAAGGGAAGCATTGACTTTTCCCAGCCAGCAAAGGATTCAGCTTGGCTCCAACTACAGGTTGCTTACAGGCTGCCACTCAAACTCTTTGCATTGGTGGAGGACACTGATTGATTATGTTTCATGTAAAACTTCGGGCCAGCTGTATTCAAATACAGTCTCCTAATAAGGCAAAAATGAGAGGTTGTAGTCTACAGAATCAATGACAAACTGTTCAATGTGGGTAAAGGATGCCTTTGTCGCTAACATCCAGTCTATTGGATGGTTCATGGTATAGAACAGCTCAATCTAAGAGCACATTGTAGACATAAAATGACAGCATGAAGGAATCTTTCTCATAATAATAATAATAATAATAATAATAAATTTTATTTATATCGCGCGCTCCCCAGCCGAAGCTGGGCTCAGGGCGGCTAACAACAATAAAACAGTACAAAAGTACAGCATAAACAACACTCTAAAATCATTCATTATAAAATTAATTAATTCAAGCCACTGGCAACCATTGGGCCAGAGCTCCGCGAAGATTGCCGAGGGAGGGAGTCAGGCTGTGCCCTGGCCAAAGGCCTGGTGGAACAGCTCTGTCTTGCAGGCCCTGCGGAAAGATGTCAAGTCCCGCAGGGCCCTGGTCTCTTGTGACAGAGTGTTCCACCAGATCGGAGCCACGGCCGAGAAAGCCCTGGCTCTAGTTGAGGCCAACCTAACTTCTCTGTGGCCTGGGACCTTCAAGATGTTTTTATTTGAAGACCGTAAGTTTCTCTGTGGGGCATACCAGGAGAGGCGGTCCCGTAGGTACGAGGGTCCTAGGCCGTATAGGGCTTTAAAGGTTAAAACCAGCACCTTAAACCTGATCCTGTACTCCACCGGGAGCCAGTGCAGCTGGTATAGCACCGGGTGAATGTGATCTCGCAGCGAAGACCCCGTAAGGAGTCTTGCCGCGGCATTCTGCACCTGCTGGAGTTTCTGGGTCAGTCTCAAGGGCAGCCCCACGTAGAGCAAGTTACAATAATCCAGTCTGGAGGTGACCGTCGCGTGGATCACAGTGGCTAGGTCAGGGCGAGAGAGGTAAGGAGCCAACTGCTTAGCTTGGCGAAGATGGAAAAATGCCGCTTTTGTTGTAGCTGCAATCTGCGCCTCCATGGAAAGGGAGGTGTCGAAGATTACACCCAAACTCTTAACGGACGGTGCTGGCACTAATTGTGCCCCCGCAAGAGATGGGAGTTGCCCCCCCAATCCCATATCGTCCCGTCCCAGCCACAGGACCTCTGTCTTCGAAGGATTTAGCTTCAACCGGCTCCCACGTAACCATCCAGCCACAGCTTCCAAACATCTGGTCAGTGTGTCTGGGGCCGAGTCAGGATGGCCATCCATCAACAGATAGAGTTGGGTGTCATCAGCATACTGATGGCAACCCAGCCCAAAACTCCGGACAAGCTGGGCGAGGGGGCGCATAAAGATGTTGAAAAGCATCGGGGAGAGTATCGCACCCTGAGGTACTCCACACACCAAGGAGTGGCACGATGACAATTCCCCCCCAAGCGCCACCCTCTGTCCCCGACCAGAGAGAAACGAGCGCAGCCATTGAAGGACTGTGCCCTGGATCCCCACGTCGGCAAGGCGGTGGTCCAGAAGTTCGTGATCGACCATGTCGAAAGCTGCTGACAGATCTAGAAGAATCAGCAGCCCCGACCCACCTCGATCCAGCTGTCTACGAAGATCATCTGTTAGGGCAACCAGAGCCGTCTCGGTCCCATGACCAGCGCGGAAGCCGGACTGGAATGGATCCAGAGCCGATGTTTCATCCAGAAACCCACCAAGCTGTTCAGCAACCGCTCTCTCAATCACCTTACCTAGGAACGGAAGATTCGAAACCGGGTGGTAATTGGATAGATCTAAAGGATCTAATGATGTTTTCTTTAAGAGCGGGCACACCACTGCCTCCTTCAGTTCCCCTGGGAATGTCCCCATGCCAAGGGACAAATTGATGATATCCCCCAGGAGGGCCCGCACCTCGTCTGGACACGCTATAATCAGCCAAGACGGGCACGGGTCGAGAGGACAGGTGGTGGGCTTTCCAGCTCGGAGGAGTCTGTCCACATCAGCTGGGGATATCCGGTTGAAGTGGTCCAATACTGGACCCGAGGACAGTCAAGGGGCCTCCAGTTCCTTTATTGTATCCAAATTGGCAGGGAGGTCATGGCGGAGCAACAAGACCTTCTCCACAAAAAAGCTCGCAAATGCCTCACAGCTGTGTGTCAAATTGTTATTTAAATTTGGCTGTCCCTCAAGGGACGTTAAAGACCTGATTATACTAAATAATTGCGCCGGGCGAGAGCTAGCGGATGCAATGGAGGCCGAGAAGTAAGACTTCTTAGCAGCCTTCACCGCCATCTCGTAGGTTTTCATAAAAGCCCTATACGATGTTCTTGAGGCTCCGTCATGGGCACCCCGCCATACTCGCTCTAGCCGTCTGAGGTCCCGCTTCATTTTCCGGAGCTCCTCGGTAAACCAGGGAGCCCGGTTTCTGCGGGGTTGCAGAGGGCGCTTAGGTGCGATCTCATTGATGGCTGCCAGGAGCTGGATATTCCAGCCCTCAACAAGCTCAGTCAATGAGTCACCAGGGGGAGCAAGGTCCCACAAGGCTTGGCGGAATCTATCAGGGTCCATAAGCCTTTGCGGGCGAGCCCAAATTGGCTCGCCACCTAAGCAGGGTGGGGGTGGAAAGTCAATCCTGGTTTTCAGAGTGTAGTGATCAGACCATGGCACCTTCATCGAAGGAGACATGATCACATCTATACCGATGCCAAAGATCAAATCCAGTGTGTGGCCTGATTGATGTGTGGGGCCTGAAACAAACTGGGAGAGCCCTAGTGTTGCCATGGAAGACACCAGGTCCAGAGCCTGTGAGGAGGGAGTGGCATCAGCATGGATGTTGAAGTCCCCCAATACCAATAGGTTAGGGAACTCCAAGGCCCAGCCGGCCACCGCCTCCAATAGGCCTGACAGGGTGGCTGCTGGTGCGCTAGGTGGCCAGTACACCAGCCAGACAGCCAAGCTCTCCTTGGAGCCCCACACTAGGCCAACACATTCAATGCCGGGCATCGATGGCGATGGTAGAGCCCTGAAAGGACAATCTTCCCGGATTAATAATGCCACCCCTCCCCCCTGGCCCACAGTCCGCGACTGGTGGAGGACGGAGAAACCCGGGGGCGCCATCTCTCGTAAGGTAACTGTTGCCCCTTCGCGCACACAGGTCTCCGTCACACAAGCCAGGTCGACCCCCTGCAAGATAAAGAAATCTCGCAGGGTGGCGGTTTTGTTGCCTATAGACCTGGCATTGCACAGCACCAGTGACGGAGGTGAGTAATCCTTGCTCACCCTACCCTCGTCCCTCGGGATGGGGCACAGATTGGAAGGGGTACGAGCATATCCATATCTCGATCCCCTTCGCGTATAACATCTGCCCCCACTGCCATACCTCCCTCGCCCCACCACGGTAGCAATCCCAAGCCTCATAGTAGCCTCCATTGATGGCAATTAATGTTATTCTTTAGCAGCCTAAAACAATAAAACCTTAAAACAATAAAAACAAAAGACAAAAACAACCCAGAAAACAATAAAACAATACAAATAAAAACTGCAAAAATTACACATTCATCAAAATCTAACAAATTCCCAAGCCCACCCAAACATCCATCCCACCCCCATATATAAAAAATCTAAAGGGAAAGGGAGATTTTAAAACATGTTAAAAAGAACTCTGCACCCCTCCAGGTCCTCCTGGGCAGTAGCAGCATCAGTGGCAACAACCGTCCTTGTGAGGCCTGCCAGGCCCCGCCCTGGGCCAGGTGGTAAGTGGCAGGAAGGAGCAGGGCCCTTAGGCACTCACACAGGGGAGTCTTCCTGGGCAGCAGAGCAGTCCTTTTGAGGCTTCAGGCCCCGCCCCAGGCCAGATGGTAAGTGGCCTGTTAGTTCTGTTGTATGTTAATAATGTTAAAAAGATGTATGCTGTAGTCTTGGGGGGGCATGTGTTGAAACTCACTTGTAAATGTGAACAGCTGAAGGACAGTAATTGGCATGGTAAACTTCCTTTGGAGAATGTAATCAAACACAAGAAATCGTCACTCCCAGTAGAGCAACTTTGCTGAAACTGGGACAGCTTCATCTTGAGAAAAGGTGGTGTGGCCATGGTATAGGACAGGCACGTCCAACTTCCAAAAGACAGTGATCTACTCCCAGTACAAAAAACTGGCAGTGATCTACCCATTGTCAGTTTTTTTGGGGGAGGAGTGACCAGAGTTGTTGAGCTTCGTAATTCTTACTAAGGTCTATTTGTTTGTTTGATTAAATTTCTATACCACCCTTCATCCAAGGATCACAGGGTGGTTTATGCCTGGGCTGAACCAACTCAAACCTGCTGACCTGGCCTCACATGATGGACTGCTCCCTATACGAAGAAGTATCCTGCACACAGAAAGGCAGCATGTCATTTTTCTCCCCTGTCCCATTTCATTTGTTTTCTCTTTCTTCATAGGAAACAAGGATGTTTGATATATTGCCATTTTGGTAATAAATTGTAATAATATAGCATTAAAAAATATTTTGAAAGAAGGAAAGGTAGCATGTCAAAGAACAGGCTGTGCTAGTAATCTTCTCCCTGACATAGGGCCGGTGCTAAATAAATATCACGGGACTCTTGCCACAGAGTCATCAACGAGGCCCACGCCTTCCAACCCCTCCCCACGGTCATACTTTTTCCACAGAAGCAGCAAACACAACACAATTCACCTCCTTCCAGTCAGCATTTAATCGTAGGCAGGCAGGGGACAATTCACCAGGCTCAGTTTTCAATTTTTAGATCCATAGGCCAGGGCATTGTATTTTGGGTAAATTAAGATGCTGAGCAGCTTCTGCAGCTGTGAACTGAGCTTTGCTGCCAGACAAAAGTGGCACTGCCCCCCCACCAGAGTACATAGGGCCTGCAGGGCAGGGTGGTGAGTAGCAGGGCAGACGGAAGAGGGCCCTTCTGAGACCCTGGGGCCCTTGGCCAGTGCCTGACCGGCTGACTGCAGACCACTCAAATGTCCCAATTTGAGCGAGACCAGTGCTTTTTTTAATAGAAAAATAGGTGCCAGTCCTCACCATGAAGTTGTTACAGTAAGTAACAACTGTAACAACAACTTTTAACAGCAAAAAAGAGGTGCTGTTACTTGAGTACCCCCTGAAAAAAGCACTGAGCAGGACACCCCAGATATACAAAGCCGCCCCAGCTTCTGTTAGAAAGCCAGGATGTCCCTCTTCTGCAGCCGCCTCTGGTGTGGCGCAGCATTCAGGCATGCAAGACACATTGGCACCACAGAGAGAACTAAGCTGCTGCCTGTCTGTGGATAGGCTGCAATATATAGCAATGTTTTGCTGGGTATGGCACAGTAATATGTAAGAAAAGGTTTTACATTGAAAGTTTTCCTAGTTAATACATATACAGGAACATACAGAAGAAACCATATTGGGTTCCTGTTTGGGGGGTGGGGGAGATGATTTCAAAAGCTCTTGTTTGATGAGGCTTTTATGCACATTTGCTGACGCAAATGACAGTGGTTCTGTGAAAAATTAGGACATGTTAATCCCCTCTTACATTATATCCCTTCCCATTATCAGTCTTTTTATACTAACACTATGACATTTTTGCCTATAACAGTTGTTCTCAGCCCTCAGGAAACACAAGATAAAAATAATTAGAGCTTCCCATTAGCACAGTGTATTTAGTACACAACAGACTGAATGAAAGGAGAGCCATTAATGGAGTTTCAAGCGCAAACCCCAAAGCAATCATGACTCTGTGATATTAAATTTAAAAGGGGCATTGAGATGTTGGGCTTCCTGTTGTAAACGCTCGTCTCCCACAACATTCTCTTTTGTTGTAACAGTACTGCTTGTGTGACACTTGTTTAGTAGCTCTGAAAGCACTTCTCAGTGTTTCAAATGTGTGATTATTTGTTATTAATGTTGATAATGTGATAGTGATAGATTAGAATATCCTGGCAAAGAAAGTCAAGAACTGAAAACTCCGGCATTCTGTGGAATAGGTTGAATATTTTGGGACACAAACCATTAAGGCAGTATAGCATAGATGGATTCTAAAAATACATCAGGAATACAGTGTTTCTGACTTTGCATTACTGTTTGTCACATTGTACGAAAGTAATAGATAACACGCTTTTACTGAAAAAATGAAACTGCATTTGTTGCTTATGCCTGATAGTATTGAATAGATGATAGCTGCTCTAATGAGAGCTGCGTATATAGTGTCTAAAAGAATGCCCAATGACCCAGGCACCTACTGGTTAAAATCTTGCATCTGCCATGCAATTACTATAGGTGGCCTGATGCAAGACATTCTCAGCTCCAGCTCCTTCTCCCATTCATCTACAATATGAGGATGATAATGCTGAACTACTTCATGTGATTACTGTAAATATTATTGTGCTAATGTAGGAGGTGCAGCAAGCTGAGCTGAACACTTGAAATTGCAAATATTACTGTTCACCCGAAACTTAGATGGGGGTTACATTCCAGAGGTCTGCACACAAAGTCAAAAATTGCACAAAGTCAGGAATATCCCTGGAACCACCCACCCACATGACCATCCCTACTTACTGGGCTTCGGGAAGGTTGTATGAGGCCTCTGGAAGACTGTGGGTAGTTCCCACAAGATCTTGCTGGAGCCACCCACAGCCTTCCAGAGGCCTCATGCAAACTTCCCAGAGCCTAGTAAGCAAGATGGTAGGCTTATAAAACCCTTTCCATGGCAGGAAAACCCAACATGGAAAGAGCTTCTTAAGCTCTTCACCTTGCTTAACAGGCTCTGGGAAGGTCACACGAGATCTCAGACAGCCCCTTCCATCTGTTTCCCTTTGTGCTCCATTTATTTGTTTTCCCACTACCTGCTCAAAGCTGCAAACATTCAAGTTGTGGGTCTACTCATATTCACTTGAGTGTTTTCCATCCCTGGTCTCTAACAAACATGCACGCTGTGGCAATTCCCCCTCCCATTTCCACTCCTGGCAGAATTCACCAACATCCCTAGTTGGGACACTTGATTGTATGTATGTCTAAACCTATTTCTGCATTAGGAAAGTAAGTCCTTCAGGAACAATGGATGAAACTTGGTCTGTTGCTAGAAGGGCTCAAACGGGTGCCTAACTAGGTGACTTTTGGTCTTTGCTTGGATAGCATTTGACCAATCCCTTCATTAGAATTACTGGTGATACGGAATGGGCCAAATGAATTGGAGAAAGAATTGATTCTATATTGTTGCAGTTTGGATTACTGAATACATGCTACATGAGGTTGCTTTTGAAAAGTGCTCAGAAACTTCAAGTGGCCCAGAAAGCTGTAGCCAAACTGTTGACCAGGGCTGGTTTTATGACTCCCTTGTTACAAGGGCTCCACTGGCTACCAGTTTGTTTCTGGGAACAATTCAAAGGGCTGGTTCTGAACTATGAAGTTCTATACGGCTTAGGCCCAGGCTATCTGAAGGACTCTGTACTCCCTTACGGCCCCGCATGGGCTCAGAGACCTTCAGAGGATGCCCTTCTTTCAGTCTCACTACCTACACAGGCATGTTTCCTGGTGATGTGGGTGAAGGACTCCTCAGTGGCTGCTCCCAGACTTTGGAACTCCCGTCCTAGGGAGGTTAGACTGAGATTCCCTCTTTATTGTCCTTCTGCCAGCAGGTGAAAATGGTTTTATTCTGGCAGGCTTTGGGGAACTGACTGCTTTTAAGGAAATGACTTTTAATAGCACTGTGATGTATTTATTACCTGTTTTCTTCTATCTGTATTTTAATTGAATTTGTTTTTACATGGTTTTAATTCCATTGTAGTTCAATCACTTTTTAATTATTATCTTTTATATGTTTTTAGTCTTCCGTGTTTTATCTTTATTAGTTTTTATTTTTGTAAACTTCCTTGAATCCTGGTTCGGGGGGAAAGGCAGGGTATAAATAAATAACACAAAAATAAATAAAGTATATTTTATTGATAATACAGTGATGAAGTTACATCAAAGGGATTTTTTGATGTTAACATAACTTGTGAAAATGGCTTAAATTTTGATTTTAAAATATTCTAAATTCTGAATAGATAACAATGTATATTAGACTATAAAGACACAGCTAACAATTCAAAACCCCCAGTGAATAAATTCCCTGAATAAAGTGGTTATAATTAAAAGAATGAGAAGACAGACTTATGGATGAAGCTTCCTTCAAAAATAGACCCATTAATCAGTAATAGTTATGTGAAGGTCATTGCTATTAAAAAGGAAGCTACACACATAGCAAAGTGCTTCCAGATCATTGAACTAAGGACAAGGTCAGCTGAGTAATAAAAGTTTGTTCTTAAAGGAGCTATTTGTACTAGGAAGTGTTTACAATGCAATCTTTCAGGCTGATCCTGATTATATAAATACATTAGAAACTACTGTTTCAAAGTTAATGTTCTATAAAGTTAGTATATTTGTGTCACATTTAATTATGCGGTGTTCAAACATTAGGCTTTTTGAAAATAATATTCCATGTATTCCAATTTTCCTGATTTATACAGTATAGCAATAGCTTTCTGAATTACCCAGAGGCACAGAAACTCACTTTGGAGGATGACAGTAGAGAAGGCTTTCACCTCTAAGCGGTGACTATACAAGGCTTTGCTAGAGAGTAGGTGTCAGCCTCTCATATTAACCAGCCACTATTCTCCACTCCCTTCATGTACTTATCTGATAGCTGTTCACTATTTTCACCTCCTGTGCTGGTTAAAAGTGCCAGTATGGTGTAGTGATTACCATATTATGTAATACAGGACTTGGGAGAAATAGGGTGGCATTCAGCTATGCTGTGCTCAGTGTGCACCCACTGAAATTAATGAACATGACTAAGTTTGGTCTACTAATTTTAATTGGTCTACTCTGAGTAAAGCTTTATTGACTACTACCCCAGGTACAAATCCTCTCATAGCCTTGAAGAGCATTGGGAAGTGAGAAAAAAAAAGTATACTGCCCAGAGTTCTTAGACAGAATGGAATAAAAATGGAATCAGTCATTCTGGCACCAACTCTTGTTGTATTTCTATATATTAATTGGGTTGCACTCAAAGGTTTTGCACTCAGTTTTTATATATATATGAATTTGAAGTCGAGTAAAGCGAAGGAAAAAATGGACTCCTGACTTGGCTACTTCAGCTGAGGCCAGACTGAACTTGCAAACCGCAATCCACTTAAAATAAATAACAATCAAAGATCCCTCAGTAGATTCGTCCCTGGAGGCCTACAGTAATCTCATTGATCACCTGCAGGATGTTGTCTCTATCAATGTAAATTCGGGCAGTAAGCCACATATTAGTAAAGGTTTGACCAAGAGTGCCACATGAAGAAGAAAGCCTTACAGGATTCTTACTTGGCCTATAAAAATGCTGGTCTAAACTATTTACCTCCAACCTATCTCAAAATAAAAAAGGAGTATAAAATCTTATTGGCTGCGAAAAAAGGCAGTTTGAACACAACTCTTGGTCCCTGTTACTGAACGCTTCACTAAATAATGAAGTCAAACTTTTTTGGCAACTGGTTTCTGGTATGCTAAGAAGTAACCCCCCAGCCCCTAGGTGTTCTATCACGGCCCGTGTATAGGAGAACCATTTTAAAACAATATTTACTGACAATTCAAATTCCCCTCCCCCCATTTGCGACATTATTTTCCAGAATTGACAAAGCTCCCACTTGGGAACCCGGTTACAGCAGAAGAAGTCTGTGCGCTAATTAGGAATCTGAAAAGCAGTAAGACACCAGGAAATTCCAGCTGAGTTGATCACATCAAACCAGTAACGGTGGGCCCCTCTTTTAGCAGTGCTTTTTACAACAGTTAATAACTCGGGCAAAGTGCCGACTAGTTGGAGACACCCAATTTTTAAGAAAGGACAATCTAATGTGCCTTCAAATTATAGGCCAATTAGTCTGCTTTCTATAATGGGAAAGCTTTACGCTCGTTTCCTCTCTATAAAACTGACAACTTTTAAAAATGCTAATAATACAACATATGAAGCCCGGGCTGTCTTTTGTGAGAACCTTTCAACATCAGATCACTGCCTCGTGCTGTACAACGTAGCAGAGAAATACACTAGACAAAATGATAGCTGACTTCCGGGACGCCGCGGCCACGGGAAGGAGCGCGAGGCAACTCGTCTGAGGAGCCTCGAACAGCGTGGGGGTCTTAGAGGGGTCACGAAGGCTCCGTGAACCCCTAAACCACAGGTGGAATATCCTGTTGGCCATAACACCCAGCAAGGCTGCGTGTGCTCGCCTGTGTTGCCGGCGTTTAACAAGGCTGGAGCCGCAGCGAGAAGGGGAAATATCAGACTCCATGCTGTGAAGCCTCAGGCTCCGAGTGAAAGCGGCGGACCTCCGACAACAGAGGAAAAGCTGGGAAATAGTTCTAAAGCTTTGATGAAAGCAGAGGAGGGAGAACACTGGAAAACAAACAATCAATCAAAGTAAAAGCAAAAGGAATGTTGAATGAAGTACCCAGCGGAGAAGTAATTAAAGACAAAAGAAGGAGGAATTCACTACTGGCGGTAAGAATGATAAAGGAGTAAAGCGAAAAGCTGGCAGACGTGAATGAAAGAGCAAGAAAGTAACCGCTAGCGAGGGGAAGGAATATCCTCGGTAATAAAGTACATTTTACAAAGTACAAAGTACAAAGAGTTGGAAGCAAGATAATATTGAGTTTTCTTTTTTTTGATTGAGAGACTCTTTACCGGGTTTGAGAGGAGGAAAGGAGGTTTCTGGGGCATTTGGTTGATGCTTTAACTGACAGGTTTTTTGAGGACGTTATTGTTAACAACAACTTTTTTTGTTTGAAGTGGGTGGAAGAAAGCCTGGGTCTTCCCCAGACCTTAATGCTGGTTTTATGTTAGTGACTTCCCTATGGGTATAAAAAAGGAGGAGGAAGCCATTTCGAGACTTAACTTGGCTTTGTTACCTGCCATTTCATCTTGTCCTTGATCTACTACGCCTCTGCATGTATTTGAGATTTAAAGGGACATGTGCCAAAAGCCAAATAGGAGAATTTAAACCAGCATAAAGAACACTTCCTGAAGAACCTCCAAGTCTCCAGTAAAGGAAAATTTTTGGTGACGCCAGACCTCTATTATACCACCCTCTAAGAGGACAAAGACTGTAAAAGGTAAAGACTGTAAAACTTTGTGTATAGCCTGATGTGTGATGACTAATATCTGCTATTATACCCCAACGCCAGACCCGGTAACTTATTAACCTATTAGAGACTATCGGTGATCCTGTGCCTCATCCCTTTTTGAACAACATTAGTGTGGTGGACCCCAAGACCTTTCAAGCCTACAAAATGACAAACGGTGCAAAAAAAGGCGTGGCAACACCAGCGGAAAGGAGGTCGTCGAGGCAAGAGGATGCTAAGGAAAGTAAAGAAATTAAAGACTATAGCAGTCTGATGGCCGAAATAAGGAAAGAATTCAAAAATAATGAACAATATATTGAGAGAAAATTACTTGAGGTACAGGACACTTTGGATAAGAAATTGGAGGGAGTGGTGGGGGAATTGACAGGAAAAGTTAAAGATTTATCAGTAAGAACTAAGGTTTTGGAAGATTCAATGAAAAAGGTGCAAAAAGATACGAAAACTAGTAAGAAGGAGGTGGATAGAATTAGAGTAGAAGTTAAAGAGATAGAAAGAGTGCAGGAAGAGTTGTTGGACAATATGGCTATGACGCAAATGAGACAAAATCAAACCAACCTAAAACTGAGGGGTGTACCAGAGACCCCAAATGAGAATATTAGATCTAAAATGATAAAAGAGCTGGCAACTTGGTTAAATAAGAGCGAGGAGGAGATAAACTGTCATTTAGTAAATGTTTTTCGAATAAGACCAAAATTAGACAGAGCCAGAAAGAAAAAGTTGCCAGGTGATGTAATTGTCATGTTCAACACTTTGGAAATAAGAAATGAAATACTGCAACAGAACCACATAAAAAGGTTATATATTGGAGGAAGCCCAATTATTATCTTTAGAGAAATTCCTTCGAGATTTCTTCGAAGGAGAGAGCCATACAAAAAATTAACAAACCAATTGAAGAAGAATGGGATATTGTATAGATGGGAGTTTCCCGAAGGCGTTTCATTCTACTTTAAGGAAAAAAGGTTTAAATTAAGCACCAGTATTGAACTCCAAAAATTTGCGAGGAGATACGAGAAGGACCTGGGAAAAGTTGAAGGGGAGGTGGAAAGGGAGGAACGACAGAGAGACGAGGAGGGTGAAGGGAGTGAAGAAGAAGAAAAAGAGGAGAGCTTAACAGGAGAAGGAGAAGAACAAGAGGAGGAAAGCAAGGAACAGTAGTCCCTATTTAATCTAGTTAAATTAGCTAGAATAGTTTAATAGATGGCTTTAAAAACAATAACCTGGAATGTAAACGGTTTGAATAATAAAAATAAGAGGAACCAGATTGCACATGTATTGTTGAAAAAGAATTGGGATTTAATTTGTCTTCAAGAAACGCATGTTATAGGAAAACACAAGAGAGTATTAAGTAATAAGAGATTGGGACTGGACTTTGTGACCTCCGACAAGGTTAAGAAAAGAGGGGTAGTAATTTATATAAAGGAAAAATATGACCCGCAATTACTGTACAAAGATGAACATGGGAGAATAGTGGTGGTACAGATGGTGTTTCATGGAGAAAAAATAGTTGTGGTTGGAATATACGCCCCGAATGAGAAAAAATCAGCTTTCTTTTTGGAATTAGATAATATACTAATGGAATGGATGGACCAGAAAATGATATTGATGGGAGATTTTAATGGGGTGGTGACGCCGAATATGGATAGATTAACAAAAAGACAAGATGGGAAAGAAGGTAAACTACCACGATCTTTCTTCGACATGGTAAATAATTTGGGATTGACGGATGTCTGGAGGTTTAAAAACCCTACTGCAAAACAATTCACTTTTTTTTCAAATCCGAATCAGAGCTGGGGGAGGATAGACAGTATTTGGGTCTCGAGGGAATTGGTACAGAACTTAATTAAGTCTGAAATTTGGCCCCGAACTTTATCTGATCATAGTGCGGTTTCCATGGAGTTAAAAGGTAGAGAGGTTAAAACAGCCAGATGGAGAATGAATGAATATTTATTTAATGATCAAAGGATAGTAAATAAGGCTATAGAAACAATTGAAGAATACTTTAGGTGGAATTTAAATGGAGAAACTTCCATAGAGACGGTGTGGGACGCAGGAAAAGCGGTCATGAGGGGTTTTTTGATTCAGAAAAATACCCAATTAAGAAAAGAAAAAGAAAAAAAGAAAGAGCAGATTTTAACACAGATTATGGAAAATGAAAGAAAATTAACTGTTAACCCTAGTGAAGAAAGTTTAAAACAGAACTTAAAAATACTACAAGCTAAATTTGCTACAATAATTAACCAAGAGATAGAGTGGAAAATTAAGAGGATGAATCAAAAGAACTTTGAGTCCGCAAATAAGATAGGGAAATATCTAGCGTGGCAGTTGAGAGAAAGGAAGAAGTTGAGTACGATCAGTAAAATAAAAGAAGGAGATATGATTATGGAAGAACCAAAAGAAATAAAAAGAATATTCCAAAGATATTATAAGGATTTGTACAAAAGAGGAGAGGAAACAGAACAAGAAATAGATCAATTTCTGCAAAAACACCATCTGGAACAAATTGTAGAAGATGAAAGAGCAGCACTAGAGGAGAAAATAACACAGGAAGAGATAAAAAAGGCTATTAAAAAGATGAAAGCTGAGAAGGCGCCGGGACCGGACGGCCTTCCGGCCAAATATTATAAAATATTAATTAACCAAATATCACCAGTGCTGGGAGAGGTTATGAACAATATATTGAGAGAAGGAAAGATACCTAATACCTGGAAGGAAGCCTATGTTACATTGATCCCTAAAAAAGAGGTGGACACTATGGAAGTAAATAACTATAGGCCAATCTCATTATTAAATAATGATTATAAGCTATTTGCAGACATAATGGCGGAAAGATTAAAGAAGGTCTTGATTAATAAAATTCATGGTGATCAAACAGGATTTCTCCCAGGGAGACAATTACGGGATAATGTAAGGAATTTGATTGACCTTATTGAATACCTGGACATGAAAATAGACAGAAAAGCCGCACTGGTTTTCATAGACGCCGAAAAGGCATTTGACAATGTTTCCTGGAACTTCCTAAAGAAGGTTTTGGAAAGGATGGGAATTGGCGAAAAATTTAGAAGAGGCATAGAAGCAATATACAAAGAACAGAAAGCAAAGCTGGTGATAAATAATAATACAACAGAATATTTTAACATTTATAAAGGGACCAGACAAGGTTGCCCCCTGTCCCCCTTATTATTTATTGTAATTTTGGAAGTACTTAATAAGAGACTGAGGGAAGCAACAGAAGTGAAAGGAATTAGAGTAGGAAAGAAGGAATTCAAAATTAAAGCCTTTGCCGACGATATTGTTCTGACTTTGGAAGATCCACAAGATAGTGTAAAAGAAGCATTACAAAAAATTGAGGAATTTGGAGAGGTGGCAGGTTTTAAGGTAAACAAGAATAAAACTAAAATGCTGGTTAAAAATCTAACTAAGGAAGAAACGAAAGATCTAGAACAAAAAGTGGAAATCATGGTGGTGAAAAAAGTGAAATATTTGGGAGTGTGGATCACGGCAAAAAACATAAACCTATATAAAGATAATTACGAAGTTACATGGAAAAAAATAAAGAAAGATCTGGAAATATGGGGGAGGATGAAATTTTCCTTTTTAGGGAAGATAGCAGTGGTTAAAATGAACGTTTTGCCGAGGATGTTGTTTTTATTTCAAACTCTTCCAGTTATTAAAGGTTTAAAACAATGTAAAGAATGGCAGAGAACCCTGATGAAATTCATCTGGCAGGGGAAAAGACCAAGGATTAAACTGAAAATACTAACTGATAAAAAGGAAAGAGGAGGTTTTGCTCTCCCAGATCTGAGCCTATATTATGAAGCAGCGTGCCTACTTTGGCTAAAAGATTGGATAAAATTGGAGAACAGAGACCTACTAGATTTAGAAGGTTTCAATAATCGGTATGGGTGGCACGCATATCTCTGGTACGAGAAGGTGAAAGTCCATAGGGCTTTCTTAAACCATATTTTCAGGGGACCAATATATCAGGTCTGGGAAAGAAATAAGAACCTTCTCGAAAGAAAAACACCATGGTGGATTTCACCAGTAGAGGTCTTAACAATAAAAAAAAAACAACATGGAAGGGAAGACAGCCACCTACGAAGATTTGGTAAGAAAATCAGAACAAGGGCTTAAACTTAAACCGTATGAGGAAATAAAGGATCAATTCACCGGTTGGCTACAATATCATCAGGTGAATGATATGTTAAAACAAGATAAAAGAAAAATGGGCTTTGAGGACAAGAAATCAAAATTCAATATAGAAATAATAGAAGGCAAAAACAAAACATTGTCTAAATTATACGACATATTACTGGAATGGCATACAAAAGACGAGGAAGTCAAAGAGGCAATGATTAAATGGGCAATTGACTTCGGTTATAACATCGAGTTTGAAAAGTGGTTGAAATTGTGGAATAGAGATATTAAATTTACGGCCTGTACGAGTTTGAGAGAAAATGTTTGGAAAATGCTCTATAGATGGTATCTTACGCCGGCAAAATTGGCTAAAATCTATAGATCAGAAAATAAGACATGCTGGAAATGTGGTGAAGTGGAGGGAGACCTCTACCATATGTGGTGGCAATGCAACAAGGTGAAGGTTTTTTGGGAAGCAATTTATAATGAACTTAAAAAAGTTTTTAAATATACTTTTCCCAAGAGACCTGAGGCCTTTTTGCTGGGAATAATGGGTAAGGAAATAAAAAATGAAGATAAAAAAATATTTCTCTATGCCACCACAGCCGCAAGAATTATGCTGGCACAAAACTGGAAAATAGAAACTATTCCTAACATAAGTGACTGGCAGGTCAAAATGATCAACTATGCCGAGCTAGATAGATTAACAGGCAGAATACGAGACCAAGACGACCAGAAATTTCAAAAAAATTGGAGTAAATTTTGGAATTATATTGGAACGGATATATAGGAGGAACTGGCGGTATTAGAAAAACTTTATCAGCTAATAACTATAAACTTTAATAAACTAATTACGCAATCCGAGATTTATTTGATACTTACCAAAAGGGTGAAGGGAAGTCAAAGGCTAAGGAGAGCCTAATGGTTATATTATTATTTTTTGTATGATTGTATGTTTCCTTTTTGTAGAGTATGAAAATAGGATGAATAATTTATGTTAAAATGTTTATTTTTGTATTTGTTAGTTCTTTTTTCTTTTTCTTTTTTTTTTGTACAAATTCTGAATAAAAATTTACTTGCCAAAAAAAAAAAAAAAAGAGAAATACACTAGACCTCTGCAGGGAAAACTATCTGTGGCCTTTATGGACATGAAATCCGCTTTTGACTGTATTCCCAGATTGAAACTATAGACCATATTACACCTCTTACTGCAGGATAAATGACTCTTCTTCCTTATTAAATCTCTGTAGAGGGATAGCAAATTGTGGGTTGCAGGGCCAACTTTCGGGTTGTACTGAGATGGCATGTGGAGTGAGACAGGGCTGTATTTTGGCCCCCACATTTTTTTAGCCTTTCCCCAAATGATTTAGAGGAAAGTCTAATGGACCCCGATGGTCATATCCCAAAAATAGGAATGAGAAAGATCCCTCTTTCGTTATATGCGGACAATGTGGCCATCCTCTCTCGCTCCAGACCTGGCTTGAAATACTAACTAAGGAAGTTGCCAGATTACTATTCTGTAAATGGGTTATTCATCATCTATGAGAAGTCAAAAAATTTAGTCTTCAAGAAAAGATATTCCCCTGGTAAATAGGTACTAGATGGTCATAATCTAGAGCCGACTAAATGCTTCCGGTGCCCAGGGCTGTTGTTTCACTACACAAGGTCCTGGAATTGCCACTGGCAGACCGTTGAAATGCTGGCTAAAGATTTCATACAGCAATCTTTGCTCTAGATCATATGTAACCTGTGGGCCGTTTGCATCTGAAATCCACTATGGCCATGATTTTCAGTTACCATCATATGAATCTGTCTGTACCTAACTATTGTCGATTATTCACCAAAGCCAGACTAAACATATTTCCATCAGAAATATAGGATAGGATATACCTGTCTGGTATATCCTACCAGAATAGGCTCTGCTTATGCTCTCTATGAAGCATATCCTACTATACTTGTGAGCAGTTCAAACAAGCCAGGGATCAATTAATAAAAAACCCCTATTGGTAAACTTAACTGGAAATCTGAAACCATCCACCTTAAGTAAAGGTAAAGGTAAAGGGACCGCTGACAGTTAGGTCCAGACGTGGACGACTCTGGGGTTGCGGCACTCATCTCACTTTATCGGCCGAGGGAGCTGGCGTACAGCTTCCGGGTCTTGTGGCCACCATGCCTAAGCCGCTTCTGGTGAACCAGAGCAGCGCACGGAAACGCTGTTTACCTTACTGCCAGAGTGGTACCCATTTATCTACTTGCACTTGACGTGCTTTCAAACTGCTAGGTGGGCAGGAGCTGGGACTGAACAACGGGAGCTCACAGCATCGTGGGGATTTGAACCACCGACCTTCTGATCAGCAAGCCCTAAGCTCAATGGTTTAACCCACAGTGCCACCTGCGCCCCGCTCCACCTTAAGTACCTCCTTGTTTTGCGACCGGGATCCGTTCCGGAGCCCCAGCCGCTAGCCGAAAAAGACACAGGGCAAAGTGCCACGCCTGCACACATGCACGGAGCGATTTGTGTTTCTGTGCATGTGCGAGTAGCAAACCTGGAAGTAACCCATTCCGGTACTTCTGGATTTGCCATGGACGTTCGCCGGAATGGATACTAGACGAGGCAGACGTTCACGGAGGTATTACTGTATGCCAAATGATACTACCCTGACCATGGCTAAGTTCCTCTTGGAAGTAATAAGAAATAGAAACCTACATGCACTGGACATAGTGACTGCCTTGGAATCCTTTCCCTCTATTTCTGTTTGATTTTTATTTTAATAATGTTTTTTGTGGGTCTGCAAATAAAAAATAAATATATATGTTATAGTGCTGCCAGTGTATATGCTGCTTTAGAAAATGCCACCAATAAGCAAGTTCTTTTTTAAAATTTTATTTAGTTTTTCAGATTTTAAAAATTTACAACCAATTATCAAACAGCCATCATAGAAAGAGAATTCCGAAGAATCTCCTGAGCTTCCCTCCTCCCCAGTTCTTCCCAAGTGTAAAATAATTGGAAACATAGTCGCTTAGATTTTTGCAATATTTATTCTGATGTGCTTGCATATGGGCACATGAATTACCCGGTAAGCAACTCTGTTTGCAATTATTAGTTATAAAGGTAATCTAAATCTCATAGTAAAGCGAATTGCATGTATTTTGGCTTTGTTAGGTTGGTGGCATTTTCTGAAATGAAGTGTAAAGAAAAGCAAGCATGTCTGATTTGGGGTCAGGGCTCAAGTGAAATGAAAATGTACAGAAAGTGTTCAGTGATGTGTTAAGTAGGCTCAGGCACTAAATTACATTTCATAGCTTTAAAAATTATAATTGTGAACAAATTGCCTTTTTCTTACAAATTTTTGACAAAAGGATAATGACCCTAACTCAGTGCAGAACATCTGGTTTATCCTCTGTTGACTGAAAATCAGTTAGGATCTTGGATCATTCTTCAGATGCTGCACAAAAGTAAAATGAAATCTTTGAGATGTTAGATAACAGGAAAACTTTTTCTGGCAATAGCAAGTACATTATTAAATTTAGGTAGCTTTGCTGGCTGAATTTCGAAAAACCTTTTCTTGAATACTAGGTAAAGGTAAAGATATCCCTGACAGTCGTGGATGATTCTGGGGTTGCGGCGCTCATCTCGCTTTATTGGCCGAGGGAGCTGGCGTACAGCTTCCGGGTCATGTGGCCAGCATGACTAAGCCGCTTCTGGCGAACCAGAGCAGCACACGGAAACGCCGTTTACCTTCCGGCCGGAGCGGTACCTATTTTTGTAGTTTCTCTACAAAACTATTCAAACCTGAGAACTAAGATCTTCTACCGTCTTGGTTCTGTCCTTTTGCTAGTAGGGAATGTGCATAGAGCTGAGCCTTTCTGTCTCTCAGGTAAGTGAAGCAGGAAGCAAACTAAATTTGTATTTAGATGTATATATCGCCCAATCCTGCTATAGTTAAGCATTTAAGTTTCATTGTTTTTAGTGTGAGAAACATAACTCTTCACCTGAAAGCAATTGGACAAAGTGAGCAAATTTCAGCTTGATCAGGTCCACAATAGGATAGAATACAGATACTATTTTACTAAAATATATATTATTATTTAGCTAAAATGTATATTATACGAGCCCAGGTTGTACACACAGTTTCAAATCAAGCTGTCTGAAAGTCAGGTAGGAGGTGTATAGGGCACCTATTGAGGGGGACTATATTGGTGCCACTGTCAAGAAAACCCTGCTTTCTATCATAGTGGCCCTCACATCCTGAATTGTGGAATTCCAAGGTAGGCTTCTTAAGAATGAACTCAATCAGTGGGTGAGCTCAGAAGAAAAATAAATGAATATAAAATAGTTTTGAATATCTGTTTAATCACTGAGGGATTTCTCAATAATTATAAAATACAATTTTAAATCTGTAAAATGTTGATGCCATGTAAATACAGCTCAGTGTGTGTGTGTGTGTGTGTGTGAGAGAGAGAGAGAGAGAGAGAGAGAGAGAGAGCGCCATTTGTGGCATGACCCTTAGTTTGTCACGTGTCCTGAGCTTCAGCCTTCAGGGCAAAATCTGTGTTTTAAATGCAAGGGTCAATGTTCCACAATGCAAGCTACATGGCTGGAAATTGGTCTATACTAGAAGAGTTTTCCAGGTGGGCATTTTAGTACACATGTTTCATTCTGGCATCACTCTTGGCACAGAAAAGTTTTACTTTCAGTACAGCTTCTTGAGGCTGCCATGCCATTTTCAATACAGCTCTGGTGATTGTGTATAAAGCAGTCGTCCAAGTAAGTTAGGTACTTTGGTGTGTAAGAAAATTTGCTAGTCTAGCAATATATCTATTGCTATTGGATTTTTAGATGGGGTATATTTAGATAATCTTTTATGCTCTGTGATTTTTTCTTTCAATCATGAGAACGGCCAGAGAGGAATAGAGCCTATTCAACTGAGAAATTTGTTTTAAAACATGAACTGTGTATACTGTATGAAGTAAAATGTTTTAAAGTAAGTGCCATACTGAATACATAAAAATGGTACACAGGTGACTAAAAAAGACTTCAGTCACTTAACTTTCTTTTTATCCTTTAACACATATGTGTATTCCATTGTCATCAATATGATGAATTCTTTATAGAAAAATAATGCTTATTTTAACAGGAAATTTAATATAAACCATCAGAATGTAGACTTAATGTTTATTAGCTATGCTACTTGGAATGTTATTGTGTTTTTTTAAAAAAAGATGTGCTGTCCTTAGTACATTAATGAATACTGGATATCTACAGTGAAAGCCATAAGTTTGATAATGCTCCACATCCATTTTTCTTTGATTCAGTTTTGAAGGCTATACATGCAAAATGACTGACATTAAAAGAAATGTTATTACATAAGTAAAAGTTGGAAGTAAAATAAAAATTATCTGACAGAGCAGACATTAAATGAGACCTCTTTGGACATAAAGGCTCTACATTGAGATTCAAAGAGCCACCACAGGTATGTCTAAAGACTGGAATTTTTTACTCCCTCCCTTTGAAGAGGCCCTTCTTATTACAAGCTGTTTTTGAAAAATTCAATCAGTTTCAAAAGAGACTTACTTTGTGTGGCCTGGGAATGCATTGCTAGTAAAAAGACAACAACTTACAATTCCAAATGTGAATTAGTTAGACAGTGAATGTGCACAGTAAACAAAGGCAAAAGCAAAGTGGAACAACAAATCAAGATTGTATCTAAATTCATACCCTGCCTTTTATATCTGAGGATACTGAAGGTGGCAAATATAAATAATCAACTGAATATATAAAATCACAAATAATACAAGCTTAAAACAGACAGGATAGTAGACAAAAATGCAGTCAGATCAAGCAGGTAGAAGTTCTTTCAAAGATGGTGAAAGCTCATTGAAGACAATGCCAGACAGATGTCTCAGGGCAGCAAATTCTGCAGTGTGCATGGAACCACGGAAAAGAAGGCTTTAGGTTACCATCAAATGTGTCTGAAATAGGTATGTCATGTAGGTCAGCCCCCCATCATTACTGACCATTCCCCATGCTGGTTGAAGCTAATGGGACTCCAACAATATCAGGAAGACCACAGGTTCTCCATCATTTATCTAGATCTTTATCACATTTAAATCCATTAAATTCAGAAGCACAACTATATGGAGCTATAAAAGAAAGGTGGAAGACAGATCAGAGTTAAAACAAGAAATAATTCATGTCCCCCCCCCTCTTGAATTTCAAGTGAAATACAATTAGTAATTGGTTGCTCGTACCAAACTATTTTAAAACTGTCATTTTCTGTAGCACAATATAATGAGAGAGGCCATAGATCAATAGGGAAGAAGATCCTTGCATTCAGAAGACCTCGGGTTCAGTTCCTCACACATTCAGGTAAATGGTCTAATGTAACATATCTAGAAAACACCTCTCTATGCCTGAACATTTTGAGGACTAATCACATATAAGTCAACTTTAAATGGTCATAATTATCAGCTTGTTCATAATTAAACTCAGACTATACAGTTCAGGTATTTTTTCATAATGCTGGGAGACCCATTGCTTTCACATGGACAATAACATACAAAAGAAAATATAAAATATAAAGAAATATACCAAGAGTGTTTATCCACAAAATTCACTCAACAACATCATATAGCTATCCATCCCCTACCCACTTAACACCAAAAATAAACCACCAAAGCGTGGCCATTAGTGCTGTCAAGTTGTCCATTAAAATCTTATTTGCCTTATGCAAGAAAGGTGTTGACACCAGTTGAACCATGCTGAGGAAAACATTCTCCTGTTGGTGGAGGGGCACAGAAAAAGCCTGTTCTCTTGTCATTCTTTGAACATCTGTTGTGGGAGGCCTACAGAGAAGTGATGTATGTGCCCAGGGGAAAAATTGGATGGTTGAATTGAAAATCCCAAGGCCCTGACCGGAAATGTGAGGTTTGCTGAGGTACTCTGCTCCAGCATGCTTGTCATATCCATGGTGTTGTGAACCCTCTTCAGTGACAGGAAATGTTTTATTGAACAGTGTCTAGGATGGCCCCAAGATGTTGCAGGTGTTGGATTGGAACGAACTGACCCTTTCCCCGACTCACCAGGAACCCATGATCCCCCAGGACATTGAGAGTTTTCTGAACATAACTGAGAACCTAATTTAGAATCTCAGCTCTGACCAAAATAGCTCCTAGATATGGGTAGATGGATATTATTAGAAGTGAAGATGTGTCACCGGGATAACTATAACCTTCATGAAAACTCTCAGTGTTGAGTAGAGGCCAAACTAGATAGCAAGGTATTGAAAGTGGTATGGATCATAGGCAAACAGAAGAACCATTTGTGCTGAGGCAGAATAGGAACATTATTTATTTATTTAGAGCATTTGTACCCAACTCATCTTTCTTTTTTCCTTCAATCAACCTTTCTCTTCTTCTCCCGAAGCCTTTTTAAACATAAGAGCTATGTTGTTAAATGGAGTTCACTGGATGTCTGTAAAGAAGTTTTAACATCACGTACATGCTCTCATTAATAATATCATTGTCTTTTGTCAAGTTTAGTAGTGATTGCGTTTATCCAGCCGGAAAAAGTTAGACAAAGATAGATAGACAGGCAAGTCTGTTTACTGTCAATTAACTTAAGAAGAAAGGCAGCCTTTCATTTTTGATAGATCAAATCTGACATTCTTGTTACTTTTTAAGAGTAATTTAAAGAAAGTTTATAGATAAGATGTCATCAGAGTGACTCATATTAAAAAGCAGCTGTAGAAGACAATACCTTTCTAAGAGGGAATAGATGTTGGTGCTTATTTCTCATTATGAGAATAAATATTGCAGCAGCCCATGATTGTTACAAACTGATAGAAAAATAAAAATTGCTGCTAATCTTGGGAAGAAGGTTTAAATGGAAACTCTCCCCCACTAAATGCCTGCCTCATTTTTCTTGTTGAACTAATAGTTTTGTATAAAATATGAATGCTAAAAGCTTGAAATATGATACTAATTAGTATTGTAAAAGTATAGCAGCTTCTGTACTTTAAGCAATCTTGAAATTTGCCAACATTAGTTCAGCATTCCTTGTTTTTCTCAAGGAGAATACTTTCGGAGCTATTACTGGAAAATGAATGGAGGATTAAATACTAAATAACCAGACAGAAACAATAATTATTCACTATATATAATGAGGAACTTTCATTCTATTGAAAATCCTGGCTCGACTTGTTTTCTTTTTTGGAATTGTGTTTCAAGTTATTCTAACTGTAATTGTTCCATGATATGATTTTGGAAAGTTCTAGTGTGCACACAGAAGCCTGTAATGTTTTGAATCCTACCTCTAGTAATCACATTAGTAGCAACAAGCTACTAAATAGCCTTGTCCCAGTATGCCTGAAGTAATGTGTCCACCCCCATCGTTCAGCCTGGACACCTCTGAGGGTCTTCTGGCAGTTCCCTCACCGCAAGAAGTGAAGTTACAGGGAACCAGGCAGAGGACCTTGTTGGCACTGGCACCTCCCTGTGGAACCCCCTCCCATCAGATGTAAGTGAGAGAAAGAACTACATAACTTTTAGAAGACTTCTGAAGGCAGCCCTGCATCAGGAAGTTTATGATGTTTTATTTTTATATATTTTGCTGGAAGCCGCCCAAAGTGACTGGGAAACCCAGCCAGATGGACAGGGTATAAATAATAAAATTATTATGAATTATTGTTATTAGTATTAAGCTTTCTAGCAAATGCTTAATGTTGCACTACACCTTTTACTGTAGGAATGTGCATAGAACTAGGGTATCTTGTAACTATGGACAAAATCTGCTAGCACAAGACTCTTGCTCCTATTCTTTAGCATCTGGTCAGAGTACCAGGTTTAGTGTGCTTCTATAGGAAGCTGTTATCAAGTCTTCCAGTATTTGTGCTGTTTTCTTACATTGTGTTTCTTCTGAGATAAGCCAATGTAAGTTAAAGTAATTCTTCTCAATACTTAATATTAACTTTACTCATTAAGACTTTACTGTACAGTGGTACCTTGGTTAATAACTTAATTCGTTCCAGAGGTCCGTTCTTAACCTGAAACTGTTCTTAACCTGAGGCACCACTTTAGCTAATGGGGCCTCCCGCTGCTGCTGCACTGCTGGAGCACGATTTCTGTTCTCATCCTGAGGCAAAGTTCTTAACCCGAGGTACTATTTCTGGGTTAGCGGAATCTGTAACCTGAAGCGTCTATAACCTGAAGCGTCTGTAACCCAAGGCACCACTGTATAAGTATCATCTATTTAGCTGCTGTGGTTTTATGTTTTTATAACCATTATCTAGAGCAGGGAAAGTTGAGTTATGAAAACAGTCACTGCCCCAAAGCAAGCTTGACACCTGTCACTACATGTTCTGAATTAGAGGGCATTAGTAGTTCAAATTCTTACAAATGATCTGCATCAAACATAATTTTGCAAAAGGGCAAAAGTGGCAGACTCCCCAATGATACTTTATTGTTAGGCATAGAATAGTTTTCATACGTTTAGTTGCAACAAGATTAATCTTTATTAATGATATGTCAGATTTAAATGCTCTGGATAAGGATGCAAAGACTGCCAGATGTCTGATTCAGTGGAGTATAAAATTTTGACTGCTCTTTATTGATATTTGCTGGAAGAAATGCCAAACAAATGAATTACATTATCCTAGCAGTGATGTATAGCAGAGTCTTTGTTTAAAAGTTTAGAAGTCCTGCCCAAACTGGCACATATTTTCCCTTTTTATTCCTTTCTAATATATGACCATGAGATTGCTGTGCAAAGTAAGCTTTCCTGCTGTAAAGGAACATAATACAATTGGTGTTGTAAATTGAGCTAGCTCCTTGTCAGGGATTGAACTCAGGAGGGCAAGATGGAGGTTGCCCCCCTCCCCCATCTGACGCTGCAGTAGAGGAGGGCAGCAGCACTGATTTACAACAGGGGATGGTCACAGCTCAGAGACAGACGAACAGAAGAGTTTGGCAGTGTTAGAAGGCAGAGCAACCAGCTGACACATTCTCACTGGAGAGTATTCCTGACCCCCCTTCTCCCAGAACTCAATGTTCATTAAGAGTGCAGGAACAACAGAATCAGAGACATTTGACCACCAGTGGCCACCGTAAGAGCAGATGCTCTTGCTAGGAAGAGGGAGGAGGAGCCAGCTGGAGCAATGCCATTGTCATGCTTGCTGCGTCTCTTGCTATTATGAATGACTAAATTCATTAAAAAGGACTCTATCTTGTTTTCTCTCCTCTTGCTGCAACTGGGGGAGGAATAGCTTTCCTGAAGCCTTTATACTCCTGAGGAACTTTTCTGTCCAGCCCTTAAGCTGGGTTTCACTTTTTTTAAAATCTACCTTACATCTGTAGAAAGGTATTTTGACATGCTATGCCTAAAGCATTAGAAACAAGGAAGCAACCCTAAATTAGTCCAAATTACTAATCAAATGTAGGCTCCATTAGTGGAGTAGGTACATTAAGCTGCTTCCTGTCGTAGTCCTGTGCTGCCAGCCATGGCAGAGCTCAGTGGAAGGAGAAGCCAGCCAACCAACCAAGTCTCAGGAGGTTGCCTGGAGGCAGTGGCGTAGTGTGGGTTGTCAGCACCTGGGGCAAGGCAAGTAATTTGCGCCCCCTAACTCGTAGGGGCAGAGAGCTGGGAGTGCGAGCGCCCCCCCAGATGTTGTGCCCGGTGCGGCCGGCCCCCCCTGCACCCCCCACGCTATGCCACTGCCTGGAGGCAGAGTCCCTATGCAAGGTCCAGTCTAGTCCTAAGGTCAGGAGTATCTCAGTTCATGTGGTCAGACAATCCAGGGGTCAAGAAAGCCGAAGGTCCAAAGTCACAAGAAGCAAGAAGCAGAAAGGTGTGGTCAGGAACGACAAATGTTGTTTCCAGCAACTGACTGAGGCTGGAAACCCTGCTTAAGAAAGCTGGAGCCAGTTGGTTCTCATCCAGAGCAAGAAGGCTGATAACCAGCAGGTGGAGTCACTTCGCCTTCTGCTCCTTCAGGCTGCTGCTCAGAAGGTGAATCCGACTCCTGGCCCATGACACCTCCAGAGACAAGGGTTGTGTAAAAATAAGATGTACGATGTAAAGAGGCCACAACCTTGTTGATCACAGCAAGGGAAGCAGCTTTGGAGTGGAATTGTGGTACCTTGATGTTCAAAAATAACCTATACCAGCACAGCTACTGAGAATGTTCATGAGAGTTGACCAGTGGAGAGGACCCAACTTGAGGATAGTGACATCAAACTGTCCCTACCTGAGCTAATGAAGGAGCTGGTGTGTTACCTTAGGACTCCATGTTTGAGAGCCTGCTCAATACCAATTCTGCCACAAGAGTGGGTGCATATCAGACCATTCACCACCAACTCTACTGTTGCAACCAGTATAGTCGACTTGAGCAGAAGGATTCTAGGCAAACACCATTGCCAGTCTCTAGTTGAGGCTGCGTCTGTTGCATAGGTCCTTCTCACCCAAGTGTACAGTCAACAGGTCTGGAGGGCCGAAGTATACCACTCTTCTCATGCAGGCTGGCTTCAGTCCATCCCATTTCCTGCCATCCCTGTGAGCCAAAACTGCTGAATGGTGGTAGGCATGCTAAGAAGCGCCTGGTCCTCATCCAATGTTCAGTGCTGTGACCTCATATCCACACAGTCTTTTGGCCTGAAGAAGTAAGCATGAGAAACATGGTGTATCCACTGTGAGTGGATATACACTTTAAGACACTGGGTCAGTGGTGTCCTATGGCTTTGATTTGCAGATTCTGGAACCTACAATTGACTGTGGAGGTTTCAGCTTCTATCCTGAAGGAGTAAGTACTATACTTGCCTAAAGATAGTCCCAACTTGTCTAGGCATAGCTTCAGGATACCCACAAATTGGTGTCTGGTTAGAGGGAAGGAATCCAGGTGTATAAATAATTGCCCCCGTCCCCAATGATTGGCTGTACTTTCAAATATGGGTAGCAAGTTTGGCTAGTAATTTTATTGTGGGCTATGCTGTACTAAATGTAAGCCAAGGCAGTGACTAATGAGAATGGGAGCTGGGTAGTGGCAGTGGCGGAGCTTCATGCTCCAGCACCAGGGGGCGAAGAGCAGGTGGGGCGGGGCGGGGCGGGGCGCGCATCCTGGGGGCAGGGCGCCCAGTGCAGGCGGGGGAGCAGCCGTGATGGCATCCCACTGGGATCGTGCTGCTGGGGGCGATGCGCTCCCCCTGCACTCCTCTTCCTCCGCCAGTGGGTAGTGGATGCCAAGAGAAGCTGATCTGGTCACAGAATAAGAAGGAAGGCTACTGGCAGAATATCCAGAACCACTTAGGCCAGACTGGGAGCCAGTGAGGGCTATAGAAGCAGCTATGGCTATTAGAGAAGGTTCTAACCCTTGTCCAGGGATTACCATTAGTCTTAGGATAGCTAACAGGAAGTACTTTTGCCTGTGTCTCAGCAGATTCATCGGCCATGTTTCCAGAATCCAAAACTCTATTTTTTAAGATGCAGGGCATGATGATTTAATGAGAGTGACGTGGCAGTGTCACATGGTTGCCATGCCAATTTTAAAAAACCTGATACGTGGTTTGGCCTGAGAGCATGGCTTAGTGGTAAAGTAGTGGAGCTGAGTGGTAAAAGCAGAACTAAACATGTGAAAACCTGGAAACAGTGGGGGAAATGGAGAGAGAGAAAGACCTACCTTTTCCTATATTTGGGGACCTCCAATTATTCCACTGAAAAGTTTAGAAACTTACAATGAAACTAAAACCTTTTGTTTGACATTTTCTCTTTCAGCATAATGCATGGACTACTTTTTAAAGCAGTACTTTAAAATAATGTCAGTGCTGGCTGTACGATTGCAAAATGTCTAGATCCAAGATTCAAAGGTGGTAAAGTTAGTAATGATGTAATTTCTGCTGCATTTTTCTGAATTATTAAGCAACACTGCTGGGATTTGATACTAGAGATGTTATTTCAACAGCTTCAGAATACAGAGGATCTTATTTGCTCCTATAAAATGGTAACTGTGGCTTTGTACAGCTCAGTCTCTGATTCCTCTTGTTTCTCACTTACTAAGGAGATAAATTAGTTTGCATTTAAAGATAAGCCTGTCAAATTCAAATTCACATACTTTTTTTGGGGGGGGGGGGAATAAGTGAACCAAAAAAAAGCCCTCATTCAGAAGTTGTCTTTAAAAATTGCAGTGTATTTCCCCAGCCACGTAATGCACACAGGAATGCACATACTAGGATAAAATGTGCACCAGAATGCATATATTGGTGAAGATAGCATACAAAAATGCTGTACATTAGAGGAAATTCTGGAAATGTTACATCTCCAGACTGAGCCTAGCAGTAAAGAGCTGGTAACACACAACTAATTTAACTTGTGCAGCTACTGCATATGCCCATGAATCGCCTGCCTTTAGGCTGCTCTTGGTGCCTTGAGAATGGCTCCTAAAACCCGAGTCTCAGCACCAGAGCTTGAGACCTGGCAACTCTACTGGAAGAGCCTCAGTACAGGTGGGAATGGTAAGGCTGGTGTGGGTGGTTCAGGAATGGACATAGTGGGTCTTGAGGCGGGGTGTTAAGGAGGAGAAAGGAGAAGCTTGTGCAAAATGTGCCAAGAGTGCGAGGAGGAGACAAAGCAGAGAGCACCAGGAAAGAAGCTGTGTGCATCATGGGGCATGAAAGACCACAAGCATCTAGGTTAAATATATGAAGGGGGACTGCAGTGCTTTATAATTTTGTGTACATGCCCAGCTCTGAACATATGTAAGCTGGGAGTGGAATTGTTTTCTATACAATCTTCAATCCGTTATAGAGGTAGATTTACTCTGTTCTCATTAATTTGCAAGTCACTTTTAAATCCTGAATACTGGTCTCGTCCGTGAGTTTCCTGAAGGACATCTTGAAAGAACAGTTTGTTTTCTGGTTGAATTCTGCAGCTGGCTCTGCCTCTCTTGGTCTTTGAGGTACGCTCTTCTATTCCCAGGCACTGTTGAATCAACACTGTTAGGTGCTTCGCCCTGCTTGTGATTGACAAGAGCTGTAGATTTTCTCAGTTAGCTCACCACTGGCGTGCAGTCAAATTAACAGTAACAGTGTCAGAGGCAGCAGAAGCCTCTGGGCCTTTCCAATTTCAACTTAGAGTACAAAACAATAGGCCGCAAGGGATGGAGGCAGGCATGAAAGGGGAAAATAGTATGGTTTCAGAAAAAATTGAGCTTTTTTCTTTGCTATTGAGCTCATCCCAAAATTGCCTACCAGCCAGTAAAAGCAATCTTGGTTTCTGGGAATTTAGCAGTTGGAAACTGAATTCTGACTCAATCCAACATGCTATGCTTTGAAATAGTGTCTCAATTGTAGCAGGCCTTGCTCACCAATAAACTTTTATAGTTCTCTTTTTTCATTTTGCATTTAATAACACTAGATACAGTGCACTTTGCCACTTAATGTATTGGTTCTGTTTATCAGGTTTCACAGAACAGTGATTTTGATGTTAGAAAACTGGATTACAGCAGATGTTTCAAGCATAAGTCTGTTAACTATAGCATGTCACCAGTCTTTCTCTCATTTGAGCACATGACATGCTGCCCATCTGTTTGTTTTTTTGTAGTAAAAAATGAATAATATACAGGCAGTCCAACATGAAATTTTTATGTTTTTCATTTGTGCAGTGTTCACTGTGGTGGGTTGGTGAAGAAGCTGTTACATGTTGAAAGGTGGGGTACAAACTATAGAGGGTTGGGTTTTTCATGAAGAGAGAAATTATTTTGGTTAACACAAAGGAGAATGAGATAGGAATGCACTTGATTGCAGTCTTATCAAGGGTAGTGCTCTATCTTTTTCTTGTAATGATTAAAAGGCCAGAAAATGACTACCTGCCCTAGGGCCTTATGAATAAATATGCACAATGGGGGGGGGGGGGCAATGAGAAACCCCATGGAGAGCCCATCTTCCTCTTGTACCTGAAGACAGGAACAAGCAGAAACAGAACCTCAGTGGTGAGAAATCTCTCTTGCCAATTTCTCTTCTTGCCTCTTAAGGGTTAAGTATAAGGTGGTTATGGCCATGCTGCCTTTAGGCCCCCATGGGGAAGCATGGAGCTACGGCAGGGCTCTCCAATGGGTAACGCGGTTTCTAGTCGAGGAGCTGACCAAGGCACTCCTTCATTTCACCAAAAGTTCTAAATTTACCAAAGGGTAGGTCATACCGTCCAACAATTCTCTGATGGAAATAGGGACATCCCATTCCATAATAATAATTTTACTATGCCCATCTGACTGGGCTGCCCCAACCACTCCAGGCAGCTCCCATCATATATAAAAGCACAATAAAACATTTAAACTTTAAAAAAAATTCCCTATACAGAGCTCCCTTCAGACAGCTCAAGAGTCAGGTAACTCCATACCCTCCTAACATATCTCCAGTGAAATTAGGGACATCCTACCATACCCTCCAACATTTCTCCAATGAACATAGGGGCATCCTAAGGAAAAGCGGGACATTCTGGGATAAAATTGGAAAACACAATGGCTTCTCTAAATTAGGGAATGTCCCTGGAAAATAGGATACTTGGACAGTCTGGTATACTGGACTGTGGTTACAAGATCAGTACACTAGTGCCAGTATTTTCCACTTCCACATTCACAGTGTTCCAAAAATTGAAGGAAGTTCCATGGAGCAATATTGAGACATATTGTCCAACAGAGCATTTTCCAGAATGAACAGAATTTCTACCTGGCAGCTCAGAGAACCTTGCCTGAGTACAGGCTTCCCAGAGAGAAGGAATGAGGATGGTTTGATTGCTATAAATTTCCTTTCTGAGCAGGATCCATGAAGACTATCTTCCTGCCCTGAATTATTTGGGTTTGACTTGCCACTGGAATAATCCTGAAGGTCTTTCCTAATTTGTAATTATTTTCTTTTATGCTCTTGCACTGTTCTGCTAGTTGAAGTAAAGTTGTGCCTCTCTGGGAGATTTTCTATATAGTACAAGAGAAAGAGCCTCTCGCTCAGATACCTGTTTGCGAATTATCCTTCTTTCTTTCTTTTTTTTAATAAAATATTTATTGAAATTTTCAAAGTGTTACAACATAAAATAAAAGCAGAAGAAAATACAAAATAAAAATAGTTAACAAAGTAGAAAAAGTAAAAAAAACAAACCCCTTCCAACCATACGAATACAAATTCAAAAATAAGAAAAAAAAGACACACACACACACAAAAAATACAATTTAAGAACATTTAAAAACAAATTCATTATTCTCAAATCCTCAACTGTCATTACCTTCTTTCTTTGACCTCCTCCTCCTCCCTTTCTTTGTATCCTAGTTATTAATTATCCCAGCAAATCCTTTCCATATTTCATAATATTCTGTCATTACATTACCCTAACCAGTTTTAATCTTATCTTTCTATAAGAAAATAAACCTTAAAGCTTAAAACTTAAATCTTATCCTTACCAACTTCTCCTAACCATAATATTCTTTCATAATTCTTTAAACATCTTTACTAAAGCCGAGTAATTTCATTCCAACATTTTTCTGACATTCATGAATTTTATAAAACAGTTCTAATGGTAGAAAAAAAGAAATACAAACAGATCCAATCTTCATCCAACGTCCCTTCCTCCTGGTTCCAGGTTTTGTCAGTCCTTATTATCCCATCGATCTGGCCCATTAACCTGGCAACCTTATATCCGAGGCCCTCAAGTCTCTTCCATGTCCCTTTCGCAGCTCTTCTTCATATTTGTAACTGTATTTTCCCTTGTCTCCTGCTCGTGGTAACTCCAGCATGGCAATATTTTTAACCCTTCTCGACAGATCAGCCCCTTTTCCATATTCAGCACTGAATTCCATATGGTATTTAAAAGCATGTTTCAAAGACCCTCCAAAATTAAGAGCCCCCACCATCCCAAACATCTCACGGCCCATTGCCATATTTGAAAAGTCCAAACATCCCAGCATAGGGGGGTCAATCCAGCCCCCCATTTCCAAGCCAAACCAAACTTTTTCTTTCCAAATCTGGCTTTTTCCAAGTTCATTTGTCAAATCCGAAAACTCATATTCCTGTTGGGCCTGTTCTGTCAGGACACACTCCTGATTTAATTCCTGGGTGGGCTCCACATATTTTCCCACTGTCTGTTCAAAATTTCCCACTGTCTGTTCAAAATTTCCCACTGCCTGTTCAAAATTTCTAGTCGAAGTCGTCATCAAATTCACCTTCTCATGTAACTGTTCCAGTAGGGCATTTGTTTTGTAGAAAGCACACAACAAAGCTTCTGAATACATTGTCCTGCAAGGTCAAATGCCTATTCTCACGATTGTAATCTATAAACAGCTGCCGGCTCCCTGGAGTTGGTTACAGTTTCACAGTCTCCCTCTAGGGGGAAAACTTCTATTTGATCTTGCAACAAAGTATCCCTTTTTGAGATACTTTGTCAATATTTGTTCCTTTGAAATGCGAAGGGAAACAGGGGCATCACTATGTTTCTCTTCTTTTAGCTATCTGTTAAAAAACGTTTGTCTCTGGTCAATGAACTTCAAACGTCAGTCCTGACACCCCGCTCCAGGATCAGGACGGAGGAAAGTTGCTTTACTTTAAACTCACTTTAAACAGTCCAAAAAAGATCCCCCTTCTTCTCCTGCTGTCGAAGGGGGGTTCCACAATTTTAAATGATGAAATCCAATCCTTTAAAAGCGATTTTCTGAGCTCTAGTTTACGTTGTCTTTGCTTTATTCTGTCTACAGAAGAACGGAAGGCTGACTTCCTGTTTAGACCTTCCCGTTCCGTACCAAATTGAAATAGATTTTTAAGATCCAATTCCTTTCTGCTCGCAAGTCCCCATCTAATGTCCAGTTGTTCAAAGTCTAAGTACTCACGGGTGCTTATTTTAGAGTCCAAATTGTCCCAGGAAAAAGGCAGCGCTCTCCGGCAACGGCTATGTGGCTTCGCTCCACGGAAGTAGCAGTTGACTCACAGCACCGCGCCACTTCCCCCTCTTCACTTCGGAGCCCGTTAGTGGGTTCCTTAGCGAGTTGGGGGGGGCACTAAAGGTGCCCGCTGAGTCCCATGGTCACAGGCTTCATCCGCCTGTGATTTTTGAAAGGGTCCCGGCTTCGCCGTAGCGGAGAAGACCCGTTTCCCGTGGAGCTAGTCCCTCCAGTTCAGAGGGAGTCCACCATTGCCGATGGCGCCACCCCGGAAGTCGCGAATTATCCTTCTTTCAGGTAACAGGAAAAAGAAAGACTCTGTGATTTCTAGCTGCATCTCTGCTCTTGCTCAGAAAGAAGATTTACAAGTAGTAGAGACACCTCCATTTTTACCAGCAACAAATGATTTTTAAAGTCTCACAATAAATCAACATGCCTTGAACTCTTGATGCCTTCTGTGAATCTTGGGAGTGGAGAGGGTTCTCTCTCTCTCTCTCTCTTTTTTTTTTTAAAGAAATTATATAGTACAGAATCTACTTTTCTAGCCACTTGTGAACCATGGTTTGTCAATTCAAACATCATGCCAAAGCATGGTTACTTTTGCTTGGTGCGATGTCTGAACTGAGCTCCTATCTCCAACATAACTGGAAGTATTGGACTGCGTCTAACAAAATAGTGATGCAGATCTGATCTAGTGTTGTGGAGTATGGGTAAGAGTTTAATAGTACTGGGTGTCTTGGCAACGGTGGGCGAAGAGCAGACAGAAAACCACACAGTATACAGAAATTCTACTGGAGTAGAATTTGATAACACTGTGTGTATATTTTAAAATGTTATTTTTACAAGCATGAGCATTAGAAGCTTTGAATGAAATATGGGATTTCTCAGGAAGATACCTTTTTTGTGTAAGGTGACAGGGACTAGAATTCAGCTCACATATTCAATTGTCTAAGAGAGCCAGTCTAGTAGTTCAAGCAAACAATATGTTTTAGTAGTTTTGAAAAGCTATATTCATTAGACTTTGAATAATTATTTTCCTTTATCTACCAATTTCCTTGACTACCTATGAATTCAGGGTTGGTACAGTCTCTCCTTAAGCAGTCTCTCCTTAAATTGGGGTTCACATTGGGCTACTTCATGTCAATCCCTCTGCCACTTTCCAGAGGAAGAAACACCTAACATTGGGGAAGAAGGAGGAGGGGCCAGGTACTTCTAATCCCCTCCCCAAGGATTTTCCTGTTTAGGGAAGGGAAGGGAAGGGAAGGGGGAGCAGTAGGTGTGGCACAGACCTACCTTGCACTTGTCTATCCCATTAAGATACCAAAGTTCTCTAGTCCTCCATCATGTCAAAGTAGAGAGGTCACATCTCCCCCTCTGATACACTAGCTGAGGAAAGGCGGCTGTCTAGTTGGGAAGTTGGACAACATTGACAGAAGTTAATACTTTGACAGCTCCATCTCCCAATTTCCCAAAGTTCTCAAGCTCACTTCCTTGGAGTATATGCAATATTCTGGGCTTAGCAACATGTCACTCAAAGCCACTTGGGCACAAAAGACTATAACTATTAATCCGGTACTTGTATACCCATGTCCCTCATTGTCCCCTTGTCCTGCAATCAACTCGAGAAACCCCATGTCAGGAGTGAACATTTTAGAAAATTTTGCTATGTATGATATTAGCTATACAAATATTCATGTTTTATTTTCCTGTTGATTATGCCTACTGTTGTATCTACTTGCTGTTTCCCCCTCAACCCCATTTTTCTATAAGCATCTACCTCCAATTCAATTTCAGTTTCACAAATGCCTTTACTGCCAAGAAAAGACAAAGCAATTCAAGAGGGCAGAATTTATTAGTTCAGATATGCTTCCAATGTTTGAATGAAAGGCTTATGTCAGAGGGGTGAGGAAAAAACAAAAAAAAAACTGTCTCTTCTCCATTTTTAGAACTTTAGCAGTGTTGCTGAGTATAGTCCTGACTCCTGGTATCCTGTTGATGTCCCAGCACATTTCTGGGACATGCATGCTAATTAAATTCTTCTGTTCATTGACTGAAGCTTTCTAGAAATTCAGAGGAACATGAAAGGCAGGCTACTGGTTTGAATAAGCGTATGAGTGTGCTTTGACATTTCCCCCTGAGAATGGCTGTTTTGCCAATCTCTGCAATACTTATCTGTATTGAGAATGCAAATGAAATCCAGTCACATTCAGATTAGACATGTGCCTTGAGAGGATGTCACTCTTCTTGGAAATATGAATACTCAAATGACTGGAACCTTCACAAAGTATTACCTCCTCTTTGCAGACTTATTCAAAAACACTTCCAGCTTCTCCTAGCTGTCCTAAAACTATGCTATGTGCTCCAGGTGACTAACTGTAGAGAAACTTCTACCAAGACCATCTGAGAGACTTCTACTAAGTGAAGTTGAAAGCCATTGAATTGACTAACTAGTTGAAATAGTTTCAGGATTATGTGTATCTCATTCAATTTACTAGAGTGGCTGCTGATTGCCTTTTGGTTAAGGGCTGATTTGGATGTCATCATCAGTTCTGGAAATAATAACTCTGTTGCCATATCCTATTATGGTTCTGATAGACACTACATAAATAGATCATTTAGGAATGGGATAAGCCTGTCCCTTTATTCCCATGGAATTTTCTGCTTTTCTACTCCATGGTCTTGCATATTAATAAATAAATAAAATTCTCAGGGATATCCTTGGCTTAGGAACCATAAAGTGAATATACATCTAAATGCAGATACTGTTCATTGCTTTCAGTGGGACACACATCCAAATACAGAATCTATCCTTGGGCTACACATTGTGATGGGCATCCTCCTGTTTAAAGTTCCAGCTAGCTTACAGTTTAGAAGCCCAGCACCCAAACATTTCCCCCCTTAACATAAAAGGAAATTTAGGATAATTTTAAATTGCAAAAAGTCAAAGTTTGAAATTCCAATGATATAAAATTCCTGGGGGGGAAATCATTTCATCTCTAGCTACCCTAAAAACAACATTCACCTGTTCATAGATCAGCAAGATGAGTATGTTATATTTTAAGATTAGTATGGAAATTGCCATGGCAATTCAGGAAACTCAATGTCTAGACCAGGAATTATGTAGACCTTTATCCCAAATTCCCCATTTATCCCAGACTGTCCTATTGTATCAATTGCTTTGTATACTTTTTAAAAAATGGAATATTTTTGATAAGAAATTTTAAAGAAAAATAATGTTGCCCAATTTAGAACTGATACATCTTGTGTGTCCCCCTAAAATGGTAAATCACACAATATTCTTTAGAAGATGATGAATTCAACTTTTTCAAGCAGGTAAAAGGCTTGTACGGTATAGTGCCTAGAAGCAACAAGCATTTTAACAAGGAATAATCTCTGCAACATACGAGAATAAAAAACTGATGTTGAACGGGTGGAGCTGAATCTTCTAATGAGGGTTTTAACATTATTCAGTGCCCTACTTAGCTTGGCACCTATGTTTAAGTGGGAAAGTTTTTTCAGATTACAAATGTAATTGCTGCCATATACAATGTTGAACTTGATGGAACTTTGGTAGTAGGTTCAACTCTCCATGCTGTGACAATATTTCTGTATGTGTAATATTCTGTAGTATTTGTGACAGTTTACAGCAGCTTGACTGGGGCACAGATACCTTCCCTGCCCACTGCTTCTTATTCCCTGTTGCTGTGAACTTACCAACAACTCTTTGTCCTTGTGTTTTTTTTGCTGCTACTTTCACACTCTCCTGCTCCCACCTGCTGTCATTTGTCAGGCAGCAACAAGAATATGCCTTGCTCATTTTGCTTTCACAGCATACCTTTCTGCTCTCTACAACAACAACCTTGCAAACCCCCCACTTGATGGAGGGGGGGGAGACCATTGGACAGGGATTTGACAATGCACTAACAGAATCCACACTCTGCCTTGGAATCACCATCAGGTGCAATTAAATAAACAAATACCTGGAAACTGAAACCTTCATGTGCTGAGTTTCAAGTTTTGACCCTTCTTTCGGATCCCATTGACCTGCCCCAGTTCTGCCTTGGCCAGGGTCTGACTAGTGAGCCGGCCAACATGGTGCCTCCAGCTGTTTTGGACTATAACTTTTTTTCACCTCATGCAGCATGAAAGATGGTCAGGGATGATTGGCACTCTGGAACATCTGGAGGGCACCATGTTGGGTACCTTTGCTCTCAAACCAGGCAAAGGAAGATACTACCATAAGTGAATTTCTAATATAGCAGGTTTGCAGAAATGTTTTTGTTTTACCTAGTGATGTGTATTGAGTTAGTTTTTTTTTTAATGTGCAGCACCTTGCTGCTTTTTTAATGTCACAAATAATTTAGACATACTTGAATGCTCATTTTACTATCCAAATCGCAGCAAACTATTGGCACCGAAATGTATCTGTCTCAGGGTTGCATTAGCATACCAAAATGTCTGAGCCTTGTACTTGAACAAACTACATTATGATAATTTCCCCATTTAAAGAAGGGATAGCTATTTTGAAGCTTAATTCAAGCAATTTATCATAATCTTTGTAAAGGTAAAATAACAATATAACCTTTTAAAAGACCCATCAATCTTGTGCTCTGGCCACACTCAAAGGAATTGTACTTTAGCAAATATTTTGAATGTATTTGCTATGAATTTGGCAAATGGGGCTGAAGTTAAAACAAAGGTACATGCTGGAAGATTAATTTAAAAAGCAATTAAAATGCTGTGGTTGAATTATATAGTGGCTTTTTATATTACTTCTTTATTTCATGAAAAAGCGTCTATAATTATTTAAGACAGTTAATTTGGTGCATAACTACTTCTCAGTTTCTTCATACACGATACAAATATAGAACAAGCAATTCTGTTTGCCACATTTTGAAGGCCTGGACATTATACCTCTTCTAATTAGTTGCTGTTTGTAACTTGAAATTCCCAGATATTTCACTCTCAAATGTATCTTTAATATATTTGGTGCTGTAAATAGTATTAAATAGCATCTTGGGAAAATGTTTTCATTAATTTAGTTTCTTCTTGCCCACCATACAGTTTTTAATCCACATCAAATTACATGCCTACAGCATATTTATGTTATGTTAATATGTCTGGAAAGTTATATTTTGGGAATGAGATCCCTTTCACTGGTGGCACCAGTCTTGGAGAATGCCCTGTTTGCTGAAGTACAAAATGCCACCAATGTTGGCATTCTGCCAGCTCCTGAAGATACACATGTTTAAGGAAGCATTCCCCTGAACTGAACTTTTAATGTTATTCTTTTAATTGCTATGTTTTTAATTATTTGTTTTATTGTATATTTTAATATGCAATATTACTAGCAGTACATGTGAAAATGATCTCGGGGTCTTGGTGGACCACAAGCTTAACATGAGTCAACAATGTGATACAGCAGCAAAAAAGCTAATGCTATTCTAGGCTGCATCAACAGAAGTCTAGTGTCCAGATCAAGGGAAGTAATAGTCCCACTCTATTCTGCCTTAGTCAGACCACACCCAGAGCTTTCTGACAGTAAGAGCTATTCAGCAGTGGAACAGACTCTGAAGAGAGGCGATGGAACTCTCCTTCCTTGGGGGTTTTTAAACAGAGGCTGGATGGCCATCTGTCATGGATGCTTTAGCTGAGATTCCTGCATTGCAGGGGGTTGGACTAGATGACATTTGGGGTCCCTTCCAACTCCAAGACACTATGATTCTAGTTAAGTTGTAGCTTCATGACAAATCACTCCTCCCAGCAGCTTTCAAGTACTATTGATTAAAGCACTCTGTGAGCTGTTTCGGACAAAGAGTGGGGTAAATTGCGTTAAATAAATACATATTGAAATATACTCAGAGTCGCAAAGTGATTTCATGCTCTTTATTCAGCTCATAGTGGTGAGGAGGAATGAATAATGTCCCCTCACAGTATCTGCTTTATATACATTATTTACACAATGGGCTGCACATGATTGGCTAATTCTGGAATTCTACTGTAAGCCAATCAGGTTGTGGATTCACTTCTATCTGGAGCAGGATTGGGTGGTTCCTGCCAACCAATCATACTGCTGCATTGTTCTAGGACCAATCAGACTGCTGCATTCTGAATCCTATTGTTCTAGGACCAATCAGACTGCTGCCTTTTGGATCCTATTGTTCTAGGACCAATCAGACTGCTACAGTTTGGATCCTATTCAACTCAGTACATAACACCCCTCCCCTCTAAGTTCCAGTCCTGCCCGGGAGGTCGCATTCATAGTCCTCAAGGTATGCCGGCGGCCTACGTGTGCGTTGTGGCCTGGGGTGTTCCCTGGTCCGGGCTCCGGGTTCTGGCTCGTGTTCCAAGGATGCTGGCTGTGATGCGGCTGTTTGGTCTGGTGCAACCGGCTCGCTCAGTCGTGGTTCTGGTTCCGGTGTCCTTTCGGCCTCACGGGTCCTCTCTGTATTTACTGATTCTGCCTCTCCTGCTGGCCCCTCCTGCTCTATGGGCCTCACTGCCCCGCTGTTCCCTTGGGACTCCTCTGACCTGTCCTCCTCCTGGTTTTCTCCCGGGAATCGTCGCCGTATCTGGTCGCAGTGGCGGCGCCAGCATTGCCCCCCATCCGTTAGCACCTCGTACGACACGGGGCCAGTGACCCTGGTGATTGTGGCGGGTACCCATGCTGGGCCTGCCCCAAAATTCTTTGCGTACACTGGGTCCTGGGCCTCGAAGGTCCGGGGGTTCCTGCCTTCCCCCACCACTACCTCATCCTGAGCTCTATCGGGGTGAAGGCGGTCCAATCTGATTGCAAGGCGCCGACCCATTAGTAGTTCAGCGGGGCTCCGGCCAGTCGTTGAGCTGGGGGTGCTGTGCTGTGCTAGAAGGAATGTGGCAAGGCGGTACTCCCAGTCCCCTTGCGTCATGCGGCGAAGGGTGTCCTTGGTGGTCCGCACCATGCGTTCTGCTTGGCCATTGGTGGCAGGGTGGAACGGCGCCGAACGGATGTGGCGGATGGCGTTCTGCGCTGTGAAGGTTTGGAATTCTCCTGACGTAAATGCAGTCCCGTTGTCTGAGACGAGAGTGTCAGGGAGCCCGTGGGTTGCAAACAGCCTGCGTAGTACCCGGATGGCTGCGGACGTGGAAGTGGACGGTACCAGTGCGACTTCCAGCCATTTGGTGTAGGAGTCCACCACTATGAAGAATGTTTTCCCCTGAAAGGGGCCAGCGAAATCCACATGCAGGCGTGACCATGGTGCTCGGGCGGACTCCCAGGACTGGACTGGGGCCCTTGGGGGATCTGGGCGGGATTCTTGGCAGGCCTGGCAGTGTTTGACCCAGGCCTCTATCTCTCCATCGATCCCCGGCCACCACACATAACTCCTGGCAAGGGCCTTCATTCTTACTACCCCTGGATGTGTCTCGTGTAGGGCTGTGAGGACCCTTTTGCAGAGGGGCTGGGGAACAACGACTCTGCTTCCCCATAACAGGCACCCCTTGTGGGCCGACAGTTCATGTTTGCGGGTTGTGTAGCCGGCGAATTCTGGCCCGGGGCTGCTGCTGGGCCATCCCCTCCACACCCAGTCCAGGACCCGGGAGATGACCCTATCTTTCTTGGAATGGTGTGCAACTTCTTGTGCCTGAATGGGGCGGTCGGGAAGCAGCTCCAGGCTCATAACCTCTTGTGCAGGTGCTGGGTCAGGGCCTGTTTCCGGTAGTGGTAGCCTGCTGAGGGCGTCCGCATGGCCCATCGCCTTCCCAGGTCGGTGAATCAGTGCATACTGGTAGCTGGCAAGGAAAATTGACCACCTGAGGACGCGAGGAGACAGCACTTGGGGGGTCTGCTTTTCGGGGGCAAACAAGCCAAGCAACGGCTTGTGGTCAGTCACCACGGTGAAGGGCCGCCCGTACAAGAAATCATGGAATTTTTTTACTCCCTTTACGATTGCCAGACCCTCCTTGTCGATTTGCGAGTAGTTCCGCTCGGTTGTGTTGAGTGTCTGGGAAAAGTACGCCACCGGTACCTCTCTTCCATCCGGGAGTTGGTGCCCCAGGACAGCTCCAATGCCATAGGGTGAGGCGTCGCATGCTAGCACCACCGGCAGCCTCTCGTCGAAGTGTGCCAAGACCGAGTTTGAGACAAGCAAGTCCTTGACTGCCTGGAATGCGGCCTCCTGGCGCTGGCCCCACACCCAAGGGGCCCGCTTGTCCAGGAGTCTGTGTAGGGGCTCCGCTACCGCCGCCTTGTGGGGAAGGAAGGAATGGTAAAAGTTCAATAGTCCCAAGAAGGCCTGAAGTTCAGTCTTGCTCTTGGGCGCTGGGGCATCACAAATGGCCCGTACCTTGTCCCCAGTCGGGTGGACCCCTTCTGCGTCCACCATAAATCCCAGAAAGTCCACCTGAGGCACTCCTAGTAGACATTTTTCCCGCTTCACCTTGAGACCCGCCGTCTGGAAACGGTGCAGAACGGTGCGGAGGCGGTCCTCAAACTCCTCTGGTGTGGGGCCGGCAATCAACACATCATCGAAGAAGGGGGTGACGCCAGGAATCCCTTTAAGGAGAGAGTCCATTAGATTCTGGAATATGCCTGGTGCCACGCTGACACCGAATTGCAGCCGCTTTACCCTGAACGCTCCTCTGTGCGTCACAATCGTCTGTGCCTCTGCTGTGGCCTCATCTACTGGCAGCTGTTGATATGCTTGGGCCAAGTCCAGCTTGCCAAAAATTTTCGACCCAGCCAGGGTGGCAAGGACATGGCTGACCACTGGCACTGGGTATGCGTGGGCCGTGAGGGCCTTGTTTATGGTACATTTGTAGTCTGCGCAGATGCGGACCGAACCATTAGGCTTGACGGGTGTGACGATTGGGGTTTCCCAGGGAGCATTAGGCACCGGCTCCAGCACTCCTTGCTCTACGAGTCGGTCCAATTCCTCGTCTATACGGGGTTTCAAGGCGAACGGGACCCGGCGGGCCTTGAGCCTGACCGGTCGTACTGCGGGGTCAAGCTGTAGCGCAATGGGGGGGCCCGTATACTGTCCCAATTTCCCATCGAAAACCCCTGGAAATTCCTTGCATATGGCGTCCACGTCCACTTGTAAGCTAGTGTGGTTCACCCCGGTGACAGCTAGCCCCAGTGGTCCAAACCATGCCAATCCCAGTAAGCTAATGTAGGGGCCCTTGACCACAAGCAAGTCCAGTTGCCGCGTCCGCCCTCGGTATTGCACCCTGAAGGTCCCCACCCCCATTGTGGGGACCTTACGTTTCTGGAAGTCCCGGAGGGTGAATGGGGCCGGCCTGAGTTTGGGACCCCCAGTGGGACACAGTTTCCTTAAGGTCCTTGCCGAGATTATGGATAGAGTTGAACCCGTGTCAAGCTCCATGCGGCATGGGGCCCCCTCTATCTGTACCTCTACATAAATTTTCTCTACGTTGGGGTGGGGCAACTGGTATACCTGGAAGTCCGTGAGCTCCGTCGAGTTGCCTTGGTGCGTTGGGCCCCGGGACCTGGGGCTCTTGGATTGGTCATCTGATGCCTGGTGTCGGGTGGGCCGAGCCCGACACACCCGGGCGATGTGTCCCGATTTTCTGCACTGCCTGCACTCTGCGTTGCGGAAACGGCAGGTCCTCCTCTCGTGACTCTCCCCGCAGCTTGCGCAGTTCCCTCCTTCTCGTCGAGGCAGCTGTGGTCTGTGCGCTGCTTGAGTGCGCTGCTGTACTCGGTGCACCTCCTCCCTGTCGGATCCTGAGTCGTCGGTGAGGTCTTCATGGTGGACCCTCGGTTGGGATGGCAGGCTCGGCCGTGCCTCTTGGGTCGACCTCTCGGCAGCTTCTGTTGCCAGGGCCTCCTCCAGAGCGACCTGGAACGTTAGGTCCTTCTTAGCGTAGAGGCGCCGTTGCAGCTTCTCATCCTTCAGGCCACCGACGAGGCGGTCACGAAGCATGTTCTCCAGCTCTGAGAAGTTGCAGAACCGGGCGGCTTGGCGGAGAGAGGTCACAAACCCAGTTATGGTTTCCCCAGGGGCTTGCCGCTTTGCGTAGAAGGCATTTCGACGAGCCACCACTGAGGGCTGCGGCGAAAAGTGCCCCTTCAGCTGTTCCATTATTGTTTTGTATGGAACAGTAGCGACGTCTTCAGGCGCAAGGAGAGCCCGGGCGATTTCAAACGTCTCCTCTCCGCAGACGCTGAAGAATATCGCCCTCTTCTTGGCGTCTTCTTCGTCGGTGACCCCTTTGGCTTCTAGGAGGAAGGTGAAACGGGAGGCGTACGCTTCCCAGTCTCCAGATGCTGGGTTGAATGGCGAGAAGCTGCTGTTGGCTGCCATTCTGAGTTCCTTGTGCCCCGGAGCTGAAGCCTGGATACACGGTGCGAGGCAGCGGTGCGGCAGTTGGCGGTGCTGCGGTGCTGTGTGTGGCAGTCAGCTCAGCGGGATCCCACCTTCGTCGCCAGTGAAATATACTCAGAGTCGCAAAGTGATTTCATGCTCTTTATTCAGCTCATAGTGGTGAGGAGGAATGAATAATGTCCCCTCACAGTATCTGCTTTATATACATTATTTACACAATGGGCTGCACATGATTGGCTAATTCTGGAATTCTACTGTAAGCCAATCAGGTTGTGGATTCACTTCTATCTGGAGCAGGATTGGGTGGTTCCTGCCAACCAATCATACTGCTGCATTGTTCTAGGACCAATCAGACTGCTGCATTCTGAATCCTATTGTTCTAGGACCAATCAGACTGCTGCCTTTTGGATCCTATTGTTCTAGGACCAATCAGACTGCTACAGTTTGGATCCTATTCAACTCAGTACATAACACATATGATTTGATAAGAAACTTCATAGAGACAGCCTGAAGACTGTTTTTCACTAGCAGAAAGTACATTGAAAGTTTATGAAGCCTATGAAAGTTTATGAATGCAATATGGTTCATGCATTCTAGTATTACCGAAATTGAAACTGTGTGATGGTGTCAAGGAAGGCTTGGAGAAAACCAGTCAGGAAGCTAGGCAAGAACTTTATTATTACTCTTGAGTAAAAACAGAACAGCAACTGGAAACTTCTGATTCTACCTTGATACTGGATACTAAGTCCAGTGCCACCTAGTGATTAAACTATATAATGACTATATATAAACTATATATTCACACAAGTAGATTCCTAAGACTCAGGGTGCTTGAGCATGAACTTACCTGTTTTTCAGTTCCTTTTCAGCTTCATTTTGAAAGGTGAATTCATAAAGGGGTTAAACAGCACTGTATTTTGTGTTTCTGATCATAATGCAAGATATAATTCAAAAGGATTGGATAGGCTTTGGCTCTACAGCTGTATAAATATCATAACTATATATATATTGAAGCAGTGCTATTAGGCATGATCTGATTATAAATTTCATGTAAACAAAGACGACATTTCAGCAGTATAAAATATGTTAACAGAAAAGAGAAGTTATTTTTTAAAATGTATCCTCCAGTTATTTGATTACTATGATATTCAAAACTGTGCTTAATAGAAAAGAATTGCAGCTTTGCCAAATACAGGGAACTATATAAAGTCACAAGAGTGAAGGATTAGGGGGGCAGTCATATACGCATTTCTCAGTGTTATGTGCTATTTTTCCTCTTCAGGTACACAATATTATCCATTAATGGATTAAAAGAGAGATAAAGATATCCTAGATCTTTCCGTTGCAATTAATTACAAGTAGTTGTCTTGTTGTCATGACAGTGACCAGACCCAATGATGTTGTGTGAGTTCTCAGAAGCTAGGAAGGAAGCTGCTGGCTCTTTCCTGGTGATGTTCATTCCTTTATTTCCTAAATTTATACGTGTTTGCTACAATATAACATACATGGCTTTGTTTTTCTTTCCACAAAAACAGGACATTACTTCCTATCTGGATGTACTCCTCAACTCTTTCTTTATTTCTATAACGGTGCATAGAACTGTAGACTTGTCATCTACATAGAATTGTGGAGGGTCATCTAGTCCAATACCTGTAGTGCAAGAATTTCAGTTAAGTATCCATGACAGATGGCCGTACAACCTCTGCTTAAAAACCTCCAAGGAAGGAGAGTCCACAAAATCCTGAGGGAGTCCGTTTTACTGTCAAACAACTCTTACTGTCAGAAAGTTTTTCCTTTCTTGATTCAAGGTATGAGTCCTACCTTCCCGAGCAGGTGAAAATAAGCTTGCTCCATCTTTCATGTAACAGCCCTTGAGATCTTTGAAGATGTCTATCATATCTCCTCTCAGTCTCCTCTTCTCTAGGTTAAACATACCCAACTCCTTCAAGCACTCCTCATAAGACATAGTTTCCAGACCCTTGATCATCTTGGTTGCCCTTCTCTGCACATGTTCCAGCTTGTCAACATCTTTCTTAAATTGTGGTGCCCAGAACTGGACAGTGTGGTCTGACCAAGGCAGAATAGAGTGGCATTATGACTTCCTTTGATGTAGCCTAGAATAGCAATTTTTTTGCTGCTGAATCACACTGTTGACATGTTCAGTTTGTGGTCTACTAAGACCCCTAGATCTTTTTCACATGTACAACTGGCAAGCCAGGTGTCCCCCATCTTATATTTGTGCAGCTGGTTATAAGTGATGACTTACCAGTCATGACTCCTAAGAGTGCATAACACCTTTCCCCCACTTGCAAAAATCTACCCAATTCATAAACACTGTTAACACTGAAAAATAAAGCCACATTTAGGAGCTATGTTTGGACATAGGAGTTTGAACTTCAGACATAAATTACTTTTTAAAATAAGAGCAAATGAGGACTTAAATCAATAGAGGATGTGTTGTACTGAAGTAAATATACTAAAGCAGCTCTTTCCAAGAATAAAGCCAAAAAAGGTAAAGGTAAAGGACCTCTGACAGTTAAGTCCAGTTGCAGATGACTCTGGGGTTGCGGCGCTCATCTCGCTTTACAAGCCGAGGGAGCTGGTGTTTGTCCGCAGACAGCTTCCGGGTCATGTGGCCAGCATGACTAAGCTGCTTCTGGCGCAATGGAACACTGAAACCAGAGTAGTGCACAGAAACACCCTTTACCTTCCCACCGGAGCAGTACCTGTCTATCTACTTGCACTTTTTGGCATGCTTTCGAACTGCTAGGTTGGCAGGAGCTGGGACCAGCAACGGGAGTTCAACCCGTCACAGGGACTCGAACCACCAACCTTCTGATCAGCAAGCCCAAGAGGCTCAGACCACATCGCCACTCGCTTCAAACAAGCAATGAGCAATCATTTGTACAATGAAACTTTTATCTTTGAACTAGCCTCTCATGTTGTCCCCCAAAAACTCTGTTTCTAGAAGAGAAGAGGAATAATAATAATAATAATAATAATAATAATAATAATAATATATTTTTACTCTGGCCATCTGGCTGGGTTGGTGTCTCTGGGCAAGAGAGAATCTGCTGCTTTTGTATTTTCCATGGAAACCATGCTTATGTGACACATGTATGAGAAACAGTAAACCCAAATGCTCATGTAAGAGCATGCACATTCATTAAGACTGAAGCTTTAGTAATGTGATTCCCAAACATGACAATGTTCTTCTCTCACTTTAGCTTAAAAATTAAATTTGCAGATCATAATTGTGAAAATACTAGACCATTAGAATCTTCTATGCAGAAGTTTTCATTTTTGTTGAGAACTTTTGGTTATATTTTTTCACCCCCAAACCTACCAATTTCTTTTTTTAAAAAACCTAAAATGAATAGATGTAATAGCTAAATGTTCTTTAAAAGAAAGTCGAAAACCTTGGTCTTTTTATTCTAGTTTGATAGTTAACTTGCTGTACTGCCTATGTGCTCAAAATAATAATGAGATGATTATGGCCTAGAATAAGTCTTTCTTAATTTAAAAATAATTTAGTGAAGCAACATCATTGTGGTAATTATAGTCATCACTAGCAAGAATTAGTCTATAATCAGGGAATCAAGCTTTAGAAGTAGGGAGTTGAAATGTTTTTGGGTTTAAAAAGTTTTATGCTAATAAATGTGGAAGTACAAGTACCCTTAGGACAGGTCTAGTTTCAGAGAACTCTTTGAGGACAAGATTACATGATATGTGGGGTTGCTGTGACTGTATTGCCTGATATTTCCATGTTTTTGTTAAAGCATTGCTGGTTTTGATTGGAACAGTGGTTGTTGCTAGCCCAAATTAGAGGAAAACCTGCTGTGGTGCAAATAACAACTGGGGTGTTTTGTTGTAATCTGCCATGTGACTTTGTGGTGAAGGGCTGGTAAGAAATCTATTGTAAAAAAAGAAAACATTGTTATTATTTTTTAAATAGATTTCTTACCAGCCATTCACCACAAAGTCACATGGCAGATTACAACAAAATACACTGTTATAAAACAAGTAAGACAGCTACAACCATGAAACAAGTGTAAAAAATAATTAAAAACAATTCCATATATAAAAATAATGGGATTCCACATATAGAAACAGGTGAAAATAGTTCTAATACAGATGTGGATTGGGCTAAAGATCTCCACTTAAAAGTTTTGTTGAAAGTAGAAGGTCTTCAGCATGCACCAAAAAAGACAATAGAGACAGTGGCTGTCTAATATGTGATGGGAGGAAATTCTAAAGGGTAGGTATCACCGTACTAAAGGCCTGGTTCTTATATCACATGGAATAGACCTCCTGATAAGTTTGCATCTTCAGGAGGCCCTCTCTGGAGAGAACAGTAATCATCTCACTTTTTATATCCGATGAATCTTGCTCCCAAGCTGCATATGTGCATCGGTACCCTCCCCTTGAACTTAGCTCAGTAGGTAATTGGCAGCCACTGCAATTTTTCAGCAGCAACACAAGATAGTGGCAACAGTCTGCCCCACTGAGCAGCTGTAGCTTCCAGGCCAACCTCAAGGGCAGCCCCACAGAGAGTGTGTTGCAATAATCAAATCAGATGTTATCAGAAATGGTCCATAGCCATCAGGGAACAATGGGTTAATTCCTGCTGCCTTCATGGCAGATGCCTCCATGGACGCAACCCAATCTGTTGATTGAGCTACAGTTACGTAAAGAGAGTCAACTCCAGACTGGTCCTAACAACAGATCTATTTGATGGAAGAAGCCATCTTCTCATTTCTGGAATTCCACAAGTATCAGCCAAGCTGTACTTCTTGGGTCTATTGGTTGAGTTCCAGATCCACAGTCTCATCCAGTCTAGATTGATCTACAGCTACTTTGTGGGCAGCAAGGTAATAGAGAGGAGGCTAAAAAGATAGAAAGCAAAAACCAAACGGGGCATTATTTCAACGTAGCCTCCTCAGTAACAGCAATTTTCCTCCCCTTCAGTTTGTTTAAAATATAGCAGGTCAAATGAATTTTAAAAGATTTTAAAAGATTAAAAGGTTTTGAAGGTTAGAAGTCCTTAAAAGAAATTTAAAAAACGTGGAGATACAGCCAACAGGAAACCAGGGTGGTGGCTGCAAGGCTGTTAGGTTTTGTTAAAACTAATTTACAATGCTGGCTTCACAAAGTTCTGTGGTGCAAATTCCTGGGGCTGCCGGAACGCATAAAACAACCTTGCCTTCAATAAGTGGAATTTTAAAAAGAACAAAGGAGTTGGGAGAGAAGCCAGCAAAGCAAACCCCCACCATGTAATTGAAACGGAATATGTGAGCTCTAATAAGCACATCTTGCCTCGGCGCCATCTTGCCCCACCTCCCACGTTTCTGTGCTTTTATTTATGTTTCTCACTTTGTAAAGGTGAACCCATTTCTGTGTTTATTTTGCTGTGCTGTCATAATGCATTATAACAGCAGGATGACACTAGTAATTTCTCATAAAATGTGATTTTTATAAACTGTGTATTTGACCTACTCGTTTTCTTGGTTCACACCATTAATTTTATTCTATCAGTGCTGCAGTTTTAAGACAATTTTTTTCTCTTTAAGCTTATCTTCCTCTCCATTCCTTCTTGATTGAAACCAAAATCATAATACTTAGTTCCATAGAAAACTAATCAGCCTCAATGGGGGTGTTTTTGCTTCCAAAGCCACCTCTGGGTTGAGAACTACTCAGAACAATTTGCAGTGCATATAAGTAAACAAACAAGCAGAAAAGTAGATTTTTGTTGTGTCCTAATAACAATATGAGAGTTTGAATCATAGAATTGTAGCGCTGGGAGGGACCCCAAGGCTCATCTAGTCTAATCTGCAGCACTTGATATGCTGGGTAGATGTGTGGTAGTACAGTACATATTCTCAAATATTTCAGTAAGAGGATTTAATTTTTCTCTTATCTTATTTTCCTGCCTACTAAATTTGTTACAGTTGCTGCAATACACATACTGCTTTGTTCTAACTAGTTCAATATATCAATGAAATAAACTGAATTTTCATGACCAGCCTATGGTGTGTCTTGTGCTTGCAACACACACAGTTCATTGGTTCCATTTCTGAGGCTCTGGCATGGCTGCAATCTTTGCTGCTACCTGACGTCTTTTTCAAATTGGAGACTCTGGAAAGTCCCATGGACTGCAAGAAGACCAAACCTCTCCATTCTGAAGGAAATCAGCCCTGAGTGCTCACTGGAAGGACAGATCCTGAAGCTCCGATACTTTGGCCACCTCATGAGAAGAGAAGACTCCCTAGAAAAGACCCTGATGTTGGCACAAGGAGAAGGGAACAACAGAGGACAAGATGGTTGGACAGTGTTCTCGAAGCTACTAACGTGAGTTTGACCAAACTGCGGGAGGCAGTGGAAGACAGGAGTGCCTGGCATGCTCTGGTCCATGGGGTTACGAAGAGTCGGACACGACTAAATGACTAAACAACAACAACAACAACAACAACAACAACAGTACACTGTGTACACTGTGCAATAATGTGCATTCAGTGTTCAATGCAGGTTCCTTTTTGGGGTGCTATACACACGATGTCAGCCCCATATTGTCCCTGTCCCACACAGTCAATCTAAAATATGTTTTACTGGAATAGTTATCATAATCCATTTTGTGCCAAGAACATACTTCACAAGTTCTTGCTGCATACATAGTTTACACAGATGGCACTTTCACCTGTCATCTCCTATTGTGGCAGACCTACTGGCATTGCAGGGCTCTTTCACTCCCTCTTGCTATTGTCTATTAATGAAAAGGACAAAATAAGAAGCTGTAGAGTAACGTAGCTGCTTCTGTATACCAATATCTTTTCTCCTTATATCAGTATGTCAATAAATCAGTTTCCAGCACCTCTCTTTTGAAAGACTTTGATGGCACCAATGGTTTTCCTTGCTTAGTCAGGAAAGCTTTGTAGCTTTTCAGCTTTGTAGATGGAGGGTCCTCCATTTCCTCTGGGACATTTTCATTTTCTGGTTAAAATATTCAGTGGCATCCATTCTGCTCATTATTCTAGTATACATATTCCCAAACTCATAACTTTTCTACAAGGATCTACCAGATTTTCTTTTTTTGGTCTTACCTTCATAGGGCAGGAAGGGAGTTGACTTAGTTTACTGCATAAAGTCAAGATAACTGTTGTGCTTATTGACAGCAACCACCTGTAGTGAAAAGAATCCTTTTAAAAGAATCCTTTTAAGAATCCTTTTAAAATCCTTGACTTTAAGAAAGCTGACTTCATAAAACTTAGGGAAGTGCTGGGTGAGATCCCATGGACAGTAATACTAAAAGGAAAGGGAGTTCATGATGGCTGGGAGTTTGTTAAGAGGGAGATACTAAAAGCACAACGTCAGGCAATACCAATGAGACGGAAACATGGAAGGTGCCTAAAGAAGCCAGGGTGGCTATCTAAAGAACTTTTAACTGAGTTAAGATTAAAAAAGGATGTGTACAAAAAATGGAAAAGGGGGGAAACCACCAAAGAGGAATTCAAACAAATAGCCAGCACGTGTAGACACAAAGTCAGAAAAGCTAAAGCACAGAATGAACTCAGGCTTGCTAGAGAGGTTAAAAGCAACAAAAAAGGCTTTTATGGGTATGTCCGTAGCAAAAGGAAGAACAAAGAAACAGTGGGGTCACTCAGAGGAGAAGATGGTGAAATGCAAACAGGGGACACAGAAAGAGCTGAACTCCTCAATGCCTTCTTTGCCTCAGTCTTCTCCGATAAAGAAAACAATGCCCGACCTGAAGAATTTGGAGCAAATGATTCAGCAAAGGAAACACAGCCCAGAATAGCTAAGGAGATAGTACAAGAATACTTGGCTAGTTTAGATGTATTCAAGTCTCCAGGGCCAGATGAACTGCATCCAAGAGTATTAAAAGAACTGGCAGATGTGATCTCAGAACCACTGGCAGTCATCTTTGAGAATTCCTGGAGAACAGGCGAAGTCCCGGCAGACTGGAGGAGGGCAAATGTTGTCCCTATTTTCAAAAAGGGGAAAAGAGAGGACCCAAATAATTACCGCCCAGTCAGTCTGACATCAATACCAGGGAAGATTCTGGAGCAGATCATTAAGCAAACAGTCTGTGAGCACCTAGAAAGGAATGCTGTGATCACCAATAGTCAGCATGGATTTCTGAAAAATAAGTCATGTCAGACTAACCTGATCTCATTTTTTGACAGAATTACAAGCCTGGTAGATGAAGGGAACGCAGTGGATGTAGCCTACCTTGATTTCAGCAAGGCATTTGACAAGGTGCCTCATGATATTCTTGTAAAGAAGCTGGTAAAATGTGGTCTTGACTATGCTACCACTCAGTGGATTTGTAACTGGCTGACTGACCGAACCCAAAGGGTGCTCATCAATGGTTCCTCTTCATCCTGGAGAAGAGTGACTAGTGGGGTGCCACAGGGTTCTGTCTTGGGCCCGGTCTTATTCAACATCTTTATCAACGACTTGGATGATGGACTCAAGGGCATCCTGATCAAATTTGCAGATGACACCAAACTGGGAGGGGTGGCTAACACCCCAGAGGACAGGATCACACTTCAAAACGACCTTGACAGATTAGAGAACTGGGCCAAAACAAACAAGATGAATTTTAACAGGGAGAAATGTAAAGTATTGCACTTGGGCAAAAAAAATGAGAGGCACAAATACAAGATGGGGGACACCTGGCTTGAGAGCAGTACATGTGAAAAGGATCTAGGAGTCTTGGTTGACCACAAACTTGACATGAGCCAACAGTGTGACGCGGCAGCTAAAAAAGCCAATGCAAAAAATTTGGAATTACCTATTTGCATTTGACTTATCCTTTTTTTATTGGATTACAATTGAAATGGGAAACCCAGGGTCCGGAGCTGCCTGAGCTCTCTGAGAGACTGAGCTGTCAGTTTTGCAGACTTGGCTATTGTGTATCAGAACTTGCAACAATCTGAGGGTACTTGGACCTGCTAATTTGAAACATTTTTTGGAGACCAGTAAGCACTGTTTGAAACAAAGTGACTATTAACATCAACTCTGCTAAATATTTGTATTTGAAGGTTCTTGGACATTAAATCAGACTCCAATTATATTAGAATTCTTCCCTAAAGACATTTTAAGCTCCCTCTAGAGGATTGGAGATTTAAAACAGTGACTTTACATTTACTTTCTATTTCCCGGCCGCTTGTTCTCTCTGGGCCTCTCTTTTCCCATGGGAATAACTCAGCGTGACCTTGACTGTTAGATAACGTTGGAATGAGTGGCACAAGAAGAAGAGGAAGAGCTAGACAAACAACTTTGACAATTCTAACCTCAGCCTCGCAGATACGTAGATCATCTGTACCTACTCTGCCTTCAGAAGTAGAAGAAGAAGCCGTTCTGCCACAGGCAAAGGAGGGAGAAATAGAGCAGTTACAATTGGAAGATATGGCCTCAGGATCATCTGCTTCTATTTTAGAGAAAATCTATGAAAAATTGGAAGCTTTGGATAAGAAAGCAGATGAGCAAACAGCTAAGATTGATCAAAATACAGAATGCCTAAATAAATTAACTGGACAAGTTGCACAGAACACACAGGCAATTGGACAGTTGACGGAGGCCACAGCAGAAAATCGGAAATTGGCTGAGGATACTAGACAAAAATTAGAAAATTTAGAACAAGAGGTAAGACCACTCACCAAACAAGTAGGGGAACACCAGATTTACCTTTCTATGATAGAACTGCGAAATCGTGAGAATAATCTAAGGATTAGGTCGCTACAAGAAGCAGAAGAAGGCAACCTAGCTGAGTTTTTAACTAAAGAATTCTCCAAGTTTTGGAATTTAGAGGAAAAGGACTTTAAAATTGTGTCAGCTTTCAGGCTTGGAAGATTCATAAAAAAGGAGAGGCCCAGAGATTGCCTGATAACATTGAGATCAAAGGAGGAAAGGGACAAGATTTTGGGCCTACACTACGGAAAGTCACTGGACATTTTGGACAGAAGAATTGAAATCTACAAAGATATTCCTAGACAACTGTTGGACCTAAGAGCCGCCTATTCTGAACTTGCTAAATTACTAAGAAGCAACTCAATTGCTTTTAGGTGGGAATTTCCCCAAGGAATATCCTTTACCTTTAGAGGGAAGAAGGTCAAAATTAGAACACCGGAAGAGAGAGACAAATTTCTGTCTACATACGAAGAGGACCTCCAAAAAGGAATTGAACTACCTTCTGGGCCTGGAGTACCGGCAGTACCGGCACCTGTGGAACCTGAAGACCCTGTGAATAAGATACCACCCCTAGAAAAATAATCAGATTTATTCAGGATGTCTCTGCAACTTTTGAGCTGGAATATAAATGGCTGTAACATTCCGGAAAAAAGGAAGAAAATATTTCATATATTAAAAAAAGAACAATTGGACATTATTTGTTTACAGGAAACACACGTGACAAGGCTCCATAGAAAAGTGTTAATAAATAAAAGATTGGGCCAGGAATTTATATCTTCGGACAGAGTCAAGAAGAGAGGCATGGTGATATATGCGAAAGAGAGCCTGTCACCCAAATTCTTATTTAAAGATGAACATGGAAGAATTTTGGCAATTGAGATACAACACCAAGGAGAGAAACTTTTGATATTAGGAATTTACGCACCTAACGAAGGGAAATCGGAATTTTACAAGAAGTTGCATGAGACTATGCTGGATTATCTGGACTATAACAACATCATAATGATGGGAGACATGAATGGGGTCGTATCAACCTACATGGACAAGTCACAAAGTCAAAATGTTACAAAAGACGGCAGACTACCTAAAACTTTTTTTGAAATGACAGACAATATGGATTTGATTGACATCTGGAGGACAAAGAACCCCCTAGGAAGAGAGGGAACATTCTTTTCTGAAGCCCAACTGACCTGGACAAGAATCGACCAAATATGGATATCTAGAGGCCTGGCACCTAAGGCTAGAAAAGTGGAAATCTGCCCAAAGACCTGCTCCGACCACAATGCAGTAAAGATGGATATGACACTATTACCAACCGGCTCTTTTAGATGGAAGATGAATGACAATTTGCTTAGAGATCAGGAAATTACCAAGAAGGCCCAAAAAGTTTTGAAGGACTATTTTGAGATAAATATGAATACTACGGTGGAAAAAAGAATCGTCTGGGACGCAAGTAAAGCTGTAATGAGGGGATTTTTGATACAACAGAATGCTGTAAAGAAAAGGACACAAAATGAGAAAAAAGACAAGATTCTGGACAAAATAAAAGAATTAGAGAAGAAGCTAAGATTAAACCCGAAGCCACAGCCAACTTTGAGAGAAATCAAACTTTACCAAACACAATATTCCAAATTGATAAACCAGGAAATAGAGTGGAAGGTTAAATTAATGAAACAAAAAACGTTTGAGTCGGCGAACAAATGTGGAAAACTGCTAGCTTGGCAGTTGAAGAGAAGACAAAGATTAAATACGGTTACAAATTTAGAGATTGAAGGAAGAAACATCCAGAATCCTGTGGACATTAGAAAGTGTTTCCAGAGATACTTTAAAAAATTATACACCCAAGGGCCGCAAGACGAGGTTGAGATTAAACAATTTTTGGCAAAAAATGGATTATCAAAATTGTCACAAGAAAATAGGACAATCCTGAACTGTAAAATAACACGACAAGAGATTGAACAAGCCATTCAGAACATGCAATTGGGCAAATCTCCAGGGCCAGATGGTCTGACCTCCAAGTACTATAAGACATTAAAAGATTACTTGATACAACCTTTGATGGAGGTCAGCAATGAAATTATGGAGGGGAAGAGGGCACCGGAGTCGTGGAAGGAAGCGTTTATCACATTAATACCAAAGACGGAAGCTGAAAAGACACAACTTAAGAACTATCGTCCCATCTCTCTCTTAAATGTGGATTACAAAATATTTGCAGACATTTTGGCAAGTAGACTTAAAAAAGTTTTAAATGAAGTAATTCACAAGGACCAGGCAGGCTTTCTCCCAGGCAGACATTTGTTTGCAAATACAAGGAACATTATTGATATCTTGGAACTTTTGCAAACAGATATAAACACAAAAGCAGTTTTAATTTTTATAGACGCGGAGAAGGCCTTTGACAACATCTCCTGGAAATTTATGATGGGAAACCTAAAAGAAATGGGAGTGGGACGGGGTTTTGAGAATGGGATCGAGGCGATATATTCAGAGCAGAAAGCTAAACTGATAGTTAATAATGTGGTTACAGAGGAGTTTAAAATTGAAAAAGGAACACGACAAGGTTGCCCTATCTCCCCTTTGTTATTTATTTCGGTTCTGGAAGTGCTATTGAATATGATTAGAGGGGACCGGTTGGTGGAAGGAATTCAGGTCGGACAGAAACAATATAAACTAAAAGCTTTTGCAGATGACCTGGTTTTGACCCCGCAGGAGCCAGAGTCTAGTACGAAAAGAGTATTACAACTGATTAATGACTTTGGTCGGGTGGCTGGATTTAAATTAAATAAACAGAAAACTAAGGTTTTGGGGAAAAACCTGACAGATACAGAGTCAGAACGGTTTCAGAAAGAGACAGAACTTAATGTGGTTAAAAAAGTAAAATACCTAGGGGTAAACATAACAGCAAAAAATCTAAGTCTATTTAAGGATAACTACGAAAAGTGTTGGGCAGAAATCAAGAGAGACTTAGAGAGTTGGACAAAATTGAAACTTTCTTTGTTAGGCCGAATTGCTGCTATCAAGATGAATGTATTGCCAAAGATGTTGTTTTTGTTTCAAACACTTCAGGTTTTGGACAGAACGGAGTGCTTTCAGAAGTGGCAGAGAGATATTTCTAAATTTGTCTGGCAGGGCAAAAAGCCCAGAATTAAGTTTAAGATATTAACCGATACGAAAGAAAGAGGGGGATTTGCCCTGCCAGATTTAAAGTTGTACTATGAGGCCGCAGCGTTCTGCTGGCTAAAAGACTGGCTACTTCTTGAAGACACTGACGTGCTGGATTTGGAAGGGTTTAACAATGCTTTTGGATGGCATGCATACTTATGGTATGACAAGGTTAAAGCAAATAAGGCCTTTAAGAACCATATTGTCAGAAAATCACTGTTTAATGTCTGGATAAAATATAAAGACTTGCTGGAAAATAAAACTCCAAGGTGGCTTTCACCTTTGGAAGCTAAGGCCCGAAAAAGACCAAATATGGAGGCTAAATGGCCAAAATACTGGGAAATATTAGAAAAAGATGGAGACAATTGGAAATTGCAGAGTCTGGAGAAAATGAAGGATAAAGTGCGAGACTGGTTACATTACGCTCAGATTAAAGAAGTTTTTAAAAATGACAAGAAACTAGGGTTCCAGGTGGAGAAATCGAAACTAGAAACAGAATTGTTAGAACCAAAGACTAAGGTACTTTCAAGGATGTATAACTTGCTGTTAAAATGGAATACACAAGATGAAATGGTTAAATCGGCTATGATAAGGTGGGCACAGGACATCGGGTATAACATCATGTTTGAGGACTGGGAAAGGTTGTGGAGTACTGGGTTGAAATTTACTGCATGCAATGCTTTGAAAGAAAATGTAATGAAAATGATATATAGATGGTATATGACCCCAGTCAAACTAGCAAAAATTTACCACCTGTCTGATAATAAGTGTTGGAAATGTAAAGAGAGTGAAGGAACATTCTTCCACCTCTGGTGGACCTGCCCTAAAGTGAAGGCGTTCTGGGAAATGATTTATAATGAACTGAAAAAGGTATTTAAGTATACCTTCACAAAGAAACCAGAGGCCTTTCTTTTGGGTATTGTCGGCCAAGGGGTGGTAAAGAAGGATTGGACATTTTTTATGTATGCAACTACAGCAGCAAGGATACTACTTGTAAAGCACTGGAAAGCTCAAGATCTACCCACACTGGAAGAATGGCAGATGCAACTGATAGACTATATGGAACTGGCCGAGATGACTGGCAGAATTCGTGACCTGGGAGAAGAGAAGATGGAGGAGGACTGGAAAAAATTTAAGAACTATTTACAAAAACATTGTAATTTGAGTGAATGTTAAGCCGGATGCTAGATCATAAATAATTGAGCACCACTAAATTAGATGATTTAAGATAATAAGCGAGATTGAGAAAATATAAACCTTTTAGAGAATTATAAGATTATAAATAGATTATAAATATACAGATGGGACATAAGAATGCAAATAAGATAATAAATTGCTGGCAAAAAGTTATAATGATGAAAGTGGGAGCGGGAGATGTGAGGAAGTCCAAAGAAAATGTGAAATTATGTTAAGATATATGTTATACTGTTTATTATATTCATTTTTATTGTAAACCCCAATAAATATTTAAAAATAAAAAATAAAAAAGCCAATGCAATTCTGGGCTGCATCAATCGGAGTATAGCATCTAGCTCAAGGGAAGTAATAGTGCCACTGTATTCTGCTCTGGTCAGACCTCACCTGGAGTAGTGTGTCCAGTTCTGGGCACCACAGTTCAAGAAGGACACTGACAAACTGGAACGTGTCCAGAGGAGGGCAACCAAAATGGTCAAAGGCCTGGAAACGATGCCTTATGAGGAACGGCTAAGAGAGCTGGGCATGTTTAGCCTGGAGAAGAGGAGGTTAAGGGGTGATATGATAGCCATGTTCAAATATATAAAAGGATGTCACATAGAGGAGGGAGAAAGGTTGTTTTCTGCTGCTCCAGAGAAGCGGACACGGAGCAATGGATCCAAACTACAAGAAAGAAGATTCCACCTAAACATTAGGAAGAACTTCCTGACAGTAAGAGCTGTTCGACAGTGGAATTTGCTGCCAAGGAGTGTGGTGGAGTCTCCTTCTTTGGAGGTCTTTAAGCAGAGGCTTGACAACCATATGTCAGGAGTGCTCTGATGGTGTTTCCTGCTTGGCGGGGGGTTGGACTCGATGGTCCTTGTGGTCTCTTCCAACTCTATGATTCTATGATTCTATGAAAAAGGTTAATGACTCATTACACACCCACACACCTCTCATGAGGTTGGCTGTTCAGATGTTGCTGGACTAAACTTTCCATAATTTCTTACCATTGACCATGCTGGCCGAGCTAGATGAGAATTGGGTCCAGCAACATGTATTGGGCCTCAGGTTTCCCATTCCTGCTTCAATGCTGGCAGCATAATAACACCCAATATATGTGCTTTGGTTGACCACACATCAGAAGAGTAGAATTATCAGTTGATACATTTCCCTGTGTGCTCTTACATATCCACATCTGAAAACTATTTTATTTTAAACAAGTTTCTTGTTCTATACTTCCCTACTTATGTGCTTCACTGGCAATAAGAGTCTTGGTTTGAGAACAGTGTTGCCAGACAAATCATCTATGTGCTGGTCAGGTTAAGGTCTAAGAGTGACTTAGGAATATAGAAAACTACCTTATGCCGCATCAAACCTTTGGTCCGTCTAGTTCAGTTTTGTGCACTACACTGACTAACACCAGCTCTCCAGGGTTTCAGACATGAGAACAATGAAATACAATGTGGAAAATGGCAAACAGGAATAAAAATCTTCCTGCCCCCTTACTGCAAGTGTCCGGATTTGTCAAAATGAAAAATGTAGTGGAATAGATTGACGGTGCTGGCATAGTTATGATAGTATGGTTATGGTAAGATAGGAAAGCATTTGCCCTGAATAACAAACCAACAGCATCTGGTTCGGTGTTCTGTTCTTTTTAAAAAAAAAATAAACTAGGACTTTTGTTAGCAATAACATTGAATTTAATTGCTTTATTGTTTGAAGTCTTTGGGTGTATCTTCTTTCAAGCAAGCTTTAAAATGCTCAGACAGCTGACTGCTCAAACTGAGATTTTATATAACAAAAGCAGACATATTAACTGACAGCAGCATATTAAAATATTTATCCAATTTGCCACATTTTTCTGGCACTTGGCAATGGGATTTTATATGGTGAGGGTCTAGGAATACATTTTGTCTCAATCTAAGGTTGTTCCCTTGTTTTCTGACGGGACTCCTGTTTGATAGGAAGTGGTTCATTATGTGAAGAAAATGCAGTCACGGCAGATAGCCTAACCTGTTTAATTTCTGCCTGTCATGCAGCTGTTAAAAGATAGCATCTCTGTCACACACAATAGAGCTTTGAATGTATTATCTATCATAGAAACTCCGTTGCTGTTTTTTTCTTTTTTGAATCGTTTTAAAAGGGCTTTTCCCCATTGCTGTGGATAAATCTTGAAAACCTATGGATGCTGAAGCAGGCAAAAGTTGAGTGGGGTCTTCTGTACTCTTTTGTTATTTTAACATTCCATTCAGTGTTTTGGCAGCCTTGGGGATGAAAAGTGGTATATAAAGAATTCAGGAAGAGTTTCTGGCCCCTTCCATATCAGCCAAGACTGGACATCATATTGGCAATGCCATTTTTTTGTTTCTTTTTGGGTGCTCAGTATTGCTTTTTTAAAAGCTCCCCCTCATTAATGTGCTTGTGAACCACTTTCCCCACCCAGCCTCTCTTGCTCCCCACCAATATCTACCTGCAGTTCAGCCACTTCAGGACGCCATCCTCTTCCCTCCCCAACCCATGGGCAATTCCAGACTGTTGCTATTTTCATGTGGGATTCATTGCAGAGTGGAAAATTCAGATGGTGCAATATGAGTTGATCTGGAGCTCTTCCCTGCCAAAACAGACTTTCTGCGATAAGCAAAGTGATGGGGGAATGCACCAGAAAATGTTGCACTGGATAATATTTGCATGGTGGAGTGTTATCCAACACTTGCCCCCAGCCGAAAGAATGCTCAGTAAATAGATAACATTGCCTGCCTCCAAACAAAATGAATGTTCAATCAACAGGTTGTCTGGAAACAACCTATGTCAAATACCTGCAGTCAACCTGCTCTTCTGTTTCATTGCCATTGCTGGTAAATTACTGTATTCAAGAGCAACAACAAAATTCTGGCTTTTTGAGTAGGGCTATTGAAACAAAGGGAATGGGTGGGGGGACCAGGCATGGGATTTTATATGGAGTAAGAGAACTATGGATTTAGTTCTAGTACTGAAAACAGATTCCTTGGCTTCAGAGACACCTTGTTCCTTCTTTTACCTATGACAAGTAAAGGAGAGGGAGATTTATGAAAGCTATTGTTTTTCTGAATATTCTCTGCAAGGAAAGGAAAGTGAAAAACAAAGAGTGGATTTTTGTGTGGAGTAGCACATAATATATGCAACCTCCTTGTAAATCTTACTTATTTTGAATGATATGAGAAGGCAACAGATTGTAGTTGCCCATTTAAGAAGATGGGGAGGGAACAGGCTGCCATTTCATAGCAGAATGCATTATGTTGTAGAAATTCAATCTCTTTCTTACTCTTTTTGTTTCTTTGCCTCCATTTTCCATCTCCTGGGCCGTCTCTTTCCCACACAAGGATTCATGGATCAGCTTCTCTGTTCTCCTATGTGGAAGGTTGGGAGGACTGCATTTGTCTCTGATGCTGTCTACAATCTGTCCCAGACTCCATCTTCTCCCACTGTGCCATAAATGCTTCTGCATTCTCCTGCCACTGCTTACCCATCTCCCACCTTTTCAAGCAGGGCTGCTGCTTCTTTTTTTGCTCTGCTGTTCATTTCTCCTCAGAATGAGCAATCCTAATAACTAGTTACAGTGAACTTTTAGCTTATTCCTAGCCTGCATACGTGCAATTTTTACACTGATACTAGAACATTCTCTTTTCCTATATTTTTTGCTCTGGAGACACTCACTAAACATGCTAAATTCTATTATAATTAATTGAAAGGCTCACCCATGCATGGAGTAATTATCATTGTAAGCACCCAAGGAAAATTAGTGTATAACATCTTAATTAAGAAAGGGCAATATGATTTCAGTTACAGATTAAAATTATAAGATCTCTCCACCCCCCACCCCCCTGCCTTCAATACTAAGCTTTCCATTTTCTTTCATGTAGTTAATGTTGGTTTTGCTGTGTTGGTAGGAGATAGAATAATTAATGGATATTGCGCAGAAAGGGGTAGAAATGTATAAATAAAAAAATTAGGAGAGTAATCAATTTTAAGGTATGCTAGTGAACACTCAGATCTGGGCCTTGGGTCCACCACTTTGCCACTGACAGTCTTCCAAATGCTGTCATCTTCACACAACCCTCCCATATTTCTGACAAGCTATTTGCTAAGTTTTACCACCCCTGACCCTAGCTTGTTCTCTGCTCACACTTTTTATTTTCGGTATGTATTTATTTGTGGTGAGTGCACCCCTGCACTGGCTTTCCACTCATGCTTTGTATAGCTCTATTCACCTTTAAAAGTCTTTGGACATTTAACTTAAACCCAAGAAGTGGTCAAATTCAGCCCAGGTGGTAAAGAATGCACACATCTGAACTAGAGGTGTGGTGGTGGGGATCATGTTTCTTGGAAACTATGTTCATGTTGCCTGGATAATGCACAAAATGGAGTCTAGATGTGCACATTCCTAAAGGCCGTTTGGAAATTACAGTGGTACCTCGGGTTAAGTACTTAATTCATTCCGGAGGTCCATTCTTAACCTGAAACTGTTCTTAACCTGAGGTACCACTTTAGCTAATGGGGCCTCCCGCCACCACCACACAATTTCTGTTCTCATCCTGAAGCAAAGTTCTTAACCCGAGGTACTATTTCTGGGTTAGCGGAGTCTGTAACCTGAAGTGTATGTAACCCAAGGTACCACTGTATGTACCGTATTTTCCCTCTATAACACGCAGATTTTTTTCTCCTAAAAAGTAAGGGGAAATGTCTGTGCGTGTTATTGAGCGAATGTGTGGTCCCTGGAGCCGACAGGCGCGAGTGAAGGCAAAAATCAGGCAAATATCAATCGTCTGGAGAAGGGAAGCCTTGAAAAGAGGAAGCTGCTGCTTTCCTGCATTCTGCCTCAGGGTCTTACTCCCCACCCGCTTCTGTTTGTTACTGTGTTTGCTCAAACGGAACAAAGAGCAGAGAAAACCCCTCCCCTCCAGGCAAGCAAAGGGGAAAGCAGAGCGTCCTTCCTTCTAATTCCTCTCGTGCTCCGGTGCTGCAACATGCAGGTGGGGGAGAGAGAGAGAGCTGGCTGGCTTGGGTGGGTGCGTGGGGGGAACTTTTGCCTTCCTTTCCTCCCTCCGGTAAAACCCCTCTCCTGCATTCTTAGCCAGTTGCTTCTCCGCACACCCCTCTCGGTGCTCCTTGTCCCTTCTGTGTTTTTCCTTCCCTCCCCACTTAAAACGTGGTTACAAAGCACGGATCCACACGGATCCTCAGGATCTTTGCATTGGGTCACCCCAAATTCACCATCAGATCACATAGCAATGATCTGATGCAGAAACAGGGCTGCAATGGTGCAAAAACGTGGTTACAAAGCACGGATCCACATGGATCCTCAGGATCTTTGCATAGGGTCACCCCAAATTCACCATCAGATCACATAGCATGTCCATGGCTACAGCCTGCACCAAAAAAATCACGCACCCACTGTTGCCTGGGGCTGCAATGGTGCAAAAACGTGGTTACAAAGCACAGATCCACGTGGATTCTCAGGATCTTTGCATTGGGCTACCCCAAACTCACCGTCAAATCACATGTCTGTGGCCACAGCATGAAGCACAAAAACGATACATCCACTGTTTCATTCAGAATTTTTTTTTCTTGTTTTCCTCCTCTAAAAACTATGTGCGTGTTATGGTCAGGTGCGTGTTATCGAGCGAAAAATACGGTATATTGGCTGGGAAACAAGGCCGGCTCAACCATTAGGAAAGGTGAGGCAACTGCCTCAGGTGACAGAAGCTCCCAAGGCTGCACCCCCGCAGGTGCCCCACCTGACCGCTTCTGCCAATGGCACTGATTTTGGGAGAGATAGCATCCATTTTAGGTGATATCTCGCCCTAAATCGGTAAGATTTTACCCCAAATCAGCACTGATGGCACTTCTCCGCCAGAGGTGGATGCAGCACAGTGCCCTGTTTAGGTGGTGGCGGTGGAGCAGGCAGTGCAGGGGGCAGAAGCGGTGGCAGGACAGGGTGGTGCTTGTCATTTCCCCTCATACAGATCACCTGCACATTTCCCATGAGGCCTGGAGAGGATACTATCATGCATAAGCCAATCAAGCAGGGGAGCCCTCCTCCCCAGTTTCCTATCCCCCTCCCTCCATGAACACCCTCACCTTTCTAATTGAGAGTCCCTTCCATACCAATCTAATCTTGGAACAACGAAATATTTGATTTGGCTGCAATATTTCAATGCAAAAACATTTAATGTTGCTGTGAGGGTCTCTTTACCTCACTAACCCTGCAGGCAGTGCTTTTCTCTGAGGGGACGCAGGGGTACGCATACCCCTAAACATTTTGAGAATCTTTGTACTTTTGTCCCTTTATTGTATTTATTTCCCCCGATTTGAACTATAAAATTGTGATTTTCTTGAGTCAAAATGAGAGTACCCCTAAACATTTTTTTAAAGAAAAAAGCACTGCCTGCAGGTGTTTAAATAAAACTAGAAAGTCCTTGCTGTCTTTTGCTTTGTGGCTCCAAACTTTTTCTACGTCATTAATGTCCAGCCCTGAAACAGCAGCTCAATCTTTTTTGCTTGTTACGTCGTGGGTTTTTCTAACATAATGATATAGTTCTTTCTCTTCCCTCTGGATGCCAATTACCACTGATGCAGGAGCCTGTGAAATTTTCTCCAGGGACATTTGCCTGAATGTATCTAGTTGTGCTTGTGTGTTGTTGCAAGTCTTGAGAAATTAAGCATTGGCCAATAATAATAATAATAATAATAATAATAATAATTATTATTTATACCCCGCCCATCTGGCTGAGTTTCCCCAGCCACTCTGGGCGGCTCCCAATCAAATGTTAAAAACAGTACAGCATTAAATATTAAAAACTTCCCTAAACAGGGCTGCTTTCAGATGTCTTTTAAAGATAGGATAGCTGCTTATTTCCTTCACATCTGAAGGGAGGGTGTTCCACAGGGTGGGTGCCACTACCGAGAAGGCCCTCTGTCTGGTTCCCTGTAACCTCGCTTCTCGCAATCAGGGAACCGCCAGAAGACCCTCAGTGCTGGACCTCGGTGTCCGGGCTGAACGATGGGGGTGGAGACGCTCCTTCAAGTATACAGGACTGAGGCCGTTTAGGGCTTTAAAGGTCAGCACCAACACTTTGAATTGTGCTCGGAAACGTACTGGGAGTCAATGCAGATCTCTCAGGACCAGTGTTATGTGGTCCCGGCGGCCACTCCCAGTCACCAGTCTATCTGCCACATTCTGGATTAATTACAGTTTCCGGGTCACCTTCAAAGGTAGCCCCACGGAGAGCGCATTGCAGTAGTCCAAGCGGGAGATAACTAGAGCATGCACCACTCTGGCAAGACAGTCCCCGGGCAGGTAGGGACTCAGCCTGCGTACCAGATGGAGCTGGTAGACAGCCGCCCTGGACACAGAATTGACCTGTGCCTCCATGGACAGCTGTGAGTCCAAAATGACTCCCAGGCTGCGCACCTGGTCCTTCAGGGGCACAGTTACCCCATTCAGGACCAGGGAGTCCTCCACACCCGCCCACCTCCTGTCCCCCCAAAACAGTACTTCTGTCTTGTCAGGCTTCAACCTCAATCTGTTAGCCTCCATCCATCCTCCAACCGCCTCCAGACACTCACACAGGACTGTTACCGCCTTCACTGGTTCTGATTTAAAAGAGAGGTAGAGCTGGGTATCATCCGCATACTGATGAACACCCAGCCCCAACCCCTGATGATCTCTCCCAGCAGCTTCATATAGATATTAAAAAGCATGGGGAAGAGGATGGAACCCTGAGGCACCCCACAAGTGAGAGCCCAGGGGTCTGAACACTCATCCCCCAACACCACTTTCTGGACACGGCCCAGGAGAAAGGAGCGGAACCACCGTATAACAGTGCCCCCAGCTCCCAGCTATTGGAGAGCATTGTAAAATGTGCAACATAGAGCATAATGCTGACAGGAGAACTTGGAGATTGGTTTCATGCTTCAGTGCTGAATGGGAAGCATATAAATATATTTGAAAATGCACCATTTTTGAAAGAGATGGGATTGGTGAGAGGTGTTTATATATTAGCTGTACGGGATAGACCTTTTCAGAAGGTCCTACAGCTTTCATCTTTTCCCGTTGGTCGAACTGCAACATCTGGAGGTATTCTTGGTCTTCCTGGCCTGAGGAAAAACAGCTTCTAGGGTGTCTCTTATATAGAAGAGAAATTCTGCCACCAGTCCTCCCATGTTAAGGAATTCACCAAATTTCTAGTGGGAAGGAAAAGAAGTTCATAGGAAGAGCCGTCTTCCCAGTTTGGTTATAAGCTATGAACATACTACAAGAAGCATGTATTTTACTCATTTCCACTTGTATTGTAGTTGGGAAAAGAAAAAAGGAATTATAATTTCAGCTACAGAGGGAAAGAATGTGAATCCCTTCTTGTATGAAATTTGTGTCAGTAGCTGATGACATTCAGCATGTTCTCTTGGTGTCAGATGGATAATTTTTTGACTGGTGGAAAGGCACTTCTGTCAGACTCTCTGTCAGATTGTCAGCAGAACCAGAGCAAAGTTGTAACAGAAAATGTTATTGCCATTATTGATATTGCATATGTCAGAAACAATTAATGAAATTTTGTTCCATTTTGTTTTGGAAAGTCTGTAATGGTATATATCTGTCTGATGTATGTGATTATGTACCTCATCGATATGTGGACTGTTTTATGCTTCATTTGTTTATGCTAGGTGAGCGCTGGGACTGCTTTACCACCTTGTGTTAGTATTGCTGAAGACTTCTAGGCTGTCAATACTCAGTTCAGTTTACTTTCTGATCCCACCCATCTTAAATGCAAATGGGACATGAAATGCTGTATTTTGGCTCTTGGCTCTTTTAATCTGCCATATATTTAAGAAAGTGGTTTGTTTGTTCAATATGCATTTTGAAACTTAAGATAGGCATAACCACATTTTGCATTGTGGTTCCTGAGATCAAAAAGCAAATTTAGATAAAATTGGGCACCATTTTGAATCATGATAGCAGACTGAACCTTTCAAAACTGCACAGATCTTTCAAAACTGCATGTATCTGAGAATTTATGAGTAACACTGGGTACAAGGCTGCTTGTAAAAGATGTAAAGGAGGATAGGGAAATCATTTCAGCTTATGTGAAGCAACACATGCATGAATCCGAAATCAACAGTAGCACAACATATGTGATATGTCACATATTTCTAACAAAAAGTTTCAAAATGGCATTCATATACTTATAAGTAGTGCAAAATGTAATTTTGAAACTTTTGTCACAAATATGTGAGTTGGGAAGCTGCTGTGGCTTTCAGGTTGCAAGCAATGAGTCCTGTGTAAAATGAGAAGGGTGAGCAGATTTCAGATCAGTTTCAAGATGTCACTGTTTGCCTTAACTGGATCTAGAAATAATTATGTAGTTAAATAGTGGCAAGCAGTGCTGTGTTACAATTCTAGTATAAAAGCTGCTCAGGCCATATTAGTTTGCATGGCATAAAAAAGCCATGAAAGTGGCTTTGTGGAGGATAAAAGTAGTTGCAGACAACAGAGGAAAAATAGTAGGAGAGAATACAGGATTAAGAATTCTTCACTAGCTTACCCTTTTGGGGCCTCTGAGAGAATATCATGGGTGCGAATCACAAAATGACTGTCATTGGTGTGTGGCAGGTGGCAAAACAACTGGAAAAGAGCAGAAAATGAGATATGGGCATGAAATGGTGCAGATGTACAAAACTACGAAAAAGCTGTGAGTTAACAAAACCAGTGATTCATGGGGACCCCCCCCCCACATTAGCACCGCAAACTCAAAACACAGCTTCAACCCCACATCATTCACTTGGGAACCTGACCCAGCCCTCACACTCTCTCACACATGCACACACTCTCCCCAGCCCATCCTACCTCACAGAAATGAAGGGCAGAAAATACTTCTCAAGGAACATGCTTATACAACCCCAGGAAAAAGAAGTGTCAGTCAGTCAGTCAGTCAGTCAGAAAAGATTTTTTTTTTTAAAGTTTGTATTGTGGGGGAAGCCCTAAATTAACACAGCAGACCAGGGAGACCCACTGTATGGAAAAGGAAGGAATGAAAAAGTCAAATAAAAATTATTTAAAATGCAGATTCTCTTGGGTTTGTGTGGTTTTTACATAGGACCTGCCCAGATCACCATTAAATCGCAGATCACATTTTTCTCCATGGACTGAACAGTAAAAATAGTGGTTCCAGTGTGGATCCACCATTGCACACATCCATGGGTGCAAGGCACAGATCTCATGGTTTTCCTCAAAAGCACCAACAAAACACAGATCACATCTGTGGGGACAGAGGGGACCTCTGATTTGGTAGTTATATCAAAATCATGAAGTAAGAACCTGTGCTTCACACCCATGTTTTATGTTCCATCACAGTACTGGTAATCACTGGATCTGCAATTGTTTACGGGGCAGCAGTGGTTTGATTGTGATCTGCAAGTGCAATAGGACTTGTTTTACTGGATCAACTCTTCACTTAGATATTACCTTGGTCCCCCTTCTTCTCTCTCTGTCAGACTAGGCTTCCTGCCTATCAACCATGAGAAACATGGAAATGTGAAAATAAGGTGTATTTAATTAAGCAAAAATCCATGCAGATTTGTTTGGGGAACATTTAAAAAGAGTTGTATACATTAAGCCATGGCATTATTCAGTGCTATGTCGCGTTAATTCAGTCATCTGTCAAATATTAATGTGGCATCTAATTAATAAATGGCTCATGAGAACAGCCATTGTGACCTCTATTCTTTTAATTTAGTATTGTCATCCACTGTTAATAGTGGTTCTGCTTTTGCTATTAGCAATCCTATCTGAGGCTTAATGGAAAAGAAGTACTCAACTATTCCCATCCACTGGTGAGAAACAACAGCAACGTATTGCCTTCTTACTGTCAAGACAATTATGGATAGCGATCAAATCAAGATCATCTCTAGTTATTGTATTTTAAAATAAAAACAACCCAATGTTGTGTCAGAGCCTAGTTTACTGCTCTTTTCTTGTGATATTTAGTTCTGTTTCAGTACTCTCACTGACATGCTATGAAACATTTTTTTATATCTATGGCACCATATTTAATTGTTGCCCATGCTCTTTGTTGGACGGCTCCTTATTCTGCTCTGGTTCTGAGAAGGAGCCCACACAGCTCAGCAAGGTAAGACAGGGTGACTGGTGAAACAGCACAGATATTTCTGTGTGGCCAACTGGTTGAAGATGAACTGAGATCATTTGAGGCTCTGCCTCCAATCCACCTTTCCTGTCTTCTGCCCCCTTCACTGGGCAACTGCAGACTCTTAAAAAGTCAGTCCTCTGCCTTGAAGACAGGCATTGTTTCATGGCCTCCTGCCTGGTGCTGTCTCTTCACCATTGGACTGGTAAGGTCCAATTTGTCAGGTTTGTCAGGTCCAGGAGAAAAGCCCTATGATGGTCCTGGCTCTGGTATTATGGGTCTTGGTGTTGTGGGCTTACTGCCTGCCAGCCTCCTATTACTTGGGCTCCTGACCACCATGATCAGACACAAAGCCAGGAACCTGGCCCAGCTCCTCCGCCTTGCAGCCTCTGATTTGGTGCTCTAGATTCCAGGGTCATGACGCACAAAAACATCAGATCAATTTTACATCCAGTTTGTATAGCTGAATTTGTATTAAGCCTAAAGAACTTATTTGTGAGGCATCTAACTCACATAAATAGTAAGCGCCAAACAAATGCATATAGAGCATGGAGCTGGTCAGCTTTCAGATTTCTGTACCTTTTGACTGACCTGCTCCTCTAAAGAGAAACTTTTGGAGAATTCACCTTTTACTCTGAGACATCAGACACATGTTAAGATTCCCTGCGCAAATAGGGGTGAGGAAGAGGGTAAGCAACATGTTCAGATAACAATTGTTTCTCCAGAGTAATGTAATTTATTCTGTTTGGACGAAGTACAGATAGTAGCAATTCTAAATTAAATTGACATGTCCATGCCCCCCCCCCCACAGGTTTTAGTTATTGTTCAGAGAGATAATTTAATTTATTATTATGAGTACACTCAGATTTTCTAAAAGACAAGGAGTACCTGGAATAAATTTTTTTATTACGTCTGATGAAATTACATTACCTTTCCTAAAATAACAAGTACAAAGTTTTCAAAGAATGCTGAGTTTACTGTAAGGGGATTTACAAACACAACATCCTTATAAACAATTCCACCATTTGGTGTGTAGCAGAAAAAGTTTTTGGGTTTGTGTTTACTCATATTTATATTAGTAAGAATCCTGAACGTTTATGGACATTAGAGTAGGCATAGATTCGGCCTTTTTGTGTGGAGACCCCTTGAAATGGTGTCTGTTGGATTTCTACTTTTTATGCTGCTGTTACAGGTGTTGTAATTCTGTTAATGACATGGGCCTAATACTTCCGCCCATAGAAAATTCACACAAGAAATTAATGCAAACAGTTTCAAAGAAAGAAAAACAATTAGGTGTTGTCCAACTTTAGATGTCCTTTTTGGAAGCTAATTACCTTGACCCATTTCAGAACTAGTTTCAGCACTTAAACAGTTTTGGTCGCACCTGATGAGGAATGGCTTTTGATACTACCATGCTTGGTATTCTGCTGGACCCACTTTGTAGATTGGGAGTTGGATGCATTGGGAGTGTTTTGATGGTTCCTCTCCTACCTGAAGGGTTGGCTCCAGACAGCAGCAGTAAAAAGCACTTGCTCCCTCTTTTTAGTGTGTATATGAATCTGTTGAGAGTGGTCATTAGAAGATTTGAGGCACGATACTATCAATATGCGGATGATACTCAGCTCTATTTCTTCTTGCCATCTGGGGTCTGCTGAAGCTGAACAGGTGCTGTATCTGTGTCTGGAGACAATAATGAATAAGACTGGAGCTCAGCTGGGGAAACTCTTCTGGTGATGCCATTGTTGAGGGAGGTCAGGAGAACTACAACTTGCCAGAGGGTCTTCTCAGCAATCGTATCCTGTTTACTAGGGGTTGCCAAGACCGGCTCCTGAGGTGCAGGCCCATGGGGATGCAAAAATCACCTATCAGATTATGGTGTAAATAATGTATATATGTGTGGCAACATGACAGTGCTTTCACAGCAAGATCAAATGCAGGAAAATCTTCTTGTCCTTCTTGCACCGTGGCACAAAGATGTGCATTTTTTTTCACCCTTCCTCCTTGCTTTGCCTTCACTGCAGATGCTTCAAGTACTTGGGTTGTATGAAATGTAATAATTTATAATGTGGCTATTATGGTAAAGTGATGGGAGCGGGGGTTAAGTTCCTTGCCAAGGGTTCAAGGGACCCTGGGTACACCTCTGCCCAATTACACAACATTCTCCAGTCTGAGCTTCAAATGGTGCCTTGTCGATCTTTTGGTCATTTCATTTCTAATATTTAACAGATGGTGACTTTACTTCTTAGTTGTATTTTACTTTTTGTCAGTTTTGGTATTGTATTTTAAACTGTTGCTTTATTTAATTTAAATTTGTGTGTGTGCTTTTAAATGGTTTTAAGTGTTTGCAGTGCTGTGTTTTAAGGGGGTTCTTTCATTACTGTTATGTGTGCTGGCGTGGTTGCTCGAGAGCAAACTGGCAAGACTCCCCGTGGGTCTTTTCTTTCTTTCTTTTTAAATTTTTTTTTATTAAATTTTCCAACATACATTTATAGTATCCTATCTAAATTTATCACATATTTTCTCTTTTAGACTTCCTTCAACCTCTCTGACAATCACCCATTATTCAAATTTTTAAATACGCATTTCCTAATTTTATATTGCATTTTATAAACCTTCACACACTTAGTTTTCATCAATACAATAGTCCTCTATCATTTACAGAACTTCTTGAAATCCCACTAGCGTTATTTGCTCATCACATACACATTTCATATAGTCTGAAAATTTTCCCCAGTCTTCAATGAACTTTTGATCTCGTATATACCGTATTTTTCGCTCTATAACACGCACCTGACCATAACACGCACATAGTTTTTAGAGGAGGAAAACAAGAAAAAAAATATTCTAAACGAAACAGTGGATGTATGATTTTTGTGGTTCATGCTGTGGCCACAGACATGTGATCTGACGGTGAGTTTGAGGTAGCCCAATGCAAAAATCCTGAGGATCCATGTGGATCCATGCTTTGTAACCATGTTTTTGCACCACTACAGCCCCAGGCAACAGTGGGTGCGTGATTTTTTTGGTGCAAGCTGTAGCCATGGACATGTTATGTGATCTGATGGTGAATTTGGGGTGACCCAGTGCAAAAATCCTGAGGATCCATGTGGATCCGTGCTTTGTAACCACGTTTTAAGTGGGGAGGGAAGGAAAAGCACTCAAGGGACAAGGAACACGCGTGGGGTGGGTGGAGAAGGATGCTGCCAATAATGCAGAAGAGGGGTATAAGAGGAGAAGCAAGCAGGCTCTGCTTCTCTCCCTCCTCCCCGGCTCGCTGAAAAACTTTGCTGCTATTTAGCCAGCTGAGTGGGGAGGAGAGAGCTACAGAGAGCCTGCTTGCTTTAAACAAGCCAACACTCGTGTAAGCGGCTCCTCTCCTCTCCTGCTTTGCTCCTTTTGCAAGCAGGCTCTCTGTCCCTCTCTCCTCCCCACTCAGCGGCTCTTCTCCCGCTTTGCTGTTTCAAAGCGAGCCACGGAGGAGGGAAGGAAGGGGAACCATGAATCCTCTGCTCACGACTGCAGCAGATCCCCCTGCCATCCGTAGGCATTCACTTCATAACACGCACAGACATTTCCCCTTACTTTCTAGGAGAAAAAAAGTGAGTGTTATGGTGCAAAAAATACAGTATCTGATCTTTCCTGTTAGTTTGTCCAGTTCAGCATACTCCATCAGTTTCATTCTCCATTCTTCGAGCGTTGGCAGTTGTTCCTGTTTCCGTCTTTGGGCCAATAATATTCTCGCTGCTGTTACTGCATATTGGAAAAGTTTACAGTCCATTCTATTTATTTCATTTCCTACTATTCCTAAAAGAAAAGCCTCTGGTTTCTTAACAAACGTATATTTCAACATCTTTTTCATCTCATTACATATCATTTCCCAGAAGCCCTTCACCTTCTTACAATCCCACCACATATGATAAAATGTTCCTTCTTTTTCTTTACATTTCCAACACATTACATGTTTTATACATGTAATGTATAAAACCCGTGGGTCTTTTCAAGGCTTTATTATCGGTGCAAAAACATTCACAGTGCAGAGCGTCTCAATTCCATGTCTTGCTCACTCGCTAGCAGAATCTGGGAGTGGGCGGTCCTTAAACTTTCACCAGCAGAGTAGTCTCTTGACCCTCATCCTACGCCTCCCCTCTCTGCGCGTAAATCGACTGCGCAGAGAGGGCGTGGGCAGAGGGGGACCTGCCTCCCCCCCTCTTTGTTCATGCTCGGTGCTGTGTCTCCCTTGCATCCTCCGAGCCCTGCGTCCCTTCCCCACTGGAGGCGTGGCTTTCCTCCTCCGCGGAGGAGGTGCTGCTTCTCACGATCATTGGAGGCTCCCTGTAACCCAACTGCCCTTCCACCTCTCGCCTCTGAGCTGATGGCAGTTCCCTGACAATTACTTTTTAAAGAAATTATATTTTAGTTGTATCTGTTTTAATTTACGCTGTAGGAACACTGGAAGAAAAATTATGACCCATAATTTTATAATAATAAATAGAATAAAAATAAACTTCATGTAGCTAAAGAAGATGCTGTTTTGCCTCCAACCTACTGCTTTTTCCATCTGGAATTGTTTGCAAATTGTCTGGAAATGCCATTCCACTAATACATAACATAGTTCACTTGACTGGGAACAGCTAGGCCACAAAAGTGAAAGTTTTTATTCTGTGAATGTTGGTCTTTAGAAGAGTTTGGATTTGATATCCCGCCTTTCACTCCCTTTAAGGAGTCTCAAAGCGGCTAACATTCTCCTTTCCCTTCCTCCCCCACAACAAACACTCTGTGAGGTGAGCGGGGCTGAGAGACTTCAGAGAAGTGTGACTGGCCCAAGGTCACCCAGCAGCTGCATGTGGAGGAGCGGAGACGCGAATCCAGTTCCCCAGATTAGGAGACTACCGCTCTTTTTTTTTTTTTAAAGATATTTATTGAGATTTTCAGAATGTTACAAAAAATAAAAAAAATAAAATAGAAGCAGAAAAGAATACAAAGAATAAAAATAGTTATAAGAAAAAATTCCAAATGAGAAAAAAATGACAGGAAAAAAGAAAAAAAGAAGAATGCAAAAATCACAAAATTTTAAAAACATTTAAAAACAAATTCATTATTTTCAAATCCTTAACTGTCATTACCTTCTTTCTTAGACCTCCTCCTCCTCCCTTTCTTTGTATCCTAGTTATTAATTATCCCAGCAAATCCTTGACCTTATCTTTCTATAATAAAATAAACCTTAACACTTAAAACTTAAATCTTATCCTTACCAACTTCTCATAATCATAATATTCTTTCATAATTCTTTAAACATCTTTGCTAAAGCCAAGTATTTTCATTCCAACATTTTCCTATCATTCATCAATTTTATAAAACAGTTCTAATAGTAGAAAAAAGAGGTATAAACAGATCCAATCTTCATCCAGCGTCCCTTCCTCCTGGTTCCGGGTTTTGTCAGTCCTTATTCCCGTCAATCTAGCCCATTAACCTGGCAACCTTATGTCCGAGGCCCTCAAGTCTCTTCCATGTCCCTTCCGCGGCTCTTCTTCATATTTGTAACTGTATTTTCCCTTGTCTCCTGCTCGTGGTAACTCCAGCATGGCAATATTTTTAACCCTTCTCGACAGATCAGCCCCTTTTCCATGTTCAACAATGAATTCCATGTAGTATTTAAAAGCATGTTTCAAAGGCCCTCCAAAATTGAGAGCCCCCACAGTCCCAAACATCTCACGGCCCGTTGCCATATTTGAAAAGTCCAAACATCCCAGCATAGGGGGGTCAATCCAGCCCCCCATTTCCAAACCAAGCCAAACTTTTCCTTTCCAGATATGGCTTTTTCCAAGTTCATTTGTCAAATCCAAAAAATCATATTCCTGTTGGGCCTGTTCTGTCAAAACACACTCCTGATTTAATGTCAAAAACTCCTGTTCTGTCAAGAGACACTCCTGATTTAAATCCTGAGTGGGCTCCACATATTTTCCCACTGTCTGTTCAAAGTTTCCCACTGCCTGTTCAAAATTTCTAGTCGAAGTCGCCATCCAATTCACCTTCTTGTGTAATTGTTCCAGTAGATCGTTTGTTTTATAGAGAGCATACAACAAGGCTTCTGAATACATTGTCCCACAAGGTCAGATACTTGTTCCCACGGTTGTAATCTGTAACAGCTGTCGACTCCCTGGAGTTAGTTACAGTTTCACAGTTACAATTTCACAGACTCCCCCTAGGGGGAAGACTTCTATTTATTCTTGCAACAAAGTTTCCTTTTTTAAGATACTTTGTCCATATATAATCCTTTAAAATGCGAAAGGGAACAGTGGAATCACTAGGTTTCTCTTCTTTTAGCCATCTGTCAAAAACACTTGTCTTTGGTTAATGAACTTCACACGTCAGTCCTGACAGCCCGCTCCAGGATCAGGACGGAGGAAAGTTACTTCACTTTAAAGTCACTTTAAACAGTCCAAAAAGATCCCCCCCCTTCTCCTGCTGTTGAAGGGGGGTTCCACAATTTTAAATGGTGAAATCCAATCTTTTAAAAGCGATTTTCTGAGCTCTAGTTTAAGTTGCCTTTGCTTTATTCTGTTTACAAAAGAACGGAAGGATGACTTCCTGTTTAGACCTTCCCGTTCCGTACCAAATTCAAGTAAATTTTTAAAGTCCGATTCTTTTCTACTCGCAAGTCCTTATTTGATGTCCAATTGTTCAAAGTCTAAGTACTCACGGGTGCTTATTTTAAAGTCCAAATTGTCCCAGGAAAAAAGCAGCGCTCTCCGGCAACAGCTATGCGGCTTCGCTCCACGGAAATAGCAGTTGACTCACAGCACCGCGCCACTTCCCCCTCTTCACTTCGGAGCCCGTTAGTGGGTTCCTTAGCGGGTTTGGGGGGGCGCTAAAGGTGCCCGCCGAGTCCCATGGTCACAGGCTTCCTCCGCTTGTCATTTTTAAGTGGGTCCCAGCTTCGCTGTAGCGGAGAAGACCCGTTTTCCGCGGAGCTAGTCCCTCCAGTTCAGAGGGAGTCCGCCATTGCCGGTGGCGCCACCCCGGAAGTCTCCGGAGACTACCGCTCTTAACCACTACACCACACTGGCTCTCTCACTCGCTCACTCATCTGCTCACTTGCTGTCCTTGTTAGGTGCTCCCTAGTAAAATTATGTTTATTCTAGGCTCATTTTCAAGGGCAAACATCTTAATGCAGATTATACACATTCTACTTTTTCACACTTTGTAGATTGTTACAGCTGGCTATTTTGCAATGTGAAGAACATAGCAGACTGTTTATCATGATACTACTCTTCAGTAAAGAACCTTTTTTTAAATTATGAAGCATGTTATGCAGATTGTCATTCATTGTATACACTGGCGGAGGAAGAGGAGTGCAGGGGGAGCGCACCGCCCCCGGCAGTGCGACCCCCAGGGTGCCATTGCAGCTGCCCCCCACCTGCGCTGGGTGCCCTGCCCCCGCAGGCGGCACGGTGCACCCCGTCCCCTGGATGTGCACCCCGACCCTGCTGGCGGCCCACCCCGCCCCGGAACGCGCGCCACCCCGACCCTGCCTGCTCTCTGCCCCCGGTGCCAGAGCATGAAGCTCCGCCACTGATTGTATAGCAGCTGTAGCAATGATTTTGCCAAAACACCCTGCCACTTACAATAGAGTTAATGAAGCTTAATGGCCTTCACAAAAGCTGTAGATATGATTTCTGTATAAAGTTATAGGTGCTTTGAAGTTGATAATAGACTGCAAAGTGAGCATAAGATTGGTAGCATATGCAAACATGTATAAATGTTTTCATTGTGCAGGACTTTTGCAAAATGGCCATAGGCTGTATTGCACTTTTCTAGCACTGTGAGCCAAATTGACTCTTTGTGCTCTGCCCTTATTCCAGACAAGGAATCAGGAACTGCACTGGAAAAATTGGATCTGCCCCCCCCAGCCAAATACACACATACATACGTACATATGTACGTACATACAGCCACTAGAATATTGTTGTCTACACTACAGTTGGAATTTACAGCAAGCTTATCCAAAGTTGCATAAATATACTTAGGGTAGAATTCAGCTTTGCACTATGATGAACATTCCATCTGCACAAATATTTCAGCTTGCCAGATGGAACAACCCCCTCTCTTCCCCATGCATGCTGTTCTTGGGGTTCTCCTGATTCCACAGCCAATTAATTTTAGGGTGGTGCAGGGGGAGGAGAGGTAAACTGTTGCTCAAGCTTATGTCCTCGTACAGGGGCTTCTTTGGTGACTCCACCCACAATTTGAACAATTGGGCAATCCCCCATTGCTGGTAATTATTAGATTGAATGAAGTCCATGATGGAAGCAATCCTGTTGGCTTTTATGTAGCTGGGTTGCATGCAATAATTATTCCATTTGTTGTGACTTCCGGAACCAACTTGACACTTGCTTGGAGGGATAAAGTAGAATCAGGTGTGCCAGTAACACAATCCACAGAAGCATTAGGTCTGGACTCTGACCTCTCCAGTGTGGAGTCCAGCAACTAGGAACATTCTGAATGAGAGGCCCCTAAAACAGCAGCCCCACTCACTACTGCCCCTGAGCTGGACCCCGAGGTAGCATCCTCACAGTGATCAGAGTCAGTGCATGGTCGGTCTGTGCACGATCATAGGTGCTATATTTTATGAGAGTTAGCATACAGGAAAGATAATGCCAGGCTTCAGAGCAGTTCCTTGAGGTTCTTCATTCTCTACCAAAGGGGTGGGTCAAGGAACTACATCAGAACTCTGTCAACATGAAAGAACTTGTCTGTTCTCTGGGACCTGCCCAAGGTTCTAAAGGACCAGTCAGTGGTGCTTGACCTCTTAATTTGCTCTGCTGACTCTTGGTCTTTACGTACTCTGGACCGCAACTCAGCTCATTTCCTCCAGGGCAGGACAATGTCTTTTTGGAGTGCAAAAGTTATTGTTCCACTTCCCCCTCATCCCCCCCCGCCCAAGAGAAGTATGGACGTATAGGTGTTGCAAAGCACAGCCCCCAAACTGGAGGAGAGCTTGTGGGGGTTTGTAAAACTCAGGAGTTCCAAGGAAGGGATTCTAAAGGCACCAGAATGGCCACTTCTAAAGCTTTATTGCAGAAAGGTGTAGACTTACAGTATCCAGAGCTAGGGCTGCCATATGTCTGGTTTTCCCCAGACATGTCCTCTTTTTCAGAGGTGAAATTACCATCCGGGGAATTTTTAGAAATCGCCGAAATGTCCAGGTTTTTAAAGCAGCATTTCTAATAATATATCATCCAAATTTTGGGGGATGGGAAAGCAGGACATCTGTGCAGTCTTTTTTCCACCCACCCCTGACCAGTCTCTGTGCTCATTTAACCAGCATCCCTCGCGGTCTGGGGGTTGCGTCTCCTGCTCCCCACAATGCTGCTGCCCACTCTCCTGAGCTGTGGTGTGCGAGTGCACCCCTGTGCCATTTTGCAAGGCAAGTGCCCTGCAGTGGGCTCCCCCCGACATTTCCATATGCTCTGCCGCTGCATCCAGTGCTTTTTAAATAGACATGCACCTTCCCTGAACAGTGGACTCTCAAGCCACATAATAAACAGCTTTTGAAACAGGGACATTTTCTAAAACCGCTTGCTACCAGTTGTGTCTGCATGCTCAAAGCAGGGTGGGATGCTTTCCCGTTTCATTTTGGTGGCCCTATGCCTTTCGATGAACATAATTGAGTCTGGCCTAATCTGAAATCCCTCTTGCTTTATTTCTTACTTTGAGTCCTATTGGTCCTACAGAAAAAGTTTGGGGATTAAGGCCAAAGGACATTTTTAGAGAAACAAGCACATAGAGGCATAAAAATGTTTAATCTGGACCACAAGGATGATCTGGAATCTGGCTGGGTGGCGTGCTACTTGTGGGTGTCCTGTGGCTCCCTGTTCTAGTTTCAGAATGTTTAATGCTTTCAGTTTTCTCTAAAACTGTGAAAATGAAAAATTTTCATTTCTGTTCCTTTTAGTAAAAGTTCTTATAATAAAATATGAGTATTCTCCAGCAACTCTGAAGGATTTGATCCATTATCTTCACTTACCAAGTTTTCTATAAATATCTGTGATAGTCTTTGACTTTCATTCCCTCTCAGATCACACTGGTATAAATATATAGGGCTGCTAAGGGTCATTTTTTTCACTTACAAGATGCCCCATCATTATGTGGAAATTGAGTTGATTGAAGATAATATGGGAAATATCAGGCCCTTGTCAAAATCAGAGCTTAAAAGATAAATGTATAGAAAATGACAGCACTTCCCTTATGGGGAAAATAACAATATTTGGGGTTCTCCTTAGAAGAGACTTTGATAAGGAGGGGGTATGCAGGAGGTATAAATAACTGTGTGGAGTTTTAAAATGGGACATAAGAATCAGGTTGAGAATCAGCAATGTGTTGAAAGCTCAAATTTAAAACAAATGTAATAAAATATTCTGTTCATGCAAGTGCATACTTGATCTGGTTGACTTATACTTTATAAGTCATAGCAACCACTCTGAATTTAACAAACAAATGATTTAAAGTGTTCTTCAGTCTTGTGTCCCTAGATGTTGTTGGGCTAAAAACCCCATCCTTTCTGATCGTTGCCTAAGCTTGTTCAGGAAACCAAGAATAACAAGATAATAAAAATGGTGAATAAAACCCACAATGCAGTATATTGAACCCCTCTCAACTGAACTTACATATCCATTAGGTATCAAAAGCCTGCATAAACTGCCGAGTTTTAAACTTGTGTCTAAATGACAACTGTAGCCATCTGTCAAATTTGGGGGCATGGAGTTCCAAAGCCAGGTTCTAGCACAGAGAAGACCCACCTCTGCACCCCTGTGCTCCTCCTGGCATGATGCTGAGGAGGCTTTCCTGATTAACCTTCACTCCCAGGCATACTAGGAGAGGGGCTCCTTCAGGTATATAGGTCCCAAGTCGTTTTTGGCTTTATAGGTCATTTGGAAAATATTGGACATGGACCAGAATTCTATTGGCAGTGAGACTACCACGTGTCTAGCAGACTCTGGAGCACTTGTATAATACTTTCCCCATGGTCCATTCCTCTCATCATTCTGTATGAATGACACCCTCTGAAAAAACACCTCATAAAAAAAACATTATGGACATTATTGACATAGTTTTGATTTTGTTAAACTGGGTATCTGTCTGGATGCAGTGATTTTTCAGTTTTTTCCATTCACGATTTCAGGAAACATTTCTTAGCTTGCTAGCTCCATAGAATGAGGTTGAATATTCTTGATACAGTTATCATAAAAATGTGAGAAACTGGTCCCCAGTGCCATTTTAAGATCTGACCAGATTGTTCTCATCATCTTGAACTTTACACATTTAAATGCTTAAGGTTTCATTTATCACCTAATCTTCAAATTCTTCTTTCAGCCTGACTAGTACCTATTATGCAGGCTGGGCTGACCTACGTTTATTGGTCCCCAAACACATGTTAATTAATTTACACCATCCCCGTCCCACACCAATGAGATTTTCCTAAGATCTCATTCTCTACCCAGCTCTTCAAATATTCACATCTCCGCCATCAAGCAAGCATGTCTTAGTATTTCAGTAGAAGTATTTCAGGAGTAGCAGCCATACGTTAGCTGTCTAGCATAAAAACTAAGAGACTGAACTATGAATCTAGAAGTCCCCAATCTCTCTTCTGTCATCAATTTGCTAGGTAGTCAAACACAGTTTACTTTCTCACAGCCTTAGTACCTCATCTGCAAGGATTACAAGAAATACAAATGGTAAAAAATACTGTAAGACACTGAACGCTGTGTCTTAAAGAGATTTTAGCATTAAGTATTTGTCTTTTTTTAAAAAAATAGCACTCCTAATGTTATAATGCAAGCTCTTACCATTTTGCCCGTGGTAATTTTATTAATACAATCAATAATTTAAGTGAATAATGTACTTTTGAGTGTGATGAATAAATATGGTGAAACAATGGGTTAAAAGATATTACCATGTTGCTGGATATCCTTCAGATCACCTTCCCTCAGCCAGTGTTTTTATTCATCGAGATGGATTGATGACTGCTTTTTGACATAAATATGCCATTGAGTCTGGATCCATACATATTCTCTTCCACAAATTAATTTAGCCTTATGAGAGTGAGCGGCAGCAGGTATTGGGCTTGTCTAACCCGCCCCCCTTTCTCCAGTGTAGCTATGAGGAGTTTGGACACTTTTGCTTCAGTTTGATATTAACTGCAGCTTGTTGTGTTGTCCAAATCCTGGCAATCTAAGGCTAATCTAAACTATGGTTAGTGGAAACAAGCCAGCTTCAAGCCATAGTTCATAAATCTGGCTTAATTTCAGTTACCGATAGCTAATATTAACTACAGTTTAGAGTTCAGATGATATTCTAAACTGCTCTTAATCTACACCAGAAGTGGACGCTTCTGATCTTCTCACACCTACAACAAAGGAGGAGGAAGCATAGGAGCCCAAGACTGCAGACATTTTTTCCAGCCTCACGTAGAGCCCATTATAATAATCAAGAATGCACCTTTGAAAGTATATTGGTCTGTGATCCTGTTACTGTATCATGTACTTCTATATATTAAGAATTTAGAATAATGCCTCTATCGACCAAGGGGCTTCTCTAATTTGTTCTAACATTGCATATATTGAGTTACATTTGAAAATCCTGTATATGACATTACTGCAATTCATTATGCTGAACAACAATACTGTATCACCAGAATAGTATTTCTTCTCTGTCACATACAGAATGAATTGCTTCACTTATGTGGGCTACAGCTGGTGAAAGCATGTAATTTAGGGGTTTAAATGGGATTGATTTACTTAATCTTATTTGTATATTCTATTGATTATGTGGCTGAAAAGTATATTATTATTAATGTCCCTTTGTTCTTACCCGTTGCCACCATGTCCCCCCCCCCAATAGTATTTTATTTTCTGTTTCAATCACCTTTTCCTTATAGAGTCATAGTGTAACACCCTAATCTATAGCTAATATATTTCTGTATGAAATATATCATGTTTTAATCAATTTAAATACATGATTGATGTCTGAAGCCCAGTTTTCATGTTCTTTGTGCTATGTGCCACCGCGTTTGGGGAGAGGAAATGGATACTTTGAGTCAGGACACTAGTCCCTGTTCTTCAACATACTTGAGTTCCTTGTCGCTACTGCCTCACACTCATGGTCCTCCAGTCAGGAAAAGGGAGTGTTATGGCTGAATAGGGCATTGCTTCTAACCTTCCCACTGAACAGCAGGGGTAGGCCACATGTTAAGAGGATCTGAATGGCAAATCTTAACTGGTTAGCAGGATGGAAGTAGTCCTTAAGTTAGTTCCTGGCTTGCAAATGGTGGCTAAAAGATGGGAACATTTAGGGCCCGTGATCACAGAGTTGGGCTTATGATGTAGTTTTGAAATTATGTGTTTAATAATAATAATAATAATAATAAGGCAGTTGGACCCTTGCATGATAAGGGAGTCAAAGGTATGCTAAAGAAGGATAAGGAGATTACAGAGAAACTGTATGGATTCTTTGTGTAAGTCTTCACAACATATAGGGCAGATTCCAACTAACTTGGAGTGTATCACACCTAAGTGGATGATGCTTTTTATGCTGTGTACCCAAAATTAGTACTGAAGTCCATCGTGTCAGGAAGTAGGTGTGTTGCTTGGTTTGTCAGATTGTAACTCACTAACATACAGTTTGGTTTATTTACTTAAAAGAGTGATTTTTGTTGAAGTTACTAAAGTTACTCATCTTAAACATTTGCAAACAAACGTAGCATAGCATCTCTTTGGTGTTGGTGTAGCTTTCGTGGTAATGGGTTTATGTAGCAGTAAGGTTGTTTCAGATGATGTGCCCCAAATTAAAATAGTCAGTATTTGCTGGAATAGCCAAGCTTAGGATCAAGCTGCTTGATGATTTCAATTATGGAGTATCCCAGTTGCTCTATTTTCTCCTGTGCTCTTCTCTGTGACACAGCTCTACTAAGGAAGAACACGCCATCTCTGTTTCTCTTACATACTGTGGCAGACTTCTGCAGGTAGAGCACAAAGTGCTTGTTCAATGAATGGATTTTTAGTACTATCTTGTATTTTTTGTTCCTGTAGCTCTCTCAAGAAATTTCTCATTACATTGTAACTAATGATTGTTCCTCAGACAGTCATGCCTTTTCTTTCTTGCTTTAGTCTGCAGAATAAGAAATAGAGGCCAGAGGCCCACAAAGGCAGCGTATAAAAGAAAAGACATTACTGAATGATAAAAGAGCTTCCTTGCTGGGAGCATCAAAAGCACTGATATTTTAAATGTGTGTCATAAAGAGGTATGCAGTTAGCATCCATGTTAGGCTTCCCTACACGACATAAAATACCCATTTTCTTCCCAAGGGAAGATAAAAATGTCTTCTTTTTATTTTAATCTAATTGCTCTGTTTATGGTTTTCCTTGGCTGGGCTTATTAAATCCATGGCCCAAGTCTATTCTAAAGATGTAAACACACAGGAAAAACAAAACCCAGAAGTAACAGAAATTTATATGCTTGAAGGTACAAATTCCATTAATAGGACATATTTATTTTACACAATTCTTCCTTTTGCTTGAGGGATGAAATTCTTTATGTAACTTTGTTTCTTTTTTAATAAGTATAAATACATATTTTTGGTATTAACTTTATGTAGGGTCTGACAATATATCTTTAATATTTATTGAGAGGTTCACAGTGAGTTTGCAAACCTCTCTTCTAGTGTCAATGTGAAAATATCTCAGGATAATAATTTATAGGATTGCAATTCTATGCATATTTACTAAGTAGCCATTCTGAACTCATTGGGACTTAGGAGTAAACTACTTAGGAGTAAAAATTTCCCAGAGTGAAAGGGCCAACATTAATGATTAAAACAATAGCTTCTGCTTGGAATTATATGTTTACCGCTTGTTGTCAAAAACAACAACCCTTTGTTAGCATTACCATGTTCTGGGGAATTATTCTGGGAATTTTGTTTGATTATAGCAGTTATTAAACATAATGATCAAAATGGATTTCAGCACAAATATTGGAACAGAAACTGTACACTGCAGAGTAGATTCTGCACCTGCATCTCAGATTACAATGACTGTCGCAGTCCTAGGGGTCACCAGCTGAAAGTTGGAAGGGACCCCAAGCGTCATCTGGTCCAACCCCCTGCTGTGCGGGAATCTCAGCACCCCGTCCCCCATCCAATTTAAAACCATACTGGACTCTGCCTAGTACTGCAAATGTGCTAAGCAGTTTTATTGCTGCTCCAGTAGGAGCAGGCTGCTGTCCCTTCTCTGACTTCCCATCAGACCAGAGAAGCCCCCTGTTCATGATAGGGAAGGAAACAGATAGTCCATTCAGCCACTTTATTCTGTTTCTTTTATCTTCCATCTGTCTTCTTCTGGTTCCTTCTTTCTATGGCTCTTGCAATGCCTCATAAGCTCTCCGGAGGAGATTGGAGACCATGCTGGCTTTGCATGAGCATACAGCTGATCTAGCAACTTCTTCTCTGAAATAGGTTGCATCCAGTGGTGTCGCTCAGTTGACAATAAGGGCTTTTGCGTGTCGAGGTCCCCAAGACACCCCCCGCCCACAAATAAAACACACATCACACAGAATTTTTGTTTGAGGTTTTTGGTATAATTTTGGCCACAACTTTATTAACATACATGAATGTGAGTGGTTGCTTAGGCATTGGTTAGGACTATCTGTCCCCCTGCCTGGGGATAGAGCTGACTTCCGGATTCCAGCAAAAGTCAGTAAGGGAAAACAATATTGGGGAGAAACTGGAGCTGCTCCACAGGCGCTCACCTTCTCCCCGCATGTTCCCAGGGGCTTGCGCAGCCCAAATCCGATTCCAGGGATAAGGACGAAAGCATGGCAAGCCCCCAAATTCCTTTAACGGAATTCCCTCACAGCAGCAGCATTGGAGGGGCAGGCCCAGCCAATCCTTACCCCTCCACCAACCAATATTTTAAACAACACCTAACCTCCAATCGAGCCCCTTTATGCTAGCCACCAACCACGCATGTACCCAACCACACCTTCAATTTTGCCGCCAACAAATTCAACGAAAAATCATTCCCCAACGAGGAAAGATGCACCCCATCAATTCTGTTAAGAGGAACAGCCTTGAACGTAATATTCGGGTGAGGAATCTTTTTTTTATTTTCCTTCATGGCCACTGCACTATCCACACGCTTTCTGGCCCTCTCGGTGGCAGCTGGGCAGTGGCTACGGCGCCACACACGTCGCTGAAGCAATTGCGACCAAAATATGTTTTTTTGCTTTAGTCTATATACAAAAAGCGGAAGGCGGACTTCCTGTTTTGAACCTTCCTGCTTCGATGCCAAATTAAGATATTTCTTGATCCAATTTTCCGTTTCTACTCACGGGTACTTGTTTTAAATCCAATTGTCCACAGGAAAAAGTCAGCGCTCTCCGGCAATGGCTGTGCGGCTTCACTCCGTGAAAATAGCAATCAGTTCGCAGCACCGCGCCGCTCACACCACTGCGCTCCGGCGCCCCAAAATGGGAGTAGGGGGGGCGCTCCTGGTGCCCTGCCGAACCCCACGTTCCCAGGCTTCCTCCGCCTGGGATTTCTAACGGGTCCCCACCTTCGGCGCAGCGGGAAGACCCAGTTTCCACGGAGCCCGTTCCTCCGGTCGGAGGAACCCCGCCATTCTCCGATGGCACTGACCCGGACGTTCAGCATCAGACTTCCAATGACCCGTATTCACAATCCTGTCTACTGACAGGCCCCCAGTGTGCAGCCTTTGCAGCAGCACCTATTCGGAAGGAATGAGGCGTGTTCAGTGGTAGGCAAGCCGCAGGCTGCAATAACTGGCGCACAACGTGAGCAATTAGATGTCTGTCTAACAGGAACCCATTTTCGTGCACTAGGAGCGAGCCTGCCCCCGGGGGAATGAAAAGCCAAATATTTATGGTATCCATAACAGGGCAAGGGCCCGCCTCACCTGTGACTGGAAGCCTGATGGTGGCAACCCTGCCCACTAGGTCTGACTTAGAGCTCCGGACACTAATGACAAGCTCCAAAGCAGATAAGGAAGAGTCCTGAGGTAATAAGCCTCCAGACTCACAGCCCTGTACTGGCTCCAACACAATTCACCCAACCCTCAGTACACCAAAATTACAATGGAATACTGAAAGAAGTCTCGCCTTGATCTTGAACCAGCAAACAAGTCTTAACTTGTTGCGGATACTGCATAGGTCAAAAATTGACCGGCTTCCTGCCTGCTGTCCTGTGAAGGTTGGAGCCTATTCCAACTTTCCAAGGCCCTGCACACGACACACTTTTTTACAAGGGTCTCTGAAAAATTAAAGCTTTACTATAGCAGATATTGCAGTGGACTGAATTCTGATAGTTTTAACAGCCCATCCAATCTGCAGCAGGTGGGCCAAGTACTGCAGGTCCTTCTCAGACGATGGGGGCAAGTTCCTCTGAATGGCTGAGGACTGCCAGCTAAACCCTAAGAAATCAGTCCAGGCCTTCTCATAAGACCTAGAAGCGAAAGGGGAAACATAAGCTTCTACTCCCTGTAATTATTAATTGTTGCCAAAGTGCCACAGGAGCTCCAGAAAAATCCGGCTATAGCTGGGCGTTCAGAGCCCAGGATCTGAAGCTCTTCAACTGAAAAAACGGGATAGAGCGTCAGCGAAAACATTAGATGATCCTGTAATAAAGCAAGCAGAAACACAATATTAAACCTTAAGCAGGGACAGAGACTCTGCCAGAGCGTGAGGACCGTTTTGCCAGGACGCTCACCACTTCCTGGTTATCAGACCAAGACAGACCTGACGGTCCCTGAATTCCTCAGTCCAGATGTGCGCTACACTACAATGGGGAAAACTCAAGAAAAGTTAGGTCACATGTGATTGCCTTGCCCTGTCAGGCTCAAGGCCAGTGTACATGATGATGAAGGGACCCCAGGCCATGAGACAACCTGGCGAAGCAGGAACGGAAGGGGCAGCCTGGAGCAACCACCCTACATGCAAAATTTAACTGACCTAGCAATGATAGGATCTGACGAAGCAACATTTGCTTCAGAGGAAGTATTACAAGAATAACTTCCTTCAAAGGAAACAGCTTCTCCACAGGCAAGCAGATGTTTGAGCAATGGTATCTAGCTAGCGCCCCAATACGTTAAAAAGGGGCAGTAGGACCCACTGTCCTATCCACTGCCAATGGAACACCCAGCTCCTCAGAGGGAATAAAGGGCATCCAGTAAGCCTACGGAGCGGCTGGTGTCACATGAACCAGCCAGTAAAATAATCCAAATAATGGTACCCCCAGTTAAATGAGACTTGACTCGCAATGTTCAATCCAGAAGGCGCTAAAGCACTCGAGTGCTGCACAGGCTATTGCGCAATCCATCAGCATAGCCTTATCACTATAAGGAGCTCCATCGAAATTAAAGCCCAACCACTTAACATCTCAAGGGTGAACCAGCAGCAGCCTAATGGCCGATTCAATATCACATATTGCCAACAAGGCACCTCTTCCAATTTGTTGGTAAGCTCAACTGCCTGATCCTGAGACGCGTATTTCATGGAACAATTCCGGAGGGATAGCATCATTCACTGAGGTGCCTTTGGGATGCGATAAATATGGATCAGATGGAATTATATGGGGATTTCTTAGGGCGATCCCCAATGGGGATAAATGCAAATCAGGGATAGAAGGAGAATCAAAGGGGCTCGCACCATACGTCCCAATGCAAGCTGCTACCTGACCTTCTTTCTGGCTACCTCAGGTGGCTCTCTAACTGACTTTTGATTTGCTGTATTCCGAGCCACTGGCTGAAAAGCCAGAGGAATCCTAAACCTTGGGAAAACCCTTCCCACAAGCACAAAGCCGCTGACCCATCTGGATAACCTTTAAGCCAGGTTTTCAAGGGAGATAATTTTATGGGAATGTGGGCGAGAGGTATTGAGCTATTGCCTGCCAGCCCCCAGCCCCCGCTTGGGCAGGGGGCGTCTTGTGCTGCCGCTATGAAGTGTAAATTTACAGGGCCGATGCTGGCCAGAACCCCTAAAGAAGTCCCAACAAAGCTGACGCTGGGCCAGCTTCCTGCATACCAGCTTCAGGTTCTATTGCTCATGGAATTTCCATTTGAAATATGGAGCTGCGCAAGTGGTCCACACGTCCCCGTCCCTGCGATCCCAGCGAGCTGAGGGGGTGATGGCAGCCCTACGTCTAACATTCCCATCATAGTGAATTGCCACTTATAGAATCGTAGAGTTGGAAGGATTATCTAGTTCACTCCCCCACAATATAATAATAATAATAATAATAATAATAATAATTTATTATTATTATTATTATTATTATTATTATTATTATTATTATTATTTTATTTGTACCCCACCCATCTGGCTGGGCTTCCCCAGCCACTCTGGGCGGCTTCCAACAAAATATGAAAATACAGTAATGCATCAAACATTAAAAGCTTCCCTAAACAGGGCTGCCTTCAAATGTCTTCTAAAAGTCTGGTAGTTGACATCTGGTGGGAGGGCGTACCTCAGGGTGGGTGCCACTACCGGGAAGGCGCTCCACCTGGTTCCCTGTAACTTGGCTTCTCGCAGTGAGGGAACCACCAGAAGGCCCTCGGCGCTGGACCTCAGTGTCCGGGTAGAGCAATGGGGGAGCATGCAACTGCCCCATACAGGGACCAATCCTGCAACCTAGGCATTACCGGCACCACACGCTGACCAGCTGAGCTATCTAGGATGATCCCTAAAGACCCGGGACAGCCTCACCCTGACCCCAGTAGATGTCCAAGGTGATGTCTGAATCATCATCAGAGCCCGGGGTGATGTACCTGCGAGGAAGTGTAAGCATCATCCCTGTTCCTCTTTCCCCTCCTGGATCGCCACCTCCAAAGACGCTTCCTTCCAGAAGAAGGCACCTGGGGTATCAGCAAGTCATCCTCTGCAGGAGAGGCAAGCTCTGGAGGCATCTGCAAAGGCCCTGTCATAATCTGCAAAAAACTAAACAATGTGAGGAACCAGCGAAACCAATGCTTCGTGCACCACATGGGGACGCTGTTCAGGCCGGAAACTCTGGCAGAGGCCATTGAATTATAGGGCAAAGTGGGCCAAGGCCTAGGATCACCTGCTAGGCCAGACATAAATGTTTCCAGTGAAATAACAGAGTTGAGGTAGCCCACCGCTTGTCCAAGTATCCCTTCAAGAAACCCAAAGTTCTTTTATCACAAATGGGCCGAACTACGTAGCAACAGAATAGTCCATAAGGAGCAGTTTGTTTTGTTTTGTTTTGTTATAATAATGGCTAAGAGGGGGATATGAACCCTGTCTCCCAGGTCCTAGTCCTGTACTCTAGCCACTAAGCCACAATGGCTCGTCTCTAAAATGGCAGTCGCCACTATCAGGGCAAAACAAACTTGAAGAAAATAAACTTGTTCAGAAACAGCATAGTTAAAGAGCATACACAGAGTGCTCATTGGAGGCACAGAGAGCCTCTGGCTCCACTCTGTCTGCCTCAGATATACATTATCAACAACTGAGCCTGCAAGCAGATACATTCTTATAGAGAGGATGGGTCACGTCTCACAGAGACTTAACAATTTACTGTACTGCTAACTGTAGCAGATTTAGGATTGAATGATATGTGCAGGCTGTGAAGGCCTCCCTGCTTCTGCTCTTTGTCTTTTTTGTCTCACTGCAATATTAAAGGAACTCAAAATAGTGCTTCCACCCAAGAGCTAGATTAAAATTCAGCCAACAGCACTGCATGCACCTGCATGACTAAGCCGCTTCTGGCAAACCAGAGCAGCGCTTGGAAATGCCGTTTACCTTCCCGCCGGAGCAGTACCTATTTATCTACTTGCACTTTGACGTGCTTTCGAACTGCTAGGTTGGCAGGAGCGGGGACTGAGAAACGGGAGCTCACCCCGTCGCAGGGATTCGAACCGCCGACCTTCTGATTGGCAAGTCCAAGTGGCACAGTTGTTTAGACCACAGCGCCATCCGCGTCCCTAATTAAGGGACTAGAGAGCATTAAAAAGAAGGGGGAAATAAAGAAATGTAACCAGACAATGAGAAGATTGCTCCGCTGTCCTCCAGACGGTCCAAGTGCTCCAGGTGATCTGGTGCACACAGCGAAAGAGAAAGTGCGAAGCTGCGTTCCCAGCTTAAAAAACCTCTGTTCCCTCCCCCAAATTGGCAACATCAGAATTGCCCCAGCAACTCAAGAGACCAATCACTGCCAGAGACCATCTATCCTTACCTGCCCAGCAAGGGGGGGGGGTGGCTTGGCAAACCCCACCGCAAGACGTGCTCTCTTTGAATGAGAACACACTTTCCACTCATCAGAGCAGCACAAACTCTGTGAAAGAATGTGTGACATGACAGTAGTGTGGTCAGTTAAATTAGTATGTTAATGGTGTAGGTGCTTTTTAGAGTGAATGATACGGCATTGGGATTAAATAGGAAAAGGACAGTATGCTGTAATGACAATGTTCAGGGTGTGTCTAATTTTTTGAACCCTCAACACAAGGCACATAGAATCTTTTACTGTACCAGTGACATCCTTGTGGTAATACAAGACGTAAGTGAGATTTTAAATGAACACACCTCATACTGCCCTGTTATGGGCTCCTTGGGAAAGAAGGGTAGGATATAAATTCAAGAATTAATAATACTACCACCAAAATTGAAAAGGAAAAAGCGACAGCAGGCAGGTGTATAAGCATGAGGTGACTATGATGACTGTCCTTGGTGGTAGTCATTATAATTTCAAAAGGCCAGAAACATAGAATGTTAGCTTGAGAAGATAATGACGCAGTTAAGTGCAGACATTGGTACTCAAGGTTGTTCTCTTGGCACCAATGTGTATTACATCTGCCCTGAGCAGATCATTGACATGAACTCTGCAGAACCTCTAATTATATCACTACCTGATTTCTAATCCTTAAACTAAAATTCTGTGCATCAAAATCAAATCAAAATTTCACACCTTTAGTCACAGATATCATCTGTCCGTCTATGCCAGGTTCTGCAGTAATGGGAACGGATGTGGGATTTCATCTTCTGTCTCATTATTTGAGGAACAAATTCTGCTTTTCTTTGTTGAAGGAAGAATGGAAAGCAGTTTTGATTGCAAGTGGCGATGTGAGGGTCACACAGGAAGTGTGCAGAAATAGCATACATAACTGACGTGTTTTGCTGAGTCAGAAAAAGTGATTACCAGAAGACGAATAGAAACATTGGAAATGATCAAGAAGAGGGGAAAGTAGGACACTGGGAGTTTGAATGTTGAATGCTGTACAAGTGTTTAATAGTCTTTGTATTTGTTTAAAAACAATTACCGGTAAATATTGTGTTGTTTTAAAGCAAGACACAGAGAACTATGCACTCAAGGACTTCAGAAAGAAAATGAAAGAGATAGAATGATAGTACAATAAGGATAAAAGATTAGAAGAATGGTTTTTATTTTTTGTTTTTAAAAGAAGGGCAGACTTAACTATGAAGTAACAAGGGCAGACTTAAAGGAAGACATAGAACTAAAAGACAGGGAATAATTGTGAATATGAAACAAGGAAGGTAGAATTGGTGGAACAATGTATTTCAAAAATGAAGACAGGACCAAACCCAGAGTGCCAATAGTTGCATGGAATAATAAAAAAAAAAAAACAGAACAAAAATGGATCTCTAAAAGCGATCAGAAAAAAATGGCAAAAGGAGGAGCATTTTGATATGATGATAATGGAATAAGTAGCATTTGAGAAAAGCAATGTATAGTCATGATAAAGAGCATTTGCCAAAGGAATATTTCCTTCAGCAAATTGCCAGCTGCACAAATGTCAAACTACAGTAGCTAAGGATCTGACCATTGGTGATGTTTCTGAGATTTCCCTGTGCCTGCAAACTGAAGTGTGGGGAAATTTTGAGACTTCTAGTGGGTCTTTTCTTCTTTGTCATTGCCAGGGCAGGGTGAGGATCAGTAGTACCACACGCGTCTTCCCATTCTGAGATGCACAAAATTTTGGCTGCATCCAAAATAGTGGCTTATTATTTCAAGCATACTTGTACAACCCAGCACACAGTTAGTAAAATGAAAAGTTACTGAGTACAGATGGCCAAAAACAAAGCTGAAATTGAATTGACTCTCTGTCTAGTACACCACCTGCATGGATCACTCATAACTGTTTCGTTGTATTTTTTCGGTTTTGCCCAATCTAATCAACTAAGAAACAAAAAGAATATAGACCATTCTGTTTTCATACCTCAGCTCAGACCACTGCTCTTTATTACATTTTTACAGAATGTTTCCTGCTTTTACTTATGCGTTATAAGTGATAATGCAACTGCCCAATCTAGCACAGCCAAGCTTACTGTGCCGTGCCAATACTATACTATACTATACTATACTATACTATACTATACTATACTATACTATACTATACTATACTATACTATACTATACTATACTATACTATATTCTGCCTTCCAGTTTTAGAAATGCTGCTTTAACTGTTCTGCAAATGTCTGGTTGCTCTAACTCTAACCGTGATTTAAGGAAGCAACTTGATAAGACTGAACTGACGAAAGATATTTCACTTTCGTGTAGCAAAGCAGAATGACAGTTTCATTTTAACAGTAGCAATAATTCTCTGTAATTTCTGAAACAGCCACAACCTTCTAGCTTCCCTCAACCTCTGTTCACTATATGTCTGCTACTTCTTATTTGCTTTTAAACTTCAAAAATCCTATGAAGAAAATTAATTCTGAACCCAGTAAGCCCTTCCTGACTTTATATACATATCATGCTAAGTGATCTCTGCTCCCTTGTAAACACAAGGAACCTTGTACTCTGGATGCGCCAGCTTTGTTTAATTACTTTCACAATCTGCTGACTATAGGACATGCGCTTGATATATTACAATGGAGTTTTTTGGTCTTTGAGAAAGTTGTTCCATTAGATTTGATTAGTTTTTCTAGAGAGAGCAGTGAGTGGTTGGCAAAGTATTACATTACAATTACGTTGAAAAGACAGTGCTGATTTGAATCATAGTCCAGTAACAACAGCTATATGTGGTACACAAATAAAAGTAAATTTCACATTAATTATTCCAGAGTAGAGCCAGCAATGTTACTCCTTGGAATTCATTACATTAAAAGAAACAAAAGGTCCTAGGATATTCAGGTTTTGGACTTGGGCTAAACTGACAGATTTTGTGGCTCTGGGCTAAGGATGAGCAACTCTGTCAGTTTCACTTTCTCATTTTTCCAATCATGTATTCAGTTCTCCATATTTCCATATCAGTTTGAAAATTATTTATTCTTTAATTAATCCTTATAAATATTAACAGCAGTTTAATACAATTTTCTCCTAATATATAGCAATTATTTGTAGTATATGCATTTTGGGACACATTTCTTGGCTGGAGAACTCCATTGAAAAATCTGTTTTGGTAAAGATTAGAATATTTTTACTTCTCGTTGTTGGAATAACTAGTTCAGACAGCATGCTGTTACAGTACAAGCATTAAGTTTAATATGAACTAGACTTTTTGACATCTTTATTCTTTATTTTTTGGTTATGTTTTGGCATTGATAGATTGGTTTTACATTTTTTCTCTTTAGCTTATAAATTTTATCTTTTATCTATATTTTTATATTATTTATTGTAATAAATAATTTTAAACACTTCCCAGAAAGTTCTGGTGTGCCTCCCTGGGGAGAATTGAGCCTAGGTGTCAAGCAGTATCAGTAGGGACATCCTCTCCCCGTCTTCTCATGGCGTGAGTTGCCAAAGAAGGTGATTGGGGTTGTCTCAGTGCCACAAAAGCCCATTGCACTACTACTAACAAAACTGCTATGAAGAAAGCAGATTTTTCCAAATGTCAAGTGCCAAGAAAGTCTGTGGTTCTTCTTTGTGTGCTTCCTCCATGAGACGTCCGGAGGCTGGCAAGATGAGGCAGCACGAGAACAGGCCTTTTCTGTGGCGATGCCCAGAGAGGCTTACCAGGCGCCTTCATTACATATCTTCTCCCGAACCATTGGCTCATTAAACAATCTGTGGCCTTTTAAACTGTGGTATTGGTTTTGTTTGTTACTATGGTACGGTTCTTGCGTTTTGGTATTCTGAAAAGAATAGTTTGAAAGCAGCTAGCCTAGATTTTAAAAAAACTGTGTTCATGCGAATGCTAAATTATTGATACTTTGGCCTCATATTCCTTGGAATATTTGGTGTATGAGGCAAAACCGACAGCCTTTTAGGGCAATTGCTGTAGTTTTTTTGTAAGGCACATAAAATCTATACATTCAAATACAAAAGATTTGTTCTAAATGGTGCTAGAAAAGGAACACTGTTCTTTATAGGGCAGCTTGTACAGTCTGCCTTATATTTCTGCCAAGGACTTAACACAAAAAAGCTGGTGTGTATTAAAAATGCAGACAGTTTTACCATTCAGGATGTAAAAGGTGCTAGAAAACAGCATTTACTCTTGTATTCAAAGCACACCATAAGATCCCTAAATGGAATAAGGAATCTCTGAAGAATCCATGTTGTTGATTTCATGTTCAGCACATCAAAATGAGGAAAGGGCATATCTATTACACACAGCAAATCAAATGCAAATTATGGTTTTGGGTTGCATAAAGCCTGGCTCCGAAATGTTCCAGGTGCCCCAGCTGTTTTTGATGCCGATACATTGGCATCAGTAATGTAGAAATAGCTTTCCATTCCCAGCACAAATATTTCAGGGCTCTCAATGTAACAAATTGAATAAGGAAATTGGTTTCTCACTTGATCCTAGCTCCTGCAATTTCTGTTTTAAATTACTTTTGTGAAGCTGGATGAGAAACAAAGGCGTAAAGATATTTCCACTTTACCAAAACACCAATATCACAAAATAAATAGAGTATACCTACTAACAATGGAAACAGGCATTTTAGTTATTGAATTAGTGGCAGTTATTTCCATGTATTCACATGATGTTTTATTCAAATTCTGTTGGAAAAAAGAAGGAACACCACCACCATCATTGAGTTGAATGAAAATAACCCATAGTTTTATTTAAAATACTGGAATAGCTATGCTGGCCCTGGGCAGGATTCCCATGCCAATTGTTACTCTTCTACTGCCCATGCTTGAAGTCAGGTCCCCAGCAAGAGACCAATCATCTCTCAGGTATCGGAGCCCTGCCTGCCACTTGGGCTATGTATCTCCACCCAGTGACTTCTAAGTACATTGCAAAGCCACTCGTCTTCTGAGTTGGCAGAAAAGGATGCTTTGTCCTTGAATATTCCTTATCAAAGCCTCATCAGTTTGGGGTGTGTGTGTTAAAATGTGAATTGAGGGATTTACTAATAGAACAAGAAGGAAAGTTAAAATTGAAAGAAGATGAAGAGTTAAAGGAGTATGTTCAGACTTGGCTGCATCATAGACAACTAAATGAGAGTTTTAAGGAAGATAACAAAAAAGGATTTAGTTACACAATCTCCAGATTTCAAAAAGAAATTATAGAGGAGAACTCTAAATCATTTTATAAAAGTGTTTAATATATTATTAGAATGGGAAACTAATGGGAAACTAAAGATGAAGATGTCAAATCTGTAATGATCAGATGGGCACAAGATTTGGGGCATAATATACAATTTGAAGATTGGGGAAAATTATGGAAAGTGAATTTGAAATTCGCAGATTGTACCTTGCTGAAAGAGAATTACATGAAAATGATGTATAGTTGGTATATTACACCGGTAAAAATGGTAAAAATGTATAGAATAGAATAGAAGAATTGTTGGAGATGTAAAGAAAAGGAAGGCCCTTTTTAGCATATGTAGTGGGAATGTAGAATTATCAAAAAAAATTGGAAAATGATATATCATGAATTGAAAAAAAAGGTTTAAAATGACATTTGTAAAAATAAACCCAAAAGCCTTCTTGATAGGTATCTTAGGCCAAGAATTGCCGAAAGAAAAATGTAAAGCGCTACAACAGTGGTAAGAATTTTAATAGCTCAAAGTTGGAGGACTGGAGAAATACCAACGAAAGAACAATGGCAAGAAAAACTGATGAACTATTCAGAGTTAGCAAAGTTAACAGACAAACTACATGAAAAAGACAACAGTGACTTTAAAAAAGAATGGGAACTTTTTAAATTTATCTGCAGAAACAACAAAAAGAAATGGACTCATTGGCAAGATCTGAATAAACTTTCACAACTTTAATGAATTAACATATGAAGGATAACAATGTAACAATATTCAATAGAACATATACATGCAGAATACAACAAACAACGTAATAAACCCAAGGGGAAGATGAGGGAAGTCAGGGTGTAGGGCAGGGATTGTAAAGGTATGTTTGGATTGGATAATGGTATATGACATTTGTTATTACAGAAAAACTTAATAAAAATATTAAAACAAATAAAGGTGAATTGAGGGGGGTATTTTCTATTTAAAATTATTGATGATTTTCTTTGAGTCAGCATCTGGATCATGGTTATAATATATTGTACACTTGTATGGAAATATTTTCTTATTCTATCAAGAGGAAGATAGTTATTACTGTTTTAATTAGCATACTGATTATCAAATGAGACTTTCAGACACAGCACATGTAATAATAATAATAATAATAATAAATTTTATTTATATCCCGCCCTCCCCAGCCGAAGCCGGGCTCAGGGCGGCTAACAACACTAAAATAGTGCAACATTATAAAAACATCAAAGAATTAATTAAAATCCAAATTGATGGCAACCATAAACTAAAGTATTGTAAAGATTGCCAAAGGAGGGAGTCAGGCTGCGCCCTGACCAAAGGCCTGGTGGAACAGCTCTGTCTTGCAGGCCCTGCGGAAAGATGTCAAGTCCTGGAGGGCCCTAGTCTCTTGTGACAGAGCGTTCCACCAGGTTGGAGCCGCAGCCGAAAAAGCCCTGGCTCTAGTTGAGGCCAGCCTAACCTCTCTGAGGCCTGGGACCTTCAAGATGTTTTTATTTGAAGACCGTAAGTTCCTCTGTGGGGCATACCATGTGTTTTGCTCATGCACTTTATTGCATGGATGCCAACCATTTCTGGATTCTACCTTCATTTTTGCCTAGAGGAAGTTCCACTTTGCCAGAACCTCAGCTGCAAAATCAAAAGATAAACGTGAGGCTTGGTGATGCATGGCAGCCTGGAGGAAACAGTTAAAGCTGACAAGCTGGAACGTTGCCCAAAGTATTGTGACCTTTCCTCTGAGATTAAATGCTTCATTTATATTGTGTGGACTGAAAGGAAGCTGAGTGGTAGGTATTCTTTTAAGATTGTGAAGTCTATTGAAAGCAAAAATAAAATAACTTAAATAAGCAAAAATAAATTCAATAACTAACATTGCTTTATGTTTTACTGTGGTTTTTATAACTTGTTGGAAGCCGCCCAGAATGGCTGGGCAACCCAGTCAGATGGGTGGGATATAAATAATAAATTATTATTGGTATTAGTATTGGTATTATTTATTTCAGTGAGTCTACTCTGAATATGTCATAGTTAACTATCTAATTTAAAATAACAGTATGAACTATTGATCATGTTAGTCTAATTAAATCATTACAATTCCTTAAATTATTTTAAATTGCAGGCTGCACTAAGCATTACTAGATTAAGTCATATACCAGTTTACCTGAGAGTAGGGAAGCAGAACTTGCTTCAATTTGCATGTTTGTCTGTGGTCAGAAACACAACAATATACCATATTTTTCCGTGTATAAGACGCCCCCTACTTTTGAGGACCCCAAATTTAGAAAATGGGCATATGCACTATCTGTGTATGACGCCCCCAGATTTTTAACCTTATTTTAAAAGTAAAAAAACCCCTAGTATTGTACAAGGAAAAGTATGGTATAATTAGTAACTTTTTACATTATTTTAGTGTTTCATTTACATTGAAATGAACGTAAGTTATCTAAGTTATGTAATTAGTTGCATAAAAGTAAAGTAAAGGGACCCCTGATCATTAGGTCCAGTCGTGGCCGACTCTGGGGTTGCTTCGCTCATCTCGCTTTACTGGCCGAGGGATCCGGCGTACACCTTCCAGGTCATGTGGCCAGCATGACTAAGCCGCTTCTGGCGAACCAGAGCAGTGCACGGAAACACCGTTTACCTTCCCGCGGGAGCGGTACCTATTTATCTACTTGCAATTTGTGCTTTCGAACTGCTAGGTTGGCAGGAGCTGGGACCGAGCAACGGGAGCTCACCCCGTCACGGGGATTTGAACCTCTGGCCTTCTGATTGGCAAGCCCTAGGCTCTGTGGTTTTACCCACAGCGCCACCCGCATCCCAATTAGTTGCATAACTTATGTTAAATAGCAGACCATGAAATGGATAACAGTGGTTTGAGCCTTACAGAGTAACCTTTAAAAAGATACGTAAGGCTTTTTTCTTTCTTCTAAGTAGATGGTAGCAGGGAACATTGGGGGGGATTCAAGGGAGATGTAATGAGGGTCATGGGCCGTCCACCTGTTGGGATGGAATATTCTGAAAATCTCAACATCAATTGAAGTGGGATTCCCCCTCCCCCTTTTAACCAGATCTACTAAAAATACAAACAATTCTCACATATTATATGCATTATTGTAAATGTGATATTATCCACATATATGTGCATACATTCCAGATTACCTAAAGCACTCAGTACAAGCCTGATTGACATCCAATGCCCTTTTAAAATGTGTTGTTGAAGGAGGGATTCTTGTGTTGTCTTTATTTTTGTTTTTATTCTGTATTTTCTGTTTTTATATTGTAATTTTATATTGTGAACTACCCTGAGACCTATGGGTATAGGGCGGTTATACAAATTTAAACAACAACAACAACGGTAATAATTTTATTTACACCCCAGCCACTCAGGGTGGCTTCCAACACATATATAAGCATCATAAAACATCAAACAATAATAATAACAATCTGATCCAATACAAAAAAGTCACAATAACTTTAACCAACTTACATCAAATAAAGCAATATTCAACATTCCAGTAGAATCTAATAGTAAACAGTAGAATTAAATATCAGCAAATAATAATTAAATAGTTTATACTTATCAATTACAATAAAGAAATACTAAACTATATAATCATTAAAAATAACAAGTGACATTGCATAAAATACCACAAAACATACAAAAACATGTAAAATTAAGAAACAAAGACACACAACTTATAAAATTATTTCAAAAAATATCCCTGAACTCCTCTTCTCTCTTCCCAGCTGCTTCTGCTATTCTCAAGTCCTGGTCTGGGCTGAAGGGGGGGTAAGGCAGGTGGGAAAAACCATTGCCTGATGTCCACTGTCCCTGTCGCTACATTCCCGTATCTATGTTTGGCATTGTTTTGCTTTCTGTACTGCACCTAATTTTGAGGTGGAGAAGTAAGATGGGAGAAAAATGTGTTTTGGCACATCATATTTTCTTATTTCCCTGTTTCAGTGCTAGCCAAAAAGTGTCTTACCCCCCTCCACAAAATGTATTCTGTTCACAGTCATCATATTATTTAATCTACTCATGCATGATTCTGTTTTCAACCGTGTATAAAACAACCTGTTGTTGCAATGTCTAGGAAAAGGACATGAAGCAATTAATCTAGCCCTGCTAACTTCTCTTCTACCTGTTATGTATAAAATTCAACTATTCTACATAAAGTAAGCCTTTCATACCAATTATATCTATATGCTCCTAAATTCTCTCCAGCATCTTCTCTTGCTTGACGCATACATTCTAGGAAGCAGCGTAAGTGTGGGCTGGCAGCACTAACGACAAGATTAAAGAAAGTAAAGGACCTGCAGTAGTTTGGCAGTCAGAAAATGGAGACACAAAGGAACGGTCTGAAAAAGACTGAGAGCTGGATGGTAATTTAGAAGAGCAAAGCCTTGGAAAAAATCTGTGATGTGAAAGAGATGAGAAGGCCCATTTAATGCTTAATCAAAAAGGTTGTTGACCTAGAAAAGAAACCATGGTTGCGGCTCCAATTTGAGATTTTAAAAGGATACTACTGGAGGTCAACGCATAAAAGGTTTTCCTCAGACAGACTTTCTTCAGTTTTGCTTTCCTCCCCCCGTGCATCTCATTGTTTGTTGAACTCATGCCCTCAGCATAAGAAATAGCGAGGGAGCTAATAATCCATTTCCTTTTTCATTGAAATTTCATTCACAGGGTGAATGAATAAATAAATATACTTGCATGCCTTTTCTATTTAAAAATGGTACAAAGCCAAGAATTTTAGAACATAGATATAAGAGGGTTTTTTTTAAAAAAGGTTGTTCACATTCTTTTTCTTTTTACAAAAATCAACACATCTCCTCTTTCATGCAAAATAGTGGAAACAACATACACGTACAAACACACACAGTATGGTATAATGAATAGAGTGCTAACATTAGCTCAGATTGCCACTAAGCCCTGAAGCAAACTGGATTCACATCTCTTCTCAGTGACAGCCACTCTGAGGGTTTTTGAGGTGGGGGCGGGGGAAGCAGTTGCGGGAATATTGGGTGGGTGGTGGGCAGAAGGAGCACGGAGATGGGGCAGGAGGCACGGTGTGTTTGTGTGTGCGCTGCTTTGCCCTCCTGAAATGTTGGAGGCTATGATATTGTTGTGCACCACCTGAATAAATGAATGAATATACATAAATAGACAGGGCTGAGGCAGAAAGTTTGTGGTGCTTCCATGCCGCCAACGGAACATCAATGGAAGTGGCCTGTGGTTCATTCAGCAGCTTTGCAGGAACTCTGGTGTGATTGGAGTCACCAAGGGGGGCTTTTCTCCCTCTCACTGGACTCTGAATTTGGCTGGGCCCTGACTTAAGTTTGGATTTAGGTTGCTATATTTGAATAATCTGAATACTTTGGGGTAGGTGATAGTCAAATATTTATTTCCTCGTTTTGTCAATAATTCCTATGCCCTGTTATTGGGAGGGCAATTCAGGGCGCACGCACGCACGCACACACACCATTCCGCCAACCCCATCACTTGCCCCCTCCCTGCCATCGACCCTTTCAATAATGGTTCTGTGCTTAATCTCTAAAGAGAGAGATGCTGGGGCTTTAATCTGTTTTGAAGATACAACATCATTATGTAAGCCCTCCATGGGACACATCCCATTATTGATTGTGTTGTTCAAGCTATTGCACACTGGGCCATACCACCAGCCTGCTGGACTCTGGTCCTATCCACTCTTTCATCATCATTATACTAGTGTTGCCATATTTAAAAAAGTGAAAATCTGGAAAATCACCCAAAATAAACCGCCGACATGAGTTTCCATACATCCAGATTTTCCCAGACATTTTTGCGATTTCCGCCCAGACACTGTTTCCGACGGCCGAATCCCGGCTATGTCCAGGAAATTCCAGATGTATGGCAGCCCCACTTTGTGCAATTTACCTCTGTGAAATGTTAGAGACGCTGAGTCTATTAAAAGTTATTTAAATGATCAGGGAATGTACCAGTAGTAAGAGGTCCTTTGCCTCAAGAAGGCTTCTTTCTGCTAAAATAATTAAAGATACAGGAAGCGTAAGCTTCAAAAACAAATAAGATGTAACTAATGCTGTCTTTCCATTCATGGAAGCGTCTTTGATCCAGTGGCAGAGGGAGGGAAGCAACAGCCATAAATTCCTCCTTCCCTCTGCCAGCCTCTCCACCTCCCAAAAAACTGCTGCAGAGGGTTCAGGGACTCTCTTGAACACGATGAAAGGTGGCATGGAGGACTTTGAACATGACCCTGAAACAGATTCAGCAAAACAGTTGTTCACAAATATTGTATGGTGTTCTCTTGATATTCCTTCCAGTTTGGATGAACTTGCTCACATATTTATTTAAATCTTTTATAACTCGTCCACACAGTTTTCATCAATTCCTCATGCAGGGATTTCTACATATGCATTCAGAATATGTATTCAGAACATGCAAAACTGAAATAAGCATCATTCCAAAGATTTTCCTTCTGATTATCTGTTTTACCCTGCAGACTTCTACAAGGGAAGACTGTTGACAAGTTGTTTGCTTGCAAAGTTTATCTGAAATAACAAGATGTCAATGATTACTTTTATCGCTAAAGGGAAGGAAACCAATACCTTGAATTAAAAAAAATTGGAGCAATGCTTATATACAGCTCTTCTATTCTTTCAGCAGAACATGAAAGGATGAACATATTTTAACCTGTTTATGCGAGCAAAACATGGACCTTTTAAAGCGGGGAAAGTATGTTATTCCATCTGTATATCAGGCCATTGGCAGCCAATCTTGTTATTCCTGAAGAATAATCATGTTCTCTAAACAGAAAAAGCAGAATGCAAATGCTGCACTTGTGATGTGGATGTTAAGTGAGCAGGGGTGGGGAGGGGAGAGATGGATGAGTATTACCACTGATTTCCTAACATCCATAACCAAAAGGTTTAAGGGAAACTAAATCTGGACTGCAACCAGATCAACACTCATTTAATTTCGCTTTTGTCCTTATTGTTTTGGGGAAAAGGGGGATATTATTTTTATTAGCACATTTCCTATAAAGGAAAGATATAGAAATAGATTAACTATATTGGCCTGGTACTTTCACATATCAGACTCCAAATATTCATTCTCTGTTCCTCTTTCCTACTCTCCTTTTCTTAGAAATACATGGGGGGCGGGGAATCCTCTTAGCAATTGCTACTTGCATTTGTATTCAATAAATTAATAAGGAGCTCTACATACAGAAATAAAAGATCTAAATATACATTTTTATTAACAAAAACTAAGTTAATTTAAATAGAGTGCATCAGTAATGTTTCTCTGTAAGGAACCATGCTTTTCTCATTGTATTTATTACTAAGTGGTATAAAGGCAAAGAAAAATCTAACATAAAGTTAAGTGAATTACAATATAATTTTCAGCAGTTTTATTTGTATAACTTATTTAAAATGAAAACGCCTGCAGTATTCTCAGCAGTTTTGTTGGATTTTTAAACTTACGTTGACTAATATAAGTTGCAGCACCAAAAATGCAAGCAAAGGCTCTTGTTTGTAAGTAAGAAAGAGATCTTTCTTTAGGCAACTAATGGTACAGGCTGATCAGAAGTCCCAGGGCTCAGGCGTTAGAGTTCAGGAGTTCAAGAGCAGGGCAAGAACTGGATGGAAGTGATAAAATCCCAAGAAGTTCCCAAGGCTTCCCCGCCAAGCTGTTAAAAATGAGACATGGTTGACTCATGAGACTCACTCACCTTGCTGAAATGTTGGAATTGCAAATGCATGAGGCAAGGCAAGAAGGCTGCCCTCTCCTGTTCGCTTGCTGCCACCCCCTACTCAGCCTCCTCCCTTGGCTGATCAAGGCCCTCCCCAGCCTCCACTGGGGCTCTCTGCTCCACAGGAAAGTTGTGGGAAGGGGAGAGGTGGCGTCCCAGATCTGCCTTCTGACATGACTGGAATCAGGGTGGAAAGGAGATATGCCCTCTCTACCAACCTAGGCCCCCACAATTGAAGTGCCCTTCTGTTTCTTCCTCCTGCAACAGAGCCTGCCAGCCCAAGCCCAAGCCCAGCAGTGCTGTGGGGCTCATGACAATTGAACCCTGTCAACCAATTACTTTTGAAGTAAACTACAGTGATTTTGCTTTCTACTGGCAATAAAATTATTATGCAAAGGAAAGTAATTCCACATGTTATTCCCTATTGCTCCTCACACTGATTTGGGCAAATATGACTGAAATGTGAGCTAGGAAGTTGCCAGTTCAAATCATGCTTCAGCTATGCACACACTCCTTAAGTAAGCCTTAATCTCTCAGCCTCACCATATTCACTGTGGAGATAATAACACTGCTCTAATTTACAGGGGGATGTAGGCAGCTAAGCTGCACTCAGCAAAGACCCATTGAAATAAATCACCCTAAGTTAGACATGCCCATTAACTTCAGTGGCTCTGCTCTGAGTAGAATGAGCATAGGATGCATCATAGGGATTTTGTAAGGGGTGCTAATAATTGATATCAAAGAATTTAACTTCTCTGTAGTGTGTTTATTATGAATGCCTATTATCATAAAGTAGTATTCAATTAAGTTTTACTAAAACGAGACCTACTGAAATTAATGGCCTAACTTAGCCATGTTCATTCATTTTTGTGGGCCAACACTGCGTGAAGCTTAGTTGACTATCACCCATAATTATCAATATTGTTTGACCATAATATAGCACCACATTACTAATGCTGAAGCCCATTAATATTAATGGGTTAAAGATATCTTCCTCCTCTTTTTAAAATTTAATTTGCTAAAGTTCATTCTACACACACACTCTCTCTAGCATTGCTTCATTAACCTATAATTAATATTATAACATATAATATTATAAATTTCAGAATAGAATACAAATCTCAGAATGAGAAATAGAACATTTTAAATAGATTATAGTTTCTTATATTAATAAACATTAATGAATTCATTGTTTATAAGCCATTAAATGTACAAATACCAGAGTGGGTGAGTCAGAAGTATTTTTCTGCATGTGAAAAATGCTTTCTGCTCATGGAAGAGATCTTGCACGTCACGACAGAGCTCAAGAAAATTGAAACGAAACTTTTCTTTGGGTGTGTTCTGTGGAAATATTTATGGGTGAAGGCATTGCTCAGTTAGTGGAGCATGAGACTCTTAATTTCAGGTTTGTTGGTTTGAACCTCACATTGAGCAAAAAGATTCCTGCATTGCAGGGGGTGGCTAGATGACGCTTGTGGTACCTTCTAACTGTTTGAGTCTATGATTCTGTCTCAAAAAGTAGAGTTTAATTGATTGTGTTTAAAATTAATGAATTGCCTAAGAGCTTTCTTTGGCCTTTGGCACACATAAAGCAAACAAACTGCTATAGAGCCTTACTATTATAGCACTGCATGGAATTTGTGGAATTATGCTAGCATTTATTTTCCTTCTCCCTGCAGTCATTTTGATCTGGTTCATAGATTTTTCATCATTCCTAAAACAGTGCTGCATTGGGCCCACTTTCAAATCTTTATTGAAACAAGTAGGGTATGAAGAAAGAAAGAAAGAAAGAAAGAAAGAAAGAAAGAAAGAAAGAAATGTTTTGGGCCCGTGTGCAGTGTGCCCTGAGGGACAGGAAAGGAGGAAGTGGCAGCAGAACAGAAGTAAAAACGTTCTGGAACTGAAAATGACCACAACTTTTTTATTATTACAAATGCCGGTAGGCTTTGGCTTAGGCATTGGGCATGTATCCTGAATTAGCCTCCTGCCTGCAGGCTGATGTTGGACAGGGTCAGGCTTGGGTTAAGGGTCACCTCAAAACACAGGTCAACTAAGCTGTGTCCCCCCCCCCCGCCGCCTTTGGAGGTTGTATGGCCCATTTGCTCCCCATTTTGGCTTCTGGACAGAATCTTCTTCTTAAAGGTACCCTGAGATACCGCATCTGCTCAAGGCAGATGATGCACCATCTCACCTGTCCGCCCCCCGCCCCCCCCCCGTGCCAGAATAGACTAAAGATTCAATCCAATGCCTTATCTGCTGAAAGTTGTGACAATTGCTATGAGGAAGGCAAAATCCTCAAACAGCCCAATTTGTTCCCGGCTCCAAAAACGATGATTTTCTCCATAGCAAAATCTTCTGAATGCAATGCCCATGTGGCTAGTGGATTGATCTGCCGCTGATGACACTGCTGGCAGTCAGCGCGACCAGCTTAAATCCCCTTGGTATCAGACTAGAGTGAAGTCTTGAGCCCTCTGGTCCTCTGCCAAAGCACCCCACCCCAAAGGTCTTCATTGGCCAATTTTGATTTAAATTTTTGCAGGCTATCCCATCATCCTCTGTGGCCGGCCAGAGGCCAAAGCAAAGTGGCCAGCTCTGAAGGAGGAGGTGACTGCCCCTCCCCAAGGGGCCATGCCAGGCCGCAACTGTAAGGGGAAGCAATTTTTGCTGTGGACCCTCATTTCTAACAGTGCTCATGTTCATGGTTCAGCCAGCTAGCGGTTCTAGAATTTAATAAATTGGATTTAATAAGTGGTGCTGTGGTCTAAACCACTGAGCCTTGGACTTGCCGATCAGAAGGTTGGCGGTTCGAATTCCTGCTACGGGGTGAGTATCCATTGCTCGGTCCCTGCTCCTGCCCACCTAGCAGTTCAAAAGCACGCCCAAAACTGCAAGTAGATAAATAGGTGCCACTCTGGCAGAAAGGTAAATGGCGTTTCCATGCGCTGTTCTGGTTTCGCCAGAAGCGGCTCATGGCCCAGAGAAACTGTCTGTGGACAAACGTCGGCTCCCTCGGCTAATAAAGCAAGATGCGCGCCGCAACCTCAGAGACATCTGCGACTGGACTTAACTGCCAGGGGTCCTTTACCTTTACCTTTTTAGGATTTAATAAGCTGTAAGGCACTGAAGCAGGGATTGCGGGGTGCAGGCAGGATTTTCCTGGAGTGGCAACTGTCTCCATCCTACAGTTCTGATTTAGGGCAATGCTGAGATGACTTGGTAGGTGAGACTTTGGTAGGGGGTTAGGAAGTGGGAATGAGAGCAGTAAAGGGAGACAATGATTGGACCAGGAAGGGTGAATCAGGTATGGTTTTTCTCTAAAATGCAGATCAAAATAAATTTCCCATTCCCAGTTGCTACAGACCTTTGCGCATTTCACACTAGGGGGCAGAGGTGCACAGTGCACCCCCGTTCCTGGCTCCCATGCTATGAAAATGAGAGTATTAATTCCCAAATAGGGCAAAGGTTGGGGGAAAATAAAATATTTATGCATGTTAGTTTCAGTACTTTTTAGATTCATGTATGTTACATATTTTTAATGCCCACAGTATTCCTTTCCTGAGGTACAATGCAATCACATTTTTTACAGAAAGCTTTGAGGTAATGTTTACTTTCTTGACAGTATATAACACCAAGGTTACAACTACTGACAAGAGGAGATTTTAACAAAGAGAATGTCCTGTTAAAAAAGAGGAGGCTGGGGTGTGTTTGTTTAGAATCTATAGCTAGTTGAGCACAATAACAGCTGGAAATGACAGTATTTGTGCATTCTAAGAAAGAGATGTTGTGGTGCTCAACCTCTTCAGTCAGAAATGAGCTATAAAAAGCCTGTAATCTAAAACTGGCAACATCAGATGCTTGAGTGCAAAAATGGATTTTGTTGTTGTTTTCTCCTGGGATCAATCTAAAGGAGTAGAAAACCCAAGATGTTTTATTGTTCATTTTCTTTTCTTTGTATTCTGCAGGAGTACTAAAATGAGTTGGGAAGTTGGTGGGGTTCGCTCTTCCTGCTCAGCTTTGTCCAGTGGGGGGCGGGAATAGAATATGTCACTGGAAGCTATTGAACAATAGATGGGAAGCAGCATATTTGAGCAGGAATGCGCAGAACTGTATGTATGTAAATCTTAATGTTGCTGCTTCTGCTAGTATGTTTTATCCCACCTGGCCTCCCCCATCCTATGATATTTTACCACAGCACTCCAAGGTGTGTTAGGGTGAGAGATAGTAACTGTCCTAAGGTCGCCCCATGAGCTTATGACTGAGCAGGGCCTTGGACCTTGTTCTCCCTGATCCTGGTGTGACGTGGTAACTGCTGTATCATGTCATCCTGGTCCAGAAACACTGGCACTCCTCTCCAGGGAGGCCACCTGGGCCTCAAATGGCAGCGTGGTGTTGAGAGGCACCCCCAGACCATGAGCCTGTTCTCTCAGGGGAAGTGCTAGGCTGCCTCCCTGATTTCCATGCACACATACATACCATCTTATCAGGATCAGCCTTAGCTTATTGGCCTTCATCTGGCCCATCTGGCTCAGTGCTTGCACAGCCTTTCCTGATTCATGGGGAATGGAGAGAGAGAGAGAGAGGCAGGGTTCACTCACTTACTTATTTGTTTTTATAGTTATATTAGAGACATTGCATTCCCAATCCCTCCTAGTGGTTTCATATATATATTAAATATTCTGGGGGACAAGGTGGAACTTGATGGCAGACTGCCTACACATTCTGTGTCCATTATTTGTTGAAATCTGCCCTGCTTAGATGGATGTCAAGTGCATAATGATAAGGTTACACAGGAAAGAATGAAAGAAAAAATATGTTGCTTTCACATAGCCGAGTCTGAACATCCTTCTAGTTCATTTTTCAATTAGAGCTAATGTTCTAACATCCCCCTATAGTTTCCTGATATAACTTTATCTGAGTGGGTGGCTATTTAAAACTAAAAATGTAAACCTTCATCTCCGCATTTCTTGTCTACTTCCCTTACTGAAGTACATAATGAAAGTTATGTTTTAATGGTTGCCTTTTTTATTTTAAAGAGAGGATCACAATCTATTTGTCATAGAAAAATATCATCAGCATGGTAATTGTAGAATAATGCAATGCACAGTTTAAAGATTAATGTTAGCAAAATAAATAAATAAATATTACTTCACATGGTAAGAAGACTAATGGGGCACATCTTAGATTAGTTTAGTTTATACATAGCTGTGCCAGTAAAAGGAGTATTCACATACATTTTATTTAATTATTAGTGCATTCATCTGGGTGATATTTCTATTCATGAATATCCCTTTCTTAACCACATTTCTGCACCACATCTAAATTAAAACTATTTTTTCCAGAGAACACAGATTTGAAGTTTGTAACATTTTGATATGCCATTAGGTATTATAGACAGTTTTGTTTTTCTGATAGGGCAGGTGATGTGTGTATTCTTTCCCTAGCATTTCTATGTTGTTCAAATATTTAATTAGTGATTTAAATTTGTATCCCCACAGCCAAGAACTAGCATAACAGAAGCATCACAGAACCTGTACTCTCTCTCTCTCTCTCTCTCTCTCTCTCTCTCTCTCTCTCTGTGTGTGTGTGTGTGTGTTGGGCATCTCTCAGGGCACAATGTGCTCTGCTGCTGAATCCCTATCACTTTGTTCCAGGATACACAGTCTGAGAGCCTGAGGAGAGCATCTGCATGCATATGTCAGACCCCCCCCTCTTTTTCTAGGAAGTCTTCCTAGTAGGAATGGGTCATTTCAGGCCAGGGATAGTGGGGCCTGCCCCATTGCTAGACTTTGGCGAGAAGGTTGGGGGGAACACAGTACCTGCATTTGCTACCACCTCTGCATTTCCCTTTACCTGACTGGTGGAAGGTTTCTTCACTTTTGGGCAGGGGGAGGATGAGGTTCAACACAGACTTGTTCTATTCTCCGCGGCGACCCGGAAGTAACAGAGCGCATTACTTCCGGGTTTCACCACTCGCGCATGCGCAGACGCTCAAAATGACGTCGCGTGCATGCGCGGAAGCGGTGAAACACGACCTGCGCAGATGTGTGTTACGTTCTACTCAGGATGCGAATGGAGCTCTGGAACGGATCCTGTTCGTATCCAGAGGTATCACTGTACATGCATATACAGTAACTTGTGGACTTCGGTAAAATACCCAAATATTGCTCTATATATACAATTACACAGGTTGAAAGTACTGACAATGTTTAAGAAACAGGGAAATATCTCACTTAATGATTATATAAAACATGTAAGTGTTGGCTGAGTGAGAAGTGTAAGGTGGAGAGTAATACTGCAATGCCAAATTTTGTTTAATGCATTCTATAGAACTATAAAAATATTTTTAAATGTGCATGTCACAGATGCAGCTTGGCCTTCACAGCTGTAGTTTTGAGGCTGGGAAACAGGATTCCGGGTGAGATGTGTCTCATGGGCCAGGAGTCGCCTTCACCTGCTGAGCCCAAGGAGCAGAAGGCGAAGTGACTCCAGACCTGCTGCTGATCAGCCTTCTTGCTCTGGATGAGAACCAGCTGCCTCCAGCTTTCTTAAGCAGGACTTCCAGCCTCAGTCAGTTGTTGGAAACAACATTTGTCGTTCCTGACCAGACCTTGCTGCTTCTTGCTTCTCATGACCTTGGACTTTCAGCTTTCTTGACCCTCGGACCATCTTACTATGTGAACTGAAATACCCCTGACCTTAGGACTGGACTAAACCTTGTATATGGACTCTGCCTCCAGGCCCCCTGAGACTTGGTTGGTTGGCTGGACTCTCCTGACTCTGAGGTCTGTTGTGGCTGAGCAGCCGCAGGTTACATGACAATGTTCTGTTTCAGCAGAAGTGAAAGATTTTTAGAAGTGTCTGTAGTGCAATTTGTTTATTGCCATTTTAATGTGATTTAAAATTTTGTTGGATGCTGCTTTGAGCATTGTGAATGAGTGGGATTTAAATATTTTAAATAAGTGTGATAAAAATATAACATAGAACAATAGAGACAAGGCTATTGGGAAATATGTTCATCACATAAGTAGCATCTGTATGGGTAGTGTGAATAGGCATTGTCAGAAATAATAGCACACAGGAGAAATGCACATGCAGTACGAGAGTCCTGTTGAATCTGTGCAATATGGGCAATGTCAAATCATTAGGCGATTTATGAGGTAGTTGAAACCCCTTGTTACCTAATGGCTAGAAATACAGAATTTATTATCACTGTAAATGTCAGAAAACTGTAATTCTTTGACCTTAAAAGAAATGTTTTCGATGATATCATACACAACAGTTTTCAGATCTGTAAAATGTCAAACCTCCAACTGAATAAAAGCATAAAAATGTTATTTCATCACCAAAATTAGATTTAAATAAAGGCAGAAATGTTTCAAGCTGAAATGAAACCCATCCATTCATAAAGGCATTGTTAATTATAGGATGTGCCAGTCCTGTTCTGCTTGCTGAGATTTGAAATCCTTCTTTCATATTACTCTTTCCTTATAATTGATTAAACCTTCCTGGACAAGGAAGAGAGCCAGCGCGCTGCCCAACTAGTTCTGTGTGCTGAAGGGAACAATTAGTTCTTGAGCAAAAGTCCAGTCACTCAACCCACTTCAGACTCTGACCCCATTTCTCCAGTCCCAGTAAACCATAGCTAACACTCTGAACAGGGGCAATTTGCCCCTGCTAAGCATATGGGAGAAACAGTGATCCCTGGCTTATGTCTGAGCTGGAGATTGTGACTGTTTTGATCCAAAGCAGGCTCTGCAACCAATGTTTGTTTGAACTGAATGGCTAACAGCCCCATCTTCTTCTTCCAGCCTGTCATAGTGGGAAGGCCAGGCTGCATAGGAAGAGAGTTTGCACCTATCTTACCCTGACCATGGATCTTTTATATCATTGCTATCAAAATACTTCCTTTTTATAAATGTTATTTTTGCATTTTTCATTTTACATAAACAAATGAATTAAAAAACATATAATCCCTTTTGACACCCCCCTCCCCGCATTGTGGATCTTAATGTAATGATTCCCCCCTCTGCATCTCTTTCATAACTATTTTTATAAATCCTTTGTCAATCCATAGTTCGAACTTTTACTACAAGTTTTCGGTCAAGTATCCAAATTAAGGTTTATTGCAGTTTGGACAGTACCTTCTGCTCATAGAGTATGAAGTAGGGACAGGAAGGAAAGGGGAGATGTCACACACGTCTGATGCCCACTTCTAATCTCATAATGCATAGGAAGGGGTGTGTGTGTGTGTGTGTGTGTGTGTGTACGTGCACAGAAGCAACATAGGCCATTAAATGCATATACGCAGGATCAGGGCCCCATATATTGAAAATAGGAAGTGATATATCTTTTTCCAATTCTAATGGTCACCTTGAAAAGGGTAATGCCTTAAATTTTCATATTAATTTAGGAATTTGAATTGGCAGGTCAATGCTGTATTTTTTAATCAATTTGGAAATACCTTCTTGTATAAACCTTTGTAATTTAGCAGAACTTGCCAAGTGGCAAGTTTTGTGTCACATTCTTTCTAAGTGTGTACAGAACGCAGCAGTGCTTCTAACCATCTGTGAAAAAGCTGCCATGCAAGAGAAACCTGGGAATTGCTAACAATAATGATGAATGTTAATCTCAAACAAGCTAGAGATAGAAACTGCCTTGTTTCAAGTTGGTGAAGCTAAAATTGCATTTGGGAACAGCTGTTTTCCTTTTATTGAAAAAGAAGACAGTTTAATATTTCTGTGCTCTCAGAAAACATATACATTGAAAAGTGCCAAAGGTCACACAATAAAAATTATTAGCAAGTCAAATAATCATTGTAATTTACCTCACAAAATGTCTGTTTTGTTTCACATTTGAACACTCCAGTTCTATTTAAAATATATATATTCCAGCAGAACCTGATGAATGTTATTAGTAACCGCTGAGGTAACCATTGTTGAAAGCAGACAAAATATAAGTTGTCATGCTTTTTTAACTGGAAGCTAATAGATACCCTTACCTTCAACAGTAAATTGTAGAACGGTCATTGGTCACAATATGCTGCACAACCATGTGTGATTCAGGAAATGTTTTCCTTTATTTTCTCTTATTCCTTTAATAACTCGGAGGCAGCGATAAGTTTATCATGTTGTTTCCCCACCAGATGTGAAGCTTTTTTCAAGGTTACAATAATTTAAAGACACAGAAGCCTTTGGTGGGATGAGATCTAGGCAACTGATGCCACAGGCTGTTTATCATGACTTCATCACTGATTATGTATATTGAGCATCTCTCGCTTCTGTTTCATCCAAACACTCAGGTGCCCAGTGTAGTCTTGTGTAGATGTTCAGTGTCAAAGTACATGCACAGTGGGCAATCACAGTTGTAGAAGCAGGTTTGCGCTGAGGCTTAAACATCTCATTAGGATCACACAATTCATGCCTGCGCACATCTGTATGAGTAGACCTTTATGCAATCTCTCTCAGTGGCCCAAAGTGTTCTGCTGAAATGATGGGAATCGGTGCAATTCCATGTAGCCTTGCGTTGGATATTTCTCATTCACAGATAGCTTAGACATACATGTTACCCATGAAGACAATTCCATTGAATCTGGTGGCGCCGCTTGGGTGTTACTTGAGCCCAAGTAACAGTGATTTTCAATTTGGAGGTGGAAGCGGTTTCAGTTATTGGTATATTTATGCTTCAGAGTTGATAACATATCTTGAATTGTAGCATAAACTGAAGCTAGTCCTAGCTTTGTAAACAAAACCAAACCCACATTAGCCACTGTAATTAGCCACTGTTCTATAGCAATGAGGCTAACCTGTGTCCCTCCAGCTCTTGGTGGACTCTGACTCCTGCCCTATATCTGACTGTTGGCCAGGCTGCCCAGGATTCATGGGAGTTGGAGTCCAACAACAAGTGGAGGGCTGCAGGTTAGCGACCCCTGTTTTTAAGGAGAGTTAAACAATTCCAAATAATGCAATGGGCATATAAATGCATCAGATGAAAATGACTATGACATCCTCTGCATTGCCACTTTATGTAGGGACTAAGTCCTTCTGCAGTTGGGGGGGGGGAGAATGCTGACATCACATGTGCCATGGCCTCTTAAAGTACAGTGGTGCCCCGCAAGACGAATGCCTCGCAAGACGAAAAACTCGCTAGACGAAAGGGTTTTGCGTTTTTTGAGTCGTTCCGCAAGACGAATTTCCCTATGGGCTTGCTTCGCAAGACAAAATGTCTTGCGAGTTCTTGCGAGTTTGTTTCCTTTTTCTTAAAGCCACTAAGCCGTTAATAGCCGCTAAGCCGGTAAGCCGCTAATAGCCGTGCTTCGCAAGACGAAAAAACCGCAAGACGAAGAGACTCACGGAACGGATTAATTTCGTCTTGCGAGGCACCACTGTACTTTCACTTGAGTTTACAGGGGCTTCTGTACTGGAAATAATTAGATCCCGTGAACAAATAGAAAGCAAAACTTTTTTTTACATTGCTGAGCTCCTGAAAGAAAAGCAAGGGCACCTAATTAATGTTACACATATGGCACCCTTTGAGGAATGAATGTGATTCCCTTTGCAAGTGGCAGCCCGACCATACTTGTGTCACCAACCCAGCTGCTAATTAAATGGTATTCACTTCTGGTTGTACGACTCTTGAGCAGCTTTCGCATTTTGTAGGAGCCCTGTAATTAAGGCAGAGGGGGGGAAACCCTATGAATTCTGCATTGTGTGTTACATTCTAGTGGCAAGAGCTTATTTTCTCTGATATACTATACATGTTATTTTTACCAACCAGTTGCTACAGATTATTACAAAGGCACTTTGAGAAAATAGTTGTGGCTTTTTCTTTTTCTAAAAGGTGTTTAAAAGGAAGTCTAGAGAAAGACAGGGAGAAGATAATGTTCCATATACACACAAGCTTATTGAAGACAGTGGGATGTGCGCAAGCTGAAAAAAGGACTTGTGCCATTTTTACTTGGATTCAGAGAAATGAATTAACTGTTTTTAATCTTCTTTAAATAGGAAAATATCAATTCAAGAAGGGAAAGGGGGAAGTTATTACAAATTACAAACAGGACCTTAGAGAAGAGCCCTTTCCTGCAGCCCATCACCCAAGTTTGCAATAAGCCAAGGAGTGGGTTGGGTTTCTTTCTCAAGCATTCTCCCCTCCTTGCCTAAGTTAAGGTCACCAGATTTTTTTCAATGAACCTGGAGACACTTTTCAACTCCAGTGGATTTTGTATGGGGACTGATTTGTAAATTCTGGGACTGTCCTTGGGAAACGGGGATGTCTGGTAACCTTAGCCTAGGTGCCAGTTCAGATTAGAGGATTTGCAGCAGATATCTCCTTCACAGTCTCTCAGGGTAAAGGGCAAGTACCTTTCTCAGAGTACTTGCTACATACATGATGTATGATGAGGACATCAAGTAAGATTTGATTGTATTTTGAAGTTCTGAATGATTATGCTGGGTTCAGCATTCAAAACATTGACATTAGGAGTGAGTTGTTTCCTATTTATTAATATTTGGAACCTTAGCTTTAAAAAAATCTGTAATGTTTCTAGAGTGTTTGTATGGTAGGTATAATGTAGCTGATGGAACTTCCTTCTTGAAGCAAATGCCTTAACAAATTGCTGGGGTACTATGGTTCTTTTGATTTCATTTCTCAACCCCTACTTTCTGCTCCCTACAGTTTGGCTTTACATCCGAGGAAAGACATTGTTGTTACTGGAAGTGATGACCGCCTGTGGAAGATGTGGGCCTTTCCCAATGGGAACATCATCATGAAGGGTGAAGGTCATACTGACTGGCTTTCTGGGTGCTGCTTCCATCCAAGGTCAGTAAAAGCAGCATTGTGAACCAGTACTAATCCCTTCTGGGAAAGTGCTTGTTTGCTATGCCTTTTCTAGCCAGTCTGCTTTGATGACTTTCTATTCTGAGTGGATCCTTCTGCTGAATTTCCAAACATGTAGATAAATGTTCCTTTGCCTTTCACTGTGTTGACTTAAGATTGATTGCTTTCAGTATTTTGTACATTTCAGACTTTTGTCCACATGCTTGTGCATCTCACAAAGTGTAATAAGCTTTTCAGATCTCTCCATGCCAGTCTCTCTGCTTATCACAAGGCTGAATTAGATGCATACTTAAAATCACCTATAAATACTGCAATTGGCTTTTTAAGTGTTTATTTTATTTCTCCAAATGGTATCTATTTTCTCACCCATGTTACCTAGAGAACAAGTGCATCAACCTTTCCCTAAAACTTCTCCCACCATGACTTAAGAAAAAGAAGCAGTGATTTAAGACACTGAGATAGCCAACAACTCATCACATTTATTTACCATTAGAAATCAGGCAGGTAATGCAGTTTTGCTCGGGAAAAGACAGTCTTCATTCCTCTTTCTCTCTCTCTCAGTATAACTAAGGGCAATTTCATAAACCCTTTTGACTGCTTATTTGCACAATTAACTGGGCATGTGAGTGGTTTATTAGCATAAGACTCTATAGTCAGAGAAAGGAGCTCATTCAAAATCTTAAGGACAAGCAGATCTAAGAGTCATCTGAATTGGACATTATTAGTTGCTTAGTCAACTCTCTCTCTCTCACCCACACACACACCACACACAGTGGTGGGGATGGAGGATCTCTCCTTTCATCTGATACCCTCTCTCCACTCCTTTGCTACCCTTTCCCTCCTGCTCAGCCCTCCTTCTGCTTCTGCTTGCCTCTTACTTTTCCCCTGCTTCTTCAAAGGTTGCCACTGCTACTTCCTATTGTTTGCCCTGTTCTGGGAAATCCTTGGTTGCACTGGCGACACCTTGACATACACTCCTTTGACTTGCTTGTTCACTGAAACATCAGGCCAAATGGCCAAATGGCATCTGCTTCTGCTGCAGACTGTCACTTTACCCGGGAGGTTCCTTGTGTGCAACAGACAGAGTCTGTCTTCTCTCCAGTTCCACATCTTGGTAGTGGATAGGAGGAACCAATGCTTAGTGTTACTAGACTACCACTGCATCTGGGATCTGGTGGTGATGAGTCCTTCCCAGCTTCATAGTTCTGCCACAGTGCATGTGCTTTGCATGTAGATGCTCCCAACTTAAGTCCCCAGCATTTCTAGTGATGGGAAATATCTCTTCCAAAGACCCCTGGAGACTAGACAGTACTAGACCAATGATCTTACCCAGTATAAGCAGGATCAAATGTTCCATTGAAAAGGCATCAGGAACACCATTGATGGATTATCTATCAAAGTATCACCCATACATGAAGTTGTGGGCAGGATTTTAAATATAAGCAGTGGATTTAATGATAGTGAAGTTCAGATAATATAAACATATATATATTGCAAAACAGCTAATAAAAAGAAGTAAAAAAACAAACATCAGGTGAGATGAGGTGGGAAGTCTAGAAGTACTTTTTTCCCAGAAAATTGTGTATGACATTAAATGTTTGGGAGTATTTTTGGAGATTTTAAAAAATGTTAAGAACAAAATGGCATCTGGACAAAATAGCAGGTCACTGCCACTTCTGTACAAACTTAGAGGAAGCAGCTTTTTAGTTTGGCAGCAGCAGTGGGTGGTGGGTTATTCAACTCAGAGAAGGTGTGTACAAGGCAAATTATAGAAGATGGTAACAAGGCATTCTCCTTCCTCCCCCCCCCCCCAACATACTAGGCTTCCTCCTCAAGCCATCCTGTAGTTATAGCTGCTGCATCTGTATGTTAACTTTGGCAGTGGGCTGCCCTTCCTGGGGCTTGTAGCTAAAATTTAACTGTTAACTATGTGCTACTTGAATTAAGGGAGGCTTAGAGGTGAGGGATTGTTTTGAATTCTCCCCCCATCCCATGAACACTGTCCTTCACAAGATCAGGAGTTAGAGCTTGCCTTGTGAGGTAAGATCTCCTGTCCCAATACACCCCACTTCCATTTGTTTGATGCTGTGAACATTGCAGCATCTATGAAGGAAGGGTATGGTCAATTTGATGGAGGGAGTGGGGAGTCTATCACAGGACCTTGGAGCATGAGCAATGGTTCACTGTAGGTAGGAAGGGTGGCAGAGAGGCAGGGAGAGCTTGGATATTGAGCATGGAGGTGGACCAAAGGCTAAATGACTGAAAGAAGGGAGGAAGGTTAGCAGTAACGGGCTTATGTTGCATTTTGTATTATTGCATTTTGTAAGTTTTATGAATGACTGAATAATAACAATAAATTAGAAGAATAGTTGAGAATAAAAGAATAAATAAAAAATTATTATTATTATTATAGTTGGAAGAGGCAGAGCCCAAAGGGAAATGGGAAAAGAGGCAAGGAAAGGAAGAGTAGATAGGAGTTCCTGTTGAGCGACTTCACACATGGCAGAAAGGGTTGGGTTACTGTCGACAAGCTTGAGAGCTAGCTCAGTTGGTAGAACACGAGACTCTTAATCTCAGCGACATGGATTTGAGCCCCATGTTGGGCAAAAGATTCTTGTGTTACAGGGGATTAGACTAAATGACCCTTCTGGGTCCCTTCCTATTCTGCAATTCTATGACTCTGAGACTGAGGGACTTGTAAACACTGAAGCAATGAATCCTAAGATATAGGCGTGTGTCTCTGTGTTAAATTACACATATGAATAACCAGCAAAATCATTGTCCCATTTACTGTTGAGGTATAAATGTTTGTGGGCTCCCCTTAAGATGGCAGGTAGGGACGTGGGTGGCGCTGTGGTATAAACCACTGAGCCTACAGCTTGCCAATTGGAAGGTCCGCGGTTCGAATCCCCGCAACGGGGTGAGCTCCCGTTGTTCGGTCCCTGCTCCTGCCAACCTAGCAGTTCGAAAGCACATCAAAGTGCAAGTAGATAAATAGGTACCGGGTACCGCTCCGGCGGGAAGGTAAACGGTGTTTCCGTGCACTGCTCTGGTTTCGCCAGAAGCAGCTTAGTCATGCTGGCCACATGACCCAGAAAAACTGCGGACAAACGCCGGCTCCCTCAGCCTGTAAAGCAAGATGAGCGTTGCAACCCCAGAGTCGTTTGTGATTGGACTTACGGTAACTGTCAGGGGTCCTTTACCTTTCGGGTCTGTTATGACTGAACATTCTTCCACTTTTTTGCAGGGCGAGGAACCCTTCACATAAAAAACTAACATCTCAGGTAGAAGGCTAAACTAGAACTCTTTTACATGACACAGTAGTTTTCTATGGGCAGAGTGTTTTAATATGGAGGAGCTATCCATCATGTGATTCCCACCAGCCGTGCCCTTGACAGAGGTTTATACTTCAGTGAGAACTAAGCATTTTAATACATGTCGCTAGTATGTTTGGTTGTTTTGCTTCTGGGAGGGTGGTGCATAGATGCATGTCTGTCAAAATATTCTAGTTGATTATGTAATGTAGTTCCTACTGGACCAGTCCTAAGAACATCAAAGTAATTTATGGAATAAAGGGGCGGGGGCAATTGGAAGAGAACACTACCCCTTGTAGCGCTGCTGGGCATACTAATAAGATTTTGTTCCTGTATTGTTACCATGGCATCCAGTGACTCGGCCTCCAAGGATTTCTCATTAGTCTTTGACCAACACACTTTTCAAAAGGCTTTCTTCTTTTTCACTCAGTTATTAAAATTAAAATAAGCCAGTCTGAATTTATTTTCACTGCATGGTATTGAAAGAATAGGAAAAAAGCTGCTGTTATTTTTGTACGTCGTTGAAGTCATTCAATATATGAATATGGAATTCACACATTTCTTCCAATTTAGGGTTTTACTAAGAATGCAGCATTTAATAGGATTTAAATTCTAACTTTATGTTTGGTTTGTAAGTGTATCCTTGTAAGTGACTGAGCAGCAACCAAGCGGGCTCCTCTAACAAGGACTGAAGGGAAATAATGGTTAGGCTGCTATAGTCAGGATGGCTTTTTTCCAGAGATCCATAGCAAATTAAGGGATGTTGACCCTAACATGTTGTCAGGAGCATTATTTTTAATTTTGAAACCATATTTTATGATACAGATTGTCTTTCCTTCCTTGTTTGCGTGGCGAGTCCCCCCCCCCCCGGAAATAAAGACACATGACACAATTATTAAGGTTAATGGGCTAAATAAGGCCACAACATAATTGGTTACAGGTGATGAGTGGTATTGGCTTAGCCTCAATTCTTATTTCAGCACGAGAAAGGCAGAACTTTAGGTGTAGGACTTCCGGAGGCGGCGCCAGCGATTAATGGCGGATTTCCTCCACCGGAGGAAATTTCACTGCGAATTAAGGGTCGGATCCCGCTTTCGGCATAGCGGGGGACCCCTAAAAATCACAGGCGGGAGAAGCCTGTGAGCCTGGGACCCAGCGGGCACATTTGGCGCCCCCCCAACCCGGTAGGAAGCCCGGCAACGGGCTTTGAAGCGGAGCGGGGAGAGCGCTGTGCTGTGGGCTGTCTGCTCGTTCGTGGTGTGAAGCCGCAAGCTGTTGATCGGAGAGCGCTGCCTTTCTTCCTTAAAATCCGGACCTGAAAATCAATGATCCGTGAGTAGGATACAATTTAAATTGGAACTGTATAAAATTGGAATCTGGCCGAAAACGGAAAGAGGCTTAAAAAGGAAGTCAGCCTCTTTATTTGTAGATAAAATAAAGCATTGAACTTGAAAGCGGAAGCAACTGGAAAGTACGTTTTAGCGGACTTTAATCCAATCATCTAACTTGGACTTTTCCCCTTTCAAATTGAGGGAAAAGGGGGAGAATTGTGGATGTGATTTCTTCACAAAGGGTGGAAAAGAAGGGATTGAACCACCACTCAACTCCCTGGGAAAGGATCTCCAGATCTCAGGAAAGAAAGAGAGGTACTGTCTTGCAATATATTTTGACAGCTAGTCCAGCACAAGAAATAAAAGTTTGGACAATTTATGTGAATATATTTCTCCTGGTCTTAAGTTAAAAATTCTGAATAGACTGCTTCTGCTCTGAAAAAACTAGGGGGGCTTGAAAAAAAAGGAATTAAAGTATCCAAGAACTTTTATGACTGTTACAGTGTCCCCCTAGTGGAAATAGAATGGAAGATTAAACAAATGAGACAAAAGACTTTTGAATCGGCTAATAAATGTGGTAAATTGTTGGCATGGCAAATGAAAAAGAGACAAAAATTAAATACGATTACGAATCTAGAAGTGGAAGGAAGGAATATACAGAACCCTGCAGAGATTAGAAGTTGTTTCCAGAAGTATTTTAAAAGACTATATACTCAAGGGCCAGTGAAAGAAACAGATTTAGACCAATTTTTGAAAACAAATGGATTACAAAAAATATCTCAAGAAAAGAGACTAATTTTGAACGACAGAATAACTGAACAGGAAATAGAAGGTGCCATTCAAAATATGCAACTGGGTAAATCTCCAGGACCAGACGGCTTGACCTCTAGATACTATAGATCTTTAAAAGAATGGTTAATCCAACCATTGAAAGAGGTCTGTAACGAAATTATGGAGGGGAAGAGGGCACCAGAGTCGTGGAAAGAAGCGTACATTACACTTGTACCAAAAACAGAGACTGAAAAGACACAACTTAAGAACTACCGCCCTATATCATTACTTAATGTGGATTATAAAATTTTTGCAGATATTTTGGCGAAGAGATTTAAGAAAGTGCTGTTGGAAGAGATTCATAAAGATCAAGCGGGCTTTCTCTCAGGAAGACATTTGTCTGATAATTTGAGGAATATAATCGATATCCTGGAAAAACTAGAAGTGAATATTAACACTAAAGCAGTGTTGATATTTGTAGACGCGGAGAAAGCCTTTGACAATATTTCTTGGAATTTTATGAAGAAGAACCTTCAGGGTATGGGGGTAGGCCAAGGTTTTGAGAATGGTATAAGTGCAATTTATTCAGAACAAAAGGCTAAACTAATTGTAAATAATGTTGTTACGGAAGAACTTAAAATTGAAAAAGGGACACGACAAGGTTGCCCAATTTCCCCACTTCTTTTTATTTCGGTCCTGGAGGTTCTGCTGAATATGATCAGAAGGGACCAGATGGTTAAAGGTATACAGGTCGGAATTAAACATTATAAATTGAGAGCATTTGCAGATGACTTAGTATTGACGTTACAGGAGCCAGAATCTAGTACAAAAAGGGTTTTAGAACTGATTCAAGAATTTGGTCAAGTGGCAGGATTTAAACTGAACAAATCAAAAACCAAGGTTTTAGAGAAAAAATTAACACCGTTTGAAAGAGAGAGGTTTCAGAATGAGACAGGTTTGACTGTGGTCAAGAAAGTTAAATACCTGGGGATTAACATGACAGCAAAAAATGGGAATTTATTTAAAGATAATTATGAAAAATGTTGGTCAGAAGTGAAAAAAGATTTAGAAATTTGGTCAAATTTGAAGCTTTCACTGCTAGGCCGTATTGCTGCGATAAAGATGAATGTATTGCCTAGAATGTTGTTCTTGTTTCAAACTTTGCAGATCGTGGACAAAATGGATTGTTTCAAGAGGTGGCAGAAAGATATCTCTAAATTTGTCTGGCAGGGCAAGAAGCCTAGAATAAAATTTAAAATACTAACAGATGCAAAGGAAAGAGGTGGATTTGCCCTGCCAGACCTTAAACTTTATTATGAATCAGCAGCCTTTTGCTGGTTGAAAGAATGGCTACTTCTTGAAAACACTGACATTTTGGACTTGGAAGGTTTCAATAATGTATTTGGATGGCATGCATATCTATGGTATGATAAGGTCAAAGCACATAAAGCATTTAAAAACCACATTGTCAGGAAAGCGCTATTCAATGTTTGGTTAAGATATAAGGATTTGTTAGAAAACAAAACCCCAAGGTGGCTGTCACCGATGGAAGCGAAAGCCTTGAAAAAGGTCAATATGGAGGTCAAATGGCCGAAATATTGGGAAATTTTGGAACAAGACGGAGATAGACTGAAATTGCAGAGTTTTGAAAAACTAAAAAACAAAGTGCGAGACTGGCTTCATTATTATCAGATAATGGAGGCATTTAAATTGGACAGGAAAATTGGCTTCCAGGTGGAAAGATCCAAATTAGAAACAGAATTGTTAGAACCCAAAACTAAGAATTTGTCAAGAATGTATAACTTGCTGCTGAAATGGAATACTCAAGATGAAACGGTAAAATCGGCTATGATTAAATGGGCACAGGACGTTGGACATAACATTATGTTTGCTGACTGGGAACAGTTATGGACCACAGGTATGAAATTTACGGCATGTAATGCCTTAAGAGAGAATATTATGAAAATGATATACAGGTGGTACATAACCCCAGTCAAGCTTGCGAAAATCTATCACTTGCCCGATAACAAATGTTGGAAATGTAAAGAAACTGAAGGTACATTTTTTCACCTTTGGTGGACGTGCCCAAAGATTAAGGCTTTCTGGGAAAAGATATATAATGAATTAAAAAAGGTATTTAAGTATACCTTTCCCAAGAAACCAGAGGCCTTTCTCCTGGGCATAGTGGGCCAAATGGTGTTAAAAAAGGATAGAACTTTCTTTATGTATGCAACAACAGCAGCAAGAATACTCATCGCAAAGTATTGGAAGACACAAGAACTTCCCACGCTGGAGGAATGGCAGATGAAACTTATGGGCTATATGGAATTGGCGGAAATGAGAGACTTCCGGTCGGCGCCAGCGTTAATGGCGGTCCTCTTTCCGAGCTCCGGAGGAGGACTGCTCTGCGAGTTCGGGTCTGACCCGCTACGGCAAGCGGGGGACCCCTAAAATCACAGGCGCGGAAGCCTGTGAACAAGGAGACTCGGTGGGCACCAGAAGCGCCCCCCCTTACTGCGAAAGAGCCTTTTTAAAGGCTCCGGAACGGCATCGGGAGAGCGCGGTGCTGAGAGTCGTTACCCAGACCGCAGGGTGAAGCCGCGTCGCCATTGACGGAGAGCGCCGATTCCTTCCTGTAAATTTTGGACTGAAAAACCCGTGAGTAAGATTGGACGTCTATCTGGAACTAAAGATTTAAACCTGAAATTTGGCTGAAAACGGGGAAGGTGAAAATTAAGGAAGTCTGCCTTCCCCCGACTGCATGACAGTTAAAGCAACGGAGTTTTAAAGCTGCATCCGCAGGAAACAATTTAGAACTGTTTAAACCTGACATTGAATATAGATCCCCTCTAGCAAGCAGGGCAGAGGGGAGGAAAAGGGACATTAGAATTCTGCATGATCTACCTAAAGGAAAAAAAAAAAAGCCTTCCGCTGTCTTAATCCACTGAAACGGACTGCCAAACAAGATATTAGGACACTGAACTGTCTTTAGAAACTTGTGGGAAAGTTACATGGTTAAAGTTTGGCTTGATACAAAGTTTTGGGACTTTATTGCTACAGTATACTGGAGTGTGTTGAAAGAGTATCTACAGGAAAAAAGATATTCAAGCCTCCTGATATATTTGTCTTTAACTTCTTTGTTTCCCTCACTTGGACATTTTGTTCTGCTCCCTCTAGAGGGCTGAAAGAATTAGTTGCAACGGTTTAAGACAGTGGGATTTTCCATCAGGGAACTGTCTTTGTGGGAACGTCCTTGGGACATGAGTGCCCTGGCAGAAGAGATAACTACCAGAGCTAAAGCTAAACAGCAACAACTGCAACAAAAGAAAAGAGGCTCAATTTCTAGTCTAACTCCTGCAGGAGCAGCTGGGCAAGAAAAAGTGACAGCTGCCTCCATGGAGTCAGTGACACAGGCATTACTTAAGATAAATCAATCTTTGGAGACTTTGACAAAGCAGAGTACAGAAAACTCACAAAAACTAACAGAACTAACAGCGAGATTGGACTTGAACACGAAAAGTGTGACATCCAATACAGAATCTATAAATAAGCTGATTGAAGAAAACTCGGCAACACGTAAAATTGCAGAGGACGCCAGAAAAATTGCTGGAGAGGCACAGGAGAAGTTAGAACCGATTGCTAAAAACGTATATGAGCATGATGCGACCCTGTCTTTGATGGAATTACAGAGAAAGGAGAGAAACCTGAAATTAAGATCAATTCCTGAGAGTGAAGGGAACAGCCTTGTGGAGTTCCTAACACAAGCATCTGCTGACTGTTGGCAGGAGGATTTGGAGGAGGAAGAATTTAAGATAATAACAGCATTTAGATTGGGCAGGAGACAGAACAGAAAGACCCCGAGGGATTGTCTGATTACCCTCAGATCCACGGAAGAAAGAGACAAAATATTAAAACTACATTACCAAAAGACCTTGGAAATTGAAAATTCACCTATACAAATCTTTAAAGACATCCCTAAATATATCTTGGAGGTGAGAACCTTCTATAAGGATTTGGTCTACCTGCTGAAGAAGAACAACATCCTCTTTAGGTGGGAGTTTCCACAAGGACTGTCCTTTAACTACAAGGGAAAGAAGGTCAAAATAAAGACAATCCAAGACAAAGAGAAGTTCCTGGAGAGAAATAATGAGGACTTACAGAAGGGAACGGTGGATCCAATTCTAGAACAAAGGAGAGCCTTAGATATTTTGAACCTATCGTTTGGACTTAAACCACCGCCATCAGAGGAAGAGCAACAACTTGGAGCAGTAGGAGGAGTAACGGAGAAACAATAAGATGGCCCTGCAATTCCTCAGTTGGAATTGCAATGGGCTGAACATGCCTTTGAAGAGACGACAGGTGTTTCATATTTTGAAAAAAGAACAATTGGATTTGATTTGCTTACAAGAAACCCATGTAACCAGGGTACACAGGAAACTACTTATAAATAAAAGATTAGGACAAGAATTTATCTCATCGGACAAAGTCAAGAAAAGAGGAGTTGTGATTTATGTAAAAGAGAAATGGACCCCAAAAATGATGTTTAAAGATGAACAAGGAAGATTCCTGGCAGTTGAAATTCAAGTACAAGGAGAAAAATTTTTAATAGTTGGAGTTTATGCCCCAAATGAAGGCAAGGCGGAATTTTTTAAGAAGCTTCATGAAACTCTGATGGATTATTTGGATTACAATGTAATAATTATGGGAGATATGAATGGTGTGGTCTCTACAAATATGGACAAGGCACAAAGACTGACAATCTCCAAGGAAGGGAGACTTCCGAAGACCTTCTTTGAAATGACTGAAAATATGGACCTAATAGACATATGGAGAACGAGGAACCCTCTTGAGAGAGAGGGAACTTTTTTCTCTCAAGCAATGATGACCTGGACCAGAATTGATCAAATTTGGATTACTAGTGGGATGGCTCCAAAGATTAAGAAGGTAGAAATCTGCCCAAAAACTTGCTCCGACCATAACGCCGTGAAGATGGAAATGAAACTTACAACAACTGGTCAATTTAGATGGAGGATGAATGACACCCTGTTTCGAGATGAGGAGATCCACATGAAGGCCCAAAAAACTTTAAAGGACTACTTTGAAATAAATCTAAAGGCCGATGTGGAAAAAAGAGTGATCTGGGACGCAAGCAAAGCTGTGATGCGAGGATTTCTGATTCAACAAAATTCAATAAAAAAGAGAAAGCAGAATGAGAAGAAGGAAAAGATTTTGGAAAAGATAAAAGAAGGAGAGAAAAAATTAAGATCAAAACCAAAGTCCCAGGAGATTTTGAGAGAGATCAAGTTATATCAAACACAATATATGGAACTGATGAATCAAGAGATTGAATGGAAGATAAAGCAAATGAAACAAAAGACATTTGAATCGGCAGATAAATGTGGCAAACTTCTGGCTTGGCAATTGAAGAAAAGGCAGAAATTAAATACAGTTACAAGCCTAGAAGTGGATGGAAAGAATATATCTAAACCTAACGAGATTAGAAACTGTTTTTTGAGTTATTTTAAAAAACTATACTCTCAAGGGCCACAGAATGAAAAGGATATAGATGAATTCCTTAATAAATATGGATTACAAAAAGTCTCTCATCAAAGTAAGGTGGATTTAAACCAGAGAATAACAGAACAAGAGATAGAGGGTGCCATTCAGGACATGCAACTGGGCAAATCTCCAGGACCAGATGGACTGACTTCCAGATATTACAAAGCCTTGAAGGAGTGGTTGGTTCAACCGTTAAAGGAAGTCTGTAACGAGATTTTAGAGGGGAAAAAGGCACCAGAGTCGTGGAAAGAAGCTTATATTACACTCATACCAAAGACTGAGACTGAAAAGACTCAACTTAAGAACTACCGCCCAATATCATTACTCAATGTGGATTATAAAATTTTTGCAGACATTTTGGCAAAAAGATTTAAAAGAGTGTTGATGGAGAAGATTCACAAGGATCAAGCAGGCTTTCTCCCAAAAAGGCATTTATCAGACAATGTAAGGAATATAATAGACATTTTGGAACTACTAGAGGTGAACTTAAATACCAAAGCAGTGTTGATCTTTGTGGACGCGGAGAAAGCCTTTGACAATATTTCTTGGAGTTTTATGAAAAAGAATCTTCATGGGATGGGGGTAGGTCAAGGTTTTGAGAACGGTATGGGTGCGATATATTCTGAACAAAAAGCTAAGCTGATTGTAAATAATGTGATAACTGAGGAACTTAAGGTAGAAAAAGGAACACGACAGGGGTGCCCAATTTCCCCATTGCTTTTCATTTCTGTTCTGGAGGTGTTGCTAAATATGATTAGAAATGACCAGCAGGTTAAAGGTGTACAGGTCGGAGCCAAACATTACAAGTTAAGGGCCTTTGCAGATGACTTAGTATTGACCTTACAAGAGCCAGACACTAGTACGAAAAGGGTGTTGGAGATAATTCAACAATTTGGCCAGGTAGCCGGATTTAAACTGAACAAACAGAAGACTAAAGTCTTAGAAAAAAATCTAACAGTCATGGAGAAGGAGAAATTTCAAGAAGAGACAGGTTTGACAGTGGTTAAGAAGGTGAAATACTTAGGGGTTCACTTGACATCTAAAAATTTGAACTTGTATAAAGACAATTATGAAAAGTGTTGGTCAGAAATTAAAAAAGATCTAGAAATATGGTCAAATTTGAAATTGTCAATGTTAGGCCGAATTGCAGTTATTAAGATGAATGTATTGCCTAGAATGTTATTTTTGTTTCAAACTCTGCAGATTCTTGACAAGATGGACTGTTTCAAGAGGTGGCAGAAAGACATTGCGAAATTTGTCTGGCAGGGCAAAAAGCCCAGAATAAAATTTAAAGTACTTACAGATGCAAAAGAAAGAGGGGGATTTGCCCTGCCGGACTTAAAACTGTATTATGAAGCAGCAGCGTTTTGCTGGCTGAAAGAGTGGATGCTCCTCGAGAATACAGATATCTTGGATTTAGAAGGTTTCAATAATACATGTGGTTGGCATGCATATCTATGGTATGATAAAATCAAAGTGCATAGGGCCTTTAAAAATCACATTGTCAGAAAAGCGTTATTTAATGTTTGGATAAGATATAAAGACTTGTTGGAAAACAAAACCCCTAGATGGATGTCACCCTTGGAGGCTAAGGCATTGAAGAAACTCAATATGGAGGCCGAATGGCCAAAGTATTGGGAAATCTTGGAACAAGATGGAGACAAATTGAAATTACAGAGTCATGAGAAATTGAAACCTAAAGTACGAGACTGGCTCCATTATTATCAAATAATGGAGGTCTATAAACAAGATAGGAAAATTGGCTTCCAGGTGGAGAAATCAAAATTAGAAACTGAATTGTTAGAACCCAATACCAAGAATTTATCAAGAATGTATAATTTGCTGCTGAAATGGAATACACAAGATGAAACAGTTAAATCGGCTATGATTAAGTGGGCACAGGACATTGGTCATAACATTATGTTTGCTGACTGGGAATGGTTGTGGAACACCGGTATAAAATTTACGGCATGTAATGCCTTAAAGGAAAATATTATGAAAATGATCTATAGGTGGTACATGACCCCAGTCAAGCTAGCAAAAATTTATCATTTGCCTGATAATAAGTGTTGGAAGTGTAAAGAAACTGAAGGTACTTTCTATCACCTTTGGTGGACGTGCCCGAAGATTAAGGCTTTCTGGGAAATGATATATAACGAAATGAAAAAGGTACTTAAATGTACTTTCCCGAAGAAACCAGAAGCCTTTCTCTTGGGCATTGTCGGCCAATTGGTGTCAAAGAAAGATAGAATCTTTTTTATGTATGCTACGACAGCAGCAAGAATACTCATCGCAAAGTATTGGAAGACACAAGACTTACCCACTCTGGAAGAATGGCAGATGAAAGTGATGGACTATATGACACTGGCTGAGATGACTGGCAGAATCCGCGACCAGGGGAAGGAGACGGCGGAAGAAGAATGGAAGAAATTTAAAATCTACCTTAAGGACCATTATAAACTTGATGAATGTTAAAATGTCGAGGTTTTGAGAAAGAAAGGGTTACAGCGATATAAGATTAGACTGAAGGAAAGATTAAGAAGACATATGTTTGACAGAACTATTTAGAAGTTGCTGGAAAATTTTGGACATTGGGATGCAGAAAGGGGAGGTATGGGGGAGTCCGAGAAAGAAGGTTTATGAAAAAAAGGTCATGAAACTATACGTGTTTGTATGTCTTTTTATATGTCTGTATTGTTTTAAAAACTTTGTAAAATCAATAAAAATTCATAAAAAAAAGAAAAAAAAAAGGAATTGGCGGAAATGACTGGCAGAATCCGTGACCAGGGAGAAGAGTCGATGGAGGAAGACTGGAAGAAATTCAAAGACTATCTTCAGAAACACTGCAAAATTAAGGAATGTTAGAGTGATGTTGGATTGAAAATAAGTGGTTTCCAGCTGTACAGGTTAAAGTTAAGGATAGATTAAGACTAAAGATCACGATTAAAGATGTTTAAAGAAATGGAAATTTGATAATAAAAGGGAAAAATTTAAAGGTATATGACATTAAGAACAAGGATTAGGTTTAAAAAAGTTGAAGTTATATATTTTAACATTTTATTAAATTAAAGATTGGGTTTAAAAAAGTGGAAAAGAAACTGCTGGACAAATAATGTGGATTGGAATACAAAAGAGGGAGGTATGAGGAAGTCCAGAAAATAAGTAATGTAAAATTGGGAATGGAAAAGAGAGTTTGTTTTTAATTGTTACGTTTTGTGTTTTTATTGTTAAATTTTGTATTGTTTTTTTTGTGTGTGTTTTTTTTTCTTTGTTCAAAACCTTAATAAAAAATTATTTAAAAAAAAAGAACTTTAGGTGTAGAAATACTAACAAAAGAAGGAAATATAGTGGTGGGAATATACGCCCTGAACAATAGAAAGGACGAATTTTTTAGGAATTTAGAAGAGAGACTATGGGACTATGTGGGCGAAAATATAGTAATCAGGGGGATTTAAACGGGGTGACATCTATAGAAATGGATAGAACACAAAGAGACAGAACATCTAATTCAGGTAGACTACCACTCTCCTTCTTTCATTTAACTGAAAATTTTAATTTATATGATGCCTGGAGAACAAAAAACCCAAGTGTTAAGGATATAACTTACTATTCAGAGGCAAAAAAATATGGGGGACGAATCAATGCAATTTGGTTATCAAAGAAATTGATGTTGCATTTAGATAAAGCAGAAATATTGAACAGATCTATATCAGATCATAATCCAGTATCAACTCACATGAAATTTAGAAGTCATACTAAGGGGAGGTGAAGAATGAATGATGAGGTATGGAGAGACGAACAAAGGGTATTAAAAGCAAAAGAAACATTGAAAGAATTTTTTGAAATAAATGAAAATCATGGTACAGACAAGAAAATAATCTGGGAGGCAAGTAAAGCTTACATGAGAGGATATGCAATACAACAAATGGGGAAAATAAAGAGAAATAAAGAAAATAATATTATGGAGATAAATAAACAAATAAGAGAGAAAGAAAAAGAACTACTAAAAAATCCAAAAATGAAGACACACTCCAGCACATAAAGAATCTACAAACTCATTTATCCAATTTAATCAATAGAGAAGTTGGGGGAAAAAATTATCTGGACAAAACAAAGATACTTTGAACAGGCAAATAAACCCGGCAGAATGTTGGCATGGCTTATTAAAGAAAGGCAAATAGAAAGAGTAATAAATTGAATTATAGATGAAGAAAAAGAAATTATTGAACCGGAACAGATTAAAGACAGATTTATAAAATATTATTAAAAATTTTATAAAGCGGAACAGAAGGAAGAAAAGAAAATTCAAAAATATTTGTTAGAGAACAGCTTACCAGAAATTAATGAAATGGAATATGCCAGCTTAAATTCAAATATTGAATTAGAAAAAATAAAAAAGTGATAAAAAATATGAAAGAAGGGAAATCACCAGGACCAGGCGGAGTCTCAGTGACATACTATAAAAAACTAGAAGAAATAATTGCACCAAAATTAAAATTAATTATGAATGAAATACTAGAGAAGGGAGAAATACCAGACTCTTGGCAAGAAGCATTAATAACCCTACTCCCAAAACTAGGTGCAGATTCGAAATTAATTAAAAATTATAGACTAATCTCCCTATTAAATATAGATTATAAAATGTTCACAGGTGTTTTAGCAAACAGAATGAAAATTTTGTTAAAAAGAATAATAAAGAAAGACCAAGCCGGGTTTCTACCAGAGAGGCAAATTAAACATAATACCAGAGTAATCATAGATTTACTAGAATATGTGGAAATGAGACCAAGTAAGAAAATAGCAATGCTGCTGGTAGACTCCGAAAAGGCATATGATAGTGTATCATGGACTTTTTAATTAAAACTTGTAAAAGTTTGAGAATAGGAAAGAGAATTATGAATGGAATTCAGGTAATTTATAAAAAACAAAAAGCTAAATTAATTATAAATAATGAAATTACGGAGGAATTTGATATTGAAAGAGGGACAAGACAAGGATGCCCCCATCACCACTTCTATTCATTACAGTATTGGAAACATTACTAATAGCATTAAGGAAAGATAAAGAAATAAGGGGTATAAATTTGGAAACACAATGTTACAAAGTTAAAGCTTTTGCAGATGATGTAACAACCGAAACTCCAGTAGAAAGCATTCAGAAAGCTCACAAGTCAAAATTGTTAACAAAAAATATGGGGGAGAAAGATAGAATTGAATTAGAGAGAACAACAGGATTAAAAATAGAGAACAAGGTAAATTACTTAGGGGTATGGATCACAAATAAAAATACGAATTTGTTTAACGACAATTATATTAAAAAATGGAAGGAAATCTTTTTTAGTCTGCATTCTGGAAAATTGTGTACACAAAATGTTTTTATGTATGGTTATGTATTGTTTTTATTCTATTCATTTAATAAAATTTAATAAAAAATTAATTAAAAAATAAAATAAAAAGGTGCATAAGACTGGGCTTAGTGAAGACAAACATATTTGCTTTAATGGTTAAAGTGCCACACTGTCACCTAATAGGCGTCCTTGCCTTCAAATACAACTGCTGACCTTAAATTGCTAAAATTACTATGCACTGAAAAATACTTACCAAGTCTTAACTATACCCTGCAATTTCCCCTTCTGTATCTACCCAATGCTTCCAAATAAAGGTGTGCTGGTTTTAGTGGTTTTTGAGACACATTATCACTTAACAATATACTGTATTTTTCGCTCTATAACACGCACCCGACCATAACATGCACGTCATTTTTAGAGGAGGAAAATCCGTAGGCATGCCACCCGTAGGCATTCCCTCCATAACACGCACAGACATTTCCGCTTACTTCTTAGGAGGAAAAAAGTGAGTGTTATGGTGCAAAAAATACGGTAATTCTTCATCTTTAGTCGCAGCTTCTTGCTTGAAAATTGTGACAATTGCCATGCACTGCAGGCTACAAGCTTACAATAGTGCTGTGTGATCCTCCCATCTATCTAGAACAATATCACAGGGGAATCTTAAGGTCACCATCTCAAGCCAGACATAAGGTGCTTAGCTTACTTTGCCACTGCAGGATGCACATCGTTATAAATAGATTTATAAATAAATTACAGATTTAAGTAGGTTTCACAGGAAAAATATGTTACAAAGAAGCAAATAACATCGCTGTATCAATAGTCTCAATAACAGCCTTTAAATCAACAAAGGAGGCAAGCAAGAGGTCTTACACACTGTCACATACTTGTGTAAACGTGAGTGATAAAACAGTGCCCATGGTGACATAGCCAGTTCTCAAATAATCAGTCTGTTATTTGACAGAGACAGCAAAAGCTGCCCAGATTTCCAATTTAAGTAGTAGAATTTAGCCCCAATACAAATTAAGCTGTGTTAGGTCTATAGAATTTAGGCAGAACACCTATTAAGCTAATTTGTCTATGCTTTGAAGAACTGTTTATATCCCCCTTGTGGAATATATGGACTACACTGCTTAATTTTCAGTCATTACAAATAACCATAAATAAAAATGCTTCCTAATAACTGAGACTTAATAATCATTTTTAAAAAAAAAAAAAAAATATCTCACTGGGAATGCTTTATTTTCATTCACAATCAGCTCAGCCAATTCATTCCTCATGTCCAGGGTCATGAAAACTAGCTGAATCATTATGAATGTCTTTGGATCAAGATACTGAAAAGTTTTGTTAGAAATAGCAGCAAAGTGCTGTTCTCAGACAGAATTAGAAATGTTAGTTATCAAGTAATTAGAATCACTAGCTAATTAGAGTGGCTGCCTTGGAGTTCTTAGTCTTCCCAGGGTTGTAAAACAGCATTAAGGGTCTGATGGTATTGGTAGGTGATCCTGCCAATCAAGGAGGCACAGAGGTCTGCCTACTTTCTTCTTTCTTCTGGGACTTGCAAGTCTCTGGCCATCTCTGGTCCTGAAATACTTGCCTGGGTGGAAGGGCCAAGCCAGGAGCAATGAAATGTCATTAAGATAACTAGAGTAGCCACTTCAGAGATCTCTGGAGGTGTAAAACCAGGCATGGCATTTACAAATCAAGGGCAGGTTTTCTGATATCGCTCCTCCCTTTTAAAATCAAATGTCATAATTTATCAAGTGCATATCTGGTTATTATGCCGCTTTAAAAAGTGACCACAACAAATGCCCTTTAAATGCATATGATTTTTGTTTTGCAAAGTAGTCTTGAATAAGTGCAAGGTTGTGAACATTGCCATGATTACAAGCTCTTTGCACTTCCTCCACCCTAACCCCAAACCTAGAACTAAAATATGAAATCATACTTCTGTTTGTCACCATACTGGCTTCACAAAAGGAGAGAAATAGACTGAGAAATAGCCCTATTCAGACAAACCACTGAACGTCTAGAGGCAGGAGGTGGGTGGAGAAGTCAGTGCCTTCTCTCTCTGCTTTCAGACTTGGTGTGTTCCTCTGCTCTTTTATATACACCTGTATATATTATATAGGCCTGTATACTATATGATTTTTTACATAGGCCTGTGTACGTTAACTGGGCCAGTTAATTTTGGCCTGACATTGAAATGTGTACATTGTTCATAGAACATCATTAGCCAAAAACAAAAATGAATGAATGTCCTTGGTGTGAGAAATGGGAGAAGGTTGAGCAACCACTTACAAAGTAAATGTCTTAAGAAAAAAGTAGACTTTAGTTTAAATCTCCAAGACCCTCATGTTCCCAATCCTTATTTTTATATCACATTATTACATTACAAGTGAATCATGTAGGAATTTTAAGTCATAGCCATTATTCTGGCAGTAGTTTGAAATTATGGATTATGGACAGCGAATGACAATATTCACCTGCCACATTATGGCTGAACCTTCAAAAGAGCTAACCTCCATTCTGATTTGGGCTCTGGGATCAGCTGAATACTAAGTCAGTGTTAAAAACTACCTCAGTCTCCCCACAAGGTCTGTGGGCCCTATGATATTTGTAAAGAAGAGCTGAACAAGTTCCCTGCAGTTAAGTAGACCGGATGTCTATACTGTGATCCCTTGTGCAGTTCTGAGAATGGAATTTTGCCTTGAGCTTTATAAAGGAAAAGAAAACTTCAAACAGAGTTAATAATTTGCAGAGTATAGTAGCTGAAAAAAATTGGGAAATTCCTTTCTTGTTGAATTTCAGGTAACAAATGGTCAGACTTCAAAGGGAGACCTCAGTATTGTGTTCTCCATATTTCTGTATAGTGCTTTCCAAGAAGCATATTTCTGTATAGCATATTTCTGTTCTCCATATTTCTGTATAGTGCTTTCCAAGAAGAGAAGCTTCAAAGCTTTTATTTTGATTTAAACAATTTAGGGCTGGAAATTGACCCTTCCTATGTGGCTATCTCAAGATTATGTTCCATTCCAATTCTCTGTTTAGTGATGTCAGGGATGGGAATCACCAATCCATGAGCCAAACTAGCTAGGGGCCAGCTACTACCTGAAGATAATGAAGATACTTGCAGATGTGGGTGATGTAATTGGTAGGCAGTGCCGGGGGGCGGGGCGGGGATTCCATTATTCTCCTGGCTTACCAACACTGCAGGTCACAACCACTTACCAAGAGGGAGAAGGGTGAGGCATAGGGAGCTTGGTGCTATGCAGCGCATGGCAGCAGAGCCAAGCCTGTTCTCCAGCCACCACCTGCTACATCGTTCCATGTTCCCTGTGCCTTGCCCCTCTCCTCCTTCTCTCAGGAACTGGCAGCAACTGGGAGAGCAATGGAGTCCCACCCACACAGCCGCCCCATTGCTCATGTTAGCATGTTAGTAAGGATGGGGGGAGAAATTCAATTTTGTTTGCATTTTACTGAAAAACTACCTAATTTGCACTTCTCAAATTAATACACAAACCAAAATAGCCATCTTTTGAAATTGACATTTGTCAGAATGTTGCACTACAGTTCTGCAACTAATCAAGGTTTACAAAAATGAAGAATAATAGGGGAGAAATGTGTTTAAAAACGTTACCCACAAAGAACATAAAAAATCCACTATAGGCTAATTGCTTGTAAAAATGTGTACTTTAGTCAAAGCTGCATTAAAAAAATGTGCTTATTAAAATAAATTCACACTAAAATGCTGACAGATTTAAAAATAGTTCTGCAAATTGTTGAAAAGTGTGCAGGATTAAATTTAAGATTGGAAAAATGAATAAAAGCAGACAACCATAACTCACAGATTCTTTCTTCCCTAGTCATTGGTAAATGTAAAAGAGAACAATTGACCAGGGGCAAGTCTCCACTGGAACTCAGAAGATCCACATTACAGTCATATGGTTGTTAAAGCTTCTGGGAATTGAAGCTGTGTGAGGGGTAAACTATGGATCTCGGTATTCTTTAGGGGAAGCCATGTGTTTTAAATTTATGGTATGGCTGTAATCCCAGAGACCTGATTTGCTCCCTGAGCTGGGTCCAAAGCTATGACTTTGGGGGGCTCTGTAGAAATCTTAAGATTTCTTGCAAGATTTGTTGGAATGTTAATGCTGTGTTCCCTTCCATTTTAGGCTTAGGGCTGTATACCTGTGTAAATAAAACCATATTCTACAAAGATACTGCCATCTCAGTCACCAAGGAAACAAAGCCCAAAATATATGCAGACACCCCTGAAATCTCTCAGCACTTGGAGGGTGGAGTGCATATAACAATATGGAAAGAGACCCTGAGGTGCACCGCTGGGCAATTCTGAGCTAAATGAACCAGTGAGTGACTCAGTATAAGACTCAGTATAAAATCTATCTTAGGAGAGTTGTTTTAGATGACAGAAAGGTCTAAGATATCAATGTCATATTTGTTCGAAAGGGCCATATGTGCCAGACAAATATTCTAGGCCCTGCTCTGTCAAGGTTTTGGCTTCAACATTAGTACACTAATCTGATAATAGCTGTACACTCCTGAAATTTTTGAAAATCCATGGTCTGTTTCCTGTTCCTACTTATGTATAGGAAGATGTGTGGTGTTGAAAATTAAAATACAGCATTTCCTTCCTTCCTTCCAACCACAAGCTGTAGAGCTGTAAAATCTATCTACTTGAACAGTAAGCTTGGTTATATTTTTAACAGGTATCCCAAAAGCACACTAAATCAATCTTCTTGACAATGATAATGCCCTCATAAATCAATGTCAGGTGAGGAAAAAAATCTTTTGAGAACTCAAAAAGTTAAGCTGATGCCAAAAATATATAAGCTTGTTTGTTTGTTTGTTTATATGAAGTGTAAGGCAGCACAATTCTTGGCAGCCACTCTAGTTGCCCATGGCATGAAGATAATCCCCAAGATTAAAGTGGTGGAGGACCCCAAAACATCCCAATGAGCGCTGAGCTTGCTTAAGTAAAGGTAAAGGGACCCCTGACCATTAGGTCCAGTCGTGGACGACTCTGGGGTTGCTGTGCTCATCTCGCTTTACTGGCCGAGGGAGCCGGCGTTTGTCCACAGACAGTTTCTCTGGGCCATGAGGCCAGCATAATTGAGCCACTTCTGGCGAAACCAGAACAGCGCATGGAAATGCCGTTTACCTTTCCGCCAGAATGGCACCTGTTTATCTATTTGCAATTTTGGGCGTGATTTCGAACTGCTAGGTTGGCAGGAGCAGGGACCGAGCAACGGGTGCTCACCCCGTTGCGGGAATTCGAACCGCCGACCTTCTGATTGGCAAGTCCTAGGCTCTGTGGTTTAGACCACAGCACCACTTATTAAATCCCATGGCAGTCATCCCATCAGCACAAACATTTCACCTTGCCAGATGGAACTATCCACCCTCTTTCCACCGCATACCGTTCTGGGTAAATATATGGACCTCCTAAGCAAATTTCAGGGGGATTGTATGGGAGGGTGGAAGCACAGCTACACTACTGGAAGTCCTTAGTAGAATCCTACCCTGTCTATTGACAGAGGGAAAGCTGAAAACCAAGTAGGATGGAATGGGATCCCTGAAAAAAGGAGGAGAGTGTAGGGGTCAACCAGATATAAATACACTTGCTGTCTTGCTAGCTGTCACTTGCCCGTTTGGAAAGCTTCCTGCATTACAAGAACAGGAACTGCAGTCACGTCGGTGGCAGAGTATAGATTTTGCATGCAAAAGGTCCCAGAATTCAGTTTCCTGCATCTACTTGCATCAAAAAGCAGCTGACTCAGTCCTGGGAGAACTGGCAGTCACCATAAACCAGGGTTGGATCTATTGGTCAGATATGGTCCTCAGCTGGATTTCACCTGTCACTCTGTGTCCCCTCCTGTCCAAAAGCTTTTCAGCTGAAAGCAGCTGTTGGGAGGGGAGAGATTGTGTGGAGCAAAAGTAAAATTCAGGAATAGAGTTAGTAACAATGAAATCTATACCTCTGTTTCTATGGGAAATAGCTTTGGTATTTGGCATTAGTATTAAGGGTGTGCATGGTATTACGACGGCAAAGTGGTTTTCAGGCAAAAATGGCTCCCTTCTCCTGAAGAAGACAATACTGAGCTAGATGGATCAGTGATTCAGGCTCATGAAAGATAGCTTCTTGTATTTAAAGAGATCAGCCCCTCCTTAATATATGCATAATTTCTAATGTTTTATGAGATTATTCTGTTTGCTTGGAAGAATACTGCAATATCCTAATACTTTTGTCTTTTCCTTGACTTCAAAAGAGAGACTTTAAGCTTAGTGTATCATTTACATTTGAAAGCATTTTTTGCAGCTTAGGAGGTTTAGTGGTCAAAATTGCCCTGTCAGATTCATGACTCAAGAACCTCCTAAAAAGACAACCTAAGTACCATTTTAAAGCCCTAGTTAATACAGCACTTTTATCCATTCTGAAGCTGTGAAAAAAGCATTAGCTTATGTGATTTGACCTTGCGGTTCTTAATGGCAGTTATTCCACAGGGTCTCTGGTAAGTTTGTTAGATATGGAGACAACAGTGAGTTCCAAAGTCCTGTTGTACAGCAGATTAGATTACCATGGTCTGTCTAATAACGCACTTGACCGTGGAGGCTGCACTAAGTACCACACTGTCTGTGTGCTTAATTCCTAAGTATTAAAGATGTATCTTCATGGAACAACTAAGTTCCTATAAACATGTAACATTTTGGGTGTTAAGTGCTTTTTTTTCTTAAAAAATGTTTAGGGGTATTCTCATTTTCCTATTCATATTGAAATACTGCCCCTCAAATGAGACCAAACTTAGATTCACAAAATGTTTAGGGGTGTGCATCCCCCTGCGTCTTCCCAGAAAAAAAGCACTGGGTGTTAACCATCAAGTACCTATCTTCAGATCAGTCTGGATTCACTGCCTCATTTACAAAATAAATGGTTGTAGCCTTCCCTAGCCTGGTGCCCTCCAGCTGTATTAAGCTGGGATAGCTCAGTTGGTAGAACATGAGATTCTTAATCTCAGGTTTGTGGGTTCGAACCTCATGTTTGGCAAAGGATTCCTGCATTGCAGGGGGTTGGACTAGATGATCTTCATGGTCCTCCACACCTCTACAATTCTATGATTCTATGATTCTAATTTCTTAGCTGCCCTCCAGCATGAGTGCAGGTTGCAACAAGTTAAAAATACATTAAAATCAGTTAAAAGAAACTGCAGTCCAGGGAATGGACTACAGTGCTCATTGGCTGATGATGAAGGTTGTTGGAGGTAATAATCTGAACCATTTGTATCTGGAGAGCACCCAGGTTGGGAAAGGCAAGTTGAATATTGCTATCACTATTGAGGAATATTGTGAGAAAGTCGTTAAGAAAGACATTGATTTAGGTCTTGTTTCTTGGTTCCACAAAAAGTGACAAATTCTGCTATGAAAGACTAGTGCTTGCAACCATATTGACCTCACAGATTAGGAAATGAAGACTCTCCGGAAATAAGTCATTTTGGCTAACCAGTTCAACCTGCATACTTAAATAAGGATAACAACTTTGTTTTATTTTGAAGATTTTTCTGTATACCCCAAGTATATCTATCCCCTCTTGTTTGGTGCTTCAGAGAAACGAGGCAAAAGTTACTGACTGGGTGGGGCTATTCAAAAGACCCGTTTGGCCTGGGCTAACACAACCGCAATAAAAATGGTTTCAAATATGTCTGTTTCCACTCTCGTGGCACACTTAGCAACAGGGAAGTTTTACAAACTCTTTCTCAAGGGTGCCGACTTGAATAAAATATTGGGTGGGCAGGTAAGCCCCGCCCCACATAATCGATCACAAGACACAGCACACAGACTCCATTTGAATGGCAACACCCATCAACTTTGGGGGGCGGCCCTGCCTCCTCAAATACTTTATTGCAGTTGGCTCCTATGCTCTTTCTGGAATAGAACTGAATGTATAAAAACAACCAGCAATTTACAAACAAAAAGCATGGCTAAATCATGAAAAACCTGTAAAGCTTTTTGAAACAATAAAGAAAATCTATTTCAGGACCAAAGGAATAATAATAAAAAACCACTTTTGCTCTTACAGCTTGATCAGAGGTACCCAACATGGTACTCCAGAATTGTGGAGTACAACTCGAATCAGCCTCAGTCAGCATGGCCTATGGTCAGGGATGATGGGAGCTGAGCTCCACAATGTCTGGAGAGCACATGTTGGTTGTTCCTGAGCTGTATTGATCTGCTCTCCTTTTTGTGTTCTTAATATCTTTTTTAAAAAATGAACCCAAAGTCCTTTCCTCAGCCAAAGTAACAAATCACTCCTGAACAGAAGCTGAAGTGGGATTGTTTTCTTTCAAAGTAGGCTAGGTATTCATTGAAAAGAATTGGGGTGGTTTAGGACCTAAAGTTTAGGTCCACCTAAAATGTAGTAAATGTAGTAAAGGTGGTGCTGTGGGTAAAACCTCAGCGCCTAGGGCTTGCCGATCGCATGGTCAGCGGTTCGAATCCCCGCGGCGGGGTGAGCTCCCATCGTTCGGTCCCAGCTCCTGCCCACCTAGCAGTTCGAAAGCACCCTTAAGTGCAAGTAGATAAATAGGTACCGCTTTATAGCGGGAAGGTAAACGGCGTTTTAGTGTGCTGCTCTGGTGCCGGCTCGCCAGAGCAGCTTCGTCACGCTGGCCACGTGACCCGGAAGTGTCTCCGGACAGCGCTGGCCCCCGGCCTATAGAGTGAGATGAGCGCACAACCCTAGAGTCTGTCAAGACTGGCCCGTATGGGCAGGGGTACCTTTACCTTTAAAATGTAGTAGTGTGGTATCTCACTTCATTCCATCACACTTGAACAATGATCCATAGTGAAATTTGAGAAATTGTAAGAGAAGTTAATTTTTTTACTCAGACTAATCTAGGATCTTTGGCCAAATGGTTCAATGTCACATGCTATATAAATTTTCTGCAGGACCTGCCTGGCAAAGAGAAATCAATAAGTAGGTAATGGATTTGATTAAAATGTTTATTTTTCCCTCCTGCTGCTCAAACTAAAATGCTAAATGTCCCTTCCCATCCACATTTATCTGTGGGTTGGCTTCTGCTTTTAATGAGTTTATTGAAATATTGTTTTTGGTAGTACCTAAGCAGTTTCAAAAATCCTGGCTGGTGTTTGTGGGAAGTTAGTTATTGTTTTGCTATTACAATTGTCAGGTCGACTCTGAGAGAACCTTTGTACTTCCAAAAGTTGCAAAGGAAGGAGAATTTTATCAAATGTGTTATTCCTTATGTCAACATTTTTTCTATGCTACTCTTAAAGCTGCAGAAGTAATGTCAGGATCTGGATTCACAACCCTATGTGCTGTGCTTTCAACAAAAATGGTCATACTTCCCTACTAATGTGAATGTTCTTTTTTCCTTCCCTGCTGTGTGATACCAGAGTGCTTTTGTGCTTAAGGTAGCATGCTAAAGCTAGGGCATGCTGATTTTGGAACACAGCTATGGTGTACCCCTGAGCAAGTTAGCCAGCAGCACTGTAAATAGAGATCTAGTAGCATAATTTAATACATATCAAGTAAACCTTTCTTTCCAAAGACTTGGTGAGCTCTCAAGAAGAAAGCATTAATTGGTTTTTATCTTAATGAAAAATTACACTGGGTAACAATTTTTTACTTTTTGAATGTTGTCTAGATTTCTACAACTGATTTAGGGTATTTTTGCACTGCTGAATCAGGAAATGGCATCCGTTTCTCTCCACCAGGTCAGGTTTACTGTAAACTGAATGGTGGGCATTGATAAAGATAAGTACACCTAAATTGCATGTTGCTTCATCATTTTTCAAACTTCAGGGCTTGAACTTCCATTTCTTGGAACTCCTGGAATGCTCAGTGGCAGGGAGGTCTCTCTTCAGAGTCCAACAGTAGTCAGCCATCATGACTGCGTCCCAGCGACCCTGATACCTGGTCTTCATCTCTTTCATGTCCTGATGGAATCTCTCCCCCTGCTCGTCACTCATTGAACCCAGGTTCTCAGGAAACTGGTCCAGATGTGAAAATACGTAGTGCATCTTGACACTCATGTTGCAGCCCAGGTTTCTGAAAGCAGTCAGCATGTTGTTGACAAGTTCTGCGTAGTTTCTGGCCTTATTGTTGCCAAGAAAGTTATTCACTACCAGAACAAATGTCTTTCACGCTTCCAGTTCCACTTCGTTCATTGAGTTTCCGAACTTTGGATCTCTGATGCGCTGACGGATCTGAGGACCGTCAAAGATGCCAGCTTTCAACTTCTCCATGGTCAATCCTGGAAAAGCCTGGCACAAGTAAGTGAAGCAGTCACCATCCTTGTCCAGAGCCTTGGTGAACTGCTTGATTAAGCCGAGCTTGATGTGCAGCGGTGGGAAGAGTATTCTGTCTCTGTCCACCAGAGGGTCGTTGATGACGTTCCTTTTTTTGCAAGACACCAATTCCTCCCACACAGGCCAGTCCTCCTTCGTGTAATGCTGAGCACGGTCCCTAGTATCCCACATGCACAGAAAACATGGGTACTTGGTGAAGCCAGACTGTTGTCCCAACAAAAAGTTCACCATCTTCAGGTCAACACAAATAAACCACTTATGCTGATCATAACCAATTTTCTCCAGCACATACTTCACCGCTTCATAGTTCCCCTTCAGTGTAGTCGATTGAGCCAGGGGTATAGAGGCAAACTGGTTGCCGTTGTGTAGCAGAACACATTTCAGTGATCGCTTGCTGCTGTCAATGAACAGTCTCCAATCTTTGGGTTCGTACTGTGGCACTCCAAGCTTGAGCAGAAGCTGTGCAATATCTGCACAGTACACCAAGTCCTTCTCTTCCGAGAAAAAACAGAGGTACTCTTGATGCCTGTTGCGGAAGAAGCTGATGCAAGCACTGTCAGAGAGGAGGTTTTTTTCCTTCAATCTGGATGCCAACAGTTCGGCAGAGTCCTTTGACAAGCTGAGGTCGCGAACTAGATCATTCAACTCCTTTTGGGAAAATGGATGTGGAACATCATCTTCAAGAACCACTTCTTCTTCATGTCCTTCAACACTGGAGGCATCTTCGTCACTAATGTCAGGAAGTTCTCCAAAGATAGGCACTGGAATTTCATCACAATGAGCTACAGGACGACGTGCTGATTGAAGATCAGGATCAACTTAGTTTTGATCCTCCAACTTTATGCTTTGCTGGACCAATTTATGGAAGATTTCGAGGTTTTATGACTTCAAACTGATCCCTTTTCGACATAATCACCCAGAACTATCTGACCTGAATACTTCTTGTCATTAAAATAATCATTTCCAATCAAAACAATTATTTGACATGGCATTTTACCCCCACCAACTTCTTCTAAAATGCTCCACACAAGCGTACATGTGAACAAAAACGTAAAAAAACGACATGTGGCCATAGCTCAAAAACTTGACCTGATTGAGCAAAACCAATGTGATTTTTGGATTCAGCGCATCAGATTCATCCTAAATCAACTGAAAAAATGCAGACAACAAATTTGTTGTTGACCAGTGTAATCTTTGTATTTTTGATTTGGAAATAATATTGAATGGTTGAACTATTTTTCCTATTGCTAACTACAGTTCACATACCTCACTTACTTTTGGGTTGATTTTTCTGTGTTGAAAATAGGATCATGCATTTCGTGGGTGCACATTGCCAGCTTACCACAAAATCCTGAAAGCTGTGCGAGTAAGCCAACCATTCTTGCACAAAGTACTCCAGCAATGGTCACTTTTCATTACAAGCCCCACTTTTTCCTCAGTATCTGCCATTATGGCACCTCTTCCCACTTTCAGCTTAGCTCCTGAAGTGTAGCAGCAGATACAGCCTTGCAGTAGGCATGCACATTATTCATGGATATATTTATCCTTCACTCAAAAAGTGACCTGACATCCCCCAAAACAGATGTGCAGTGTACACAAAGCTAAGTGTTTCCATATTGACATTTTGCATGTCCTGCTTGCATTATGACATGTGATTTTATCTATAATGGCTCCTGAGAGTTGGCTTGATGGTGCATGATTTATTTATTGTCTGTTAAGTCTATATCCCACTTTTCCATGTGCAGTGCACAAACTGGCTTGCAGTAAAGGTAAAGGGACCCCTGACCATTAGGTCCAGTCGTGGCCGACTCTGGGGTTGCAGCGCTCATCTCGCTTTAGTGGCCGAGGAAGCTGGCGTACAGCTTCCGGGTCATGTGGCCAGCATGACTAAGCCGCTTCTGGCGAGCCAGAGCAACACACGGAAACGTCATTTAACTCCCCCCCCCGAGCGGTACCTATTTATCTACTTGAACTTTGACGTGCTTTTGAAATGCTAGGTTGGCAGGAGCAGGGACCGAGCAACGGGAGCTCACCCTGTTGTGGGGATTTGAACCGCCGACCTTCTGATCGGCAAGTCCTAGGCTCTGTGGTTTAACCCACAGCGCCCCCCCTGCTGTAAACACACATAAAAATAACAACCTATTAACATAACCATAAAAAGGGGTTGCATCCAACTAAGTCATGCTCAGAGGAGACCCATTGAAATTAATAACACAACTAAAGTCCATTGATCCAGAGAAAACAGTAATGTAGAAAAACAAGGTAACAGTTAAATAAGACCAGATAAAACATCAACAATGACAGCTGGTTGAAAACATACTGAGCTGTGATTTAAAAAACACCATTGGAATATAGTTCCATATCTTGGGTATAGCCAACGTCCTGTCTCAAGTTCCTGCCAAATGTACATCAGATGTCAGCAGGATATAGAGGAGGGCATTCTTGGAAAATCTCAAAACTTAGGCAGGTTCATACGGGAGAAATGTAACTTGATCCCAAACTGTTTAGAGCTTTTATAGGTTATGACCAGTAGGGATGGGGCAGACGCTAGTTGGATCTGCATTTTTTCACACACATACTTATATAGAAAATTATTTGCGTGTCGAGGTCCCCAAGCCACTCCTCAAACACACACGTAATTTTTGTTGAAGGTTTTTGGCATAATTTTGGCCACAGCTTTATTAACATACATGATTGTTAATGGTTGCTTAGGCATTGGTAAAGACTATCCCCCCCCCCCCGGCCTGGGGACAGAACTGACTTCCGGATGCCACCGAAAGCCAGTAAGAGAAAACAATGTTGGGGAGAAATGGAGCTGAGGCACAGACCCTCACCTCTCCCCGCATGCTCCCCAGGGCTTGCCGGCCCTAGCCCCTTTCCAGGGATTCGGACGAAAGCATGGCAAGCCCCTCGATTCCTTTAGCGGAATTCCCTTTCCGCAGCAGCACTGGAGGGGCAGGCCCAGCCAATCCTTGTCCCTCCTCCAACCAATTTATAACCAATGCCTAACCGCAACGTGTGATGATTTGCTACGCAGTAGGCAAAAACCAAATGGCACCAGCCAATCAGCTAGATGGACAAAATTCCTACCAGGCCCCTGCCCCAAAAGCAGACAGCCGCATGACAGGCATAGCAAGGTCAACACAAAAAACCCCTAATTACAGGACGGGTGGGCGGGTATTCTGATGCACACAGCAAAAGAGAAAGTTCCAAAGCTGTGTGCACAGAATATAAAGCCTTAAATCCCTCCCACCAAATTGCAACACACAAATTGCCCCAGCAACACAACCATCCAATCATTGCCACAGGCCAACCTTCCAATCCTGCCTGGCAACAGAGGGGCGGCCTGGCAGACCCCACCGCAACCCGCGTTCTCTATTAAGGAGAACACTCTATGCTATCATCCCCATAGCTCTTTTTATCTTGAATGGAATTTTAAACCTTTTCCCTCTCTCAATAAAGACTAACATGGGAGTAACAAACAGATTTCGCTTCAGATATTGCTTCTAGCAGCAGCCAGTAAAGCCATCATAATCGGCAGTTGATTAGTTGAGAATGGCAGCTTTTTTCTTTTTTTTTACAAGCCTAGGATGAGTGGATTGCTTAGACCAGGAGTAGAAATTTAATTTTTGGGGGATAATATGTTAATGTGTTAGAGAGCTTTCAGTTAGAGTATTCAAAACACGAAGCAGATCAAGTCCTATATGGGGCTTAATGCCATGTTGATGTCCTGCATTCTATAAAACTTCCAGGTTGAGTCCAGGGGCACCGACTTGGGCCCCACACTGTGAGTGCCCAGTGTCAGCACACGCCGCACCATAATGATGTCATGACATGATGTGACATCACCATGTCATGGTGCACCAGCATTATGGCGCAACACACTTCCTCTGGCATCACGCTGGCACCAGGACTGGGGTCTGTGCCTCTCCCGCGGGGCCCCATGGCAGAGGCGCAGGCCCCCAGTCAGTCGCTGTGGCACCAAAGTTAAGGTGCTGCTCGGCCGCGGTGGATGGAAGTGGCAGCCGTGGCGCACCAGGGCAGCACTCGCAGGGCGCACTGAGGCCATGGTGGGGGGTGGATGCTGGGCAGCAAAATTTTTGTAGGTGACTGGGGTCCTGGGGCCCCCTGGAGATGGCATCAGCGGTTGAGTATATTTTTAGCTACAGATGGGATAAGGAGAATAGCAAATGGAAGGGCTTTTCAGTTCTGCCATGGTTATTTCCTTGTATCAGAATCACCAGTCTTGGTGTTAGAATCCCCCCGCCCCCCCAAAAAAACCCAATTCTTTATCATAAAAGCATTGAATTGTGGAGTTGGAAGGGACCATGAGGGTCATCTAGTCCAACCCCCTGCAGTGCTTTTGCCCAACGTGGGGCTCAAACCCACAGACCTGAGATTCAGATTGTCATGCTCTGCCAACTGAGCTATCCCAGCTCTAATGCAAACCTTTTCCAAGAAGCATTTTGTAAACAGAAAATATATTTGTTTTGTTTATAGCAGTTTTCACATGCCCACTATAATTCACTAAAATGTATTTGTGTGTGTCTCAGGGATGGTGATTCACGGTGCATGAATATATTTGCAAACGGATACTCTTGGTTCAACTAGCCTTCTTTTCATGATTGCAATTCTGCAATCTTTGCATCTCTTGCAGATAAAGTATCTCAGTCAGAATCTGGAAATTCTATTCTGTTTGGTGTAAAGCTACTGGTAATTGGTTTATGGAAAAATTTTTACTGACTTAATTAAGAAAAGCATGGACTAAAAATCAGGGGGGAGTGCTGAATTGGTGAGGGCAATGGCTCATTTCTGACTCAGGTGGGTCCTGCCACCTGAGGCAGTCACCTCACTTTGCTTCATGGGTGGGCTGGCCCTGGATTTAAGAACATACAGAAAGTGTCTAGAGATGATTTAACATAGACTGGAACTCACTGACACCTTTTAACCCCCTTCATGATCATTTGCAGAGATAGTCTTTAGCAGCTCTATTCTTGTTTGTTATGGAGTAGGGATTCTATTGTGTGGACAGGCGGAGACCCCCCAAACCCCAAGCCACCCTCAGGAGGAATAATGACGCTTGACAACATGTTATGGGATTAAAATTGACCACAACTTTATTGGGCATTTATCCCTCCCAGTCCCCAGCTGGGGATCTGGGGAACACCAGGGTTATCCAAAGTGTGTGAGGACTGGGCTGACTCTGGAGAACGTCTGTTCAAACAGGAAGCCCACCCCCAATTTCGCCGCATTGAAGGGGAGAGCACTGACAACCCATTGGCGTATGGCCAGTGCCTCCCCTCAAAATAACCCCTTTAACGGGGAACCCTGGGATCGCTGCCTCTCCCTGCCTCGGGGGGGGGCGTGGGTCACCGCTTCACGCCCCCACCCCATTGAGGGAAGATAGACTAATGGATTCTGCCCAAGGCCTACAAACCGCCAAAGTTGTGGCGTTTTGCTATGGGGAAGGCAAAACCTGCCAATGCAGGGAAATTCCTTCCCGGTCCCTCAACGGTGACCATCAAAGACCGCAGCAGCGCCTGCATAGCTGTAAAGAAGAAGTTTAAACTGCAGAAGAAGGCATAAACTGAGGGAGGGCGGGGGGGGGGGTTCAGGAGCCGACTGAGGACTAACAGGTAAGTTACACCCTCTATTGTGAGTGTGGGCAGTCCTAACTCTACCTGGCCAATTCCCTTGGCAACGCCCCCCCCCCAACCAGGATTGGCTGATTGACAAGGCTAGGCAGGAACCTCCAGGTATCCAGCTTGAGGGGGTGGGGGGGGCGGCAAAGCCAGCTTCCTTGCTGGGGGTCTAGTAGTCCCCAGGGGGGCTGCGCACAACCACGCAAAAGCCGCCCCCCAGTTAATGTGGGGAGCGGTCATTCTGTGATCATTTTTTGTTCATTTGCTACATGAAATAATTCCTATGGTAGTAGTATATCATAAGAATCTTCTTTGTGGTCTGTGTGCTCTAATCTCACTCACACAAATATATACCTATAAATGTATAAAAGAACACACACAGGCACACCTCTGAAAATGCCAGTGACATGTGATTCTTTGGACTGAAATCAGATACCAAACTGCAATGAAAGCTTTGCAAGCAGTCAGTGTTTGTGTCTCATGCACATTAGGTTCCCCTGCCGCAGTGCGCAACTCAAGGGCGCAGTGGCAGAGGGCAGGCAGGAGGTGCGTGGGCATCAGATGGAGCAATGGGATGACCATATGGGATGCGTTTGGGTAGTGAAAGGTCTGGAGGCAGCTGAAGAAGTCTCTCTGTTTCTGGAAACTTGAACTACAGCAGATAAAAGCTGTTTCAGTCAGTTTCTCAGGGGAGGGAGGAGGAAGCTAGATTTCTTTAAGGAACACATCTTTACAAAACAGCAGAGAACTTACTTCCTTACTTTGGCATCAACCTGCAGACATTTCTTCCCTCCTAGCAATGTCTTGCTATGGCAGCTGAGGTCAGCACTTCTACTCTCACTTCATAGACTTTTAATGCTAACCCTTGTAAAGTGGTTCAGAAGTTCTAATCTCTGGGAAAAACTCCCTCCACCTTCAGAGCCAGAGATTATCAACCTTTAATGCAGAGCTCTTTGCTCCCCTCACGTATGTTTGATTTAGGAAAATATCAGAAGGAATATTTCAGGCACTTGTCAACATTTGAAAAAGTAATTTGACATGTTTTGCATTTTATGCATTTGTCCAAACACCTTCTTGTTACCTCCTGCATTTTAAATATAAGTGAATAAACCCAGTCAGACTGAAGTATTCTTTGACTGGTATGGCCTTTTCTCTTATGGGGCTTCTTACGCCTCATATGTCTCTTATGCAAGTAGCTTGCAGGGAGAACATGGAGTGCTGACAGTGTGCCAGTGCTGTGATAGTGTGGGGAGAGGTTAGCATTCTCTGGCAATGAGCTAGTAACTGTTGTCCCCCTAAATAATTTGTCATTTTAGAAAGCAGCAGTGCTATGATATGATTGCCTTAAATAACTGAGGTCCTTTCACGTTTCCCCCACACTTTCGGGGAGTAACAGCCCTGTTTCTCTCTCTACTTCAGTTGCAGGCCGATCAACAAAATATTGCAATCCTAGCTATAGGACTTACTTGTCAGTAGACTTGGGGTGGTATTTCAACATGTTGATTGACTAAGTTAGGATACTTAATTTCAATAAGTATATTCTGAGTAAAAATGTAGTTGGTTAGGATTGTAATTAATTGATCACAGTCAATTTCAGGAGTCTATGGTTAGGACTGGGCTGTTAATGAGAAGTCCACTGCCCATTTATCTGGGAAAGCTATACTGAACACTGGGACTTCATTCCAAATATATATGCCTAAGACTGCATTGCACTGCATGTGTGGCCTTGAGACACTGCACTCTATGAATGACATTTTCTCTCCAGACAGTTATATAATTAATTGATGTAATTTATTACATAATCCTAATAAAACCTCCCTGTCAGAGGAACAGAGAACTGTCTGCAAAGTTGTAATTTTTTTGAATAACATTAAGTTACTTTGGATAATGTTTCATGTCTTATAACAGCATTGAAAATAAATGAAGGTATTTCAAAGTGTGTTTTAACCGGTCTTTGCCTATGGCTTTATTAATAATACACTGAAATATTGTTGTCATTTATGATGGATCAAAAGGCACCTTTATGTTGTGCACCACACTGTGATCTTTGGATGAAGGATGGTATACATATTTAATAAATAAAAATAAATACAATTATTAAGTTTAAATAAATCTTCCCTTCACCTTTTCTAAAATGTAACCATGGGGAGGCATCATATGAGACTGGACGAGGCTCACAGAAGGAATGGGGGACACTTCTAATTAATTTGTCAGCTTTTGTTAAATCAATAATACTTTTATCAAATACTGCACATAAATACTTCTATTAAACACACAATATACTAATACATGAAGATGTATTACATGGAGAATATCTAACTAGAGATGGGACTGACTTTCTTTCTTTCATAAGGAATTATTATTTTGACTGTGCCTTGATAGACTTTTTAATATTGTATTTTTTCATATTTTTAATTATTTTTTCAAATTTATAACAAATAAGACACCCAAATAAAGAAAAAAGAGAACAACATTGTAATACTAAAACAGAAAGCAACAAAAACAAACATATATATACCTAATACTTTAAAGCCTAATTTATATTGCATTGTTAACTGACTTCCTCGAATCCCTCCTTACTGAATTTCATTGAAACACTTTTTAACAGCTTTCCAATATCCTCTTTCTAATCAAATTAACACCTTTAGCTTACAATGTTCTTCTCTTTTCAAATTATCCAAATCCATAGTATTTTACAATAAATTCTTAATCTAGTCCTAGGCCCATTTGGTACTTTCAAATAATTTCTACTTATCGTATTTTACAATATTTAGCTAAATAGTCTTTAAATTTCTTCCACTCTTCTTGGTATTCCTCTTCTTTCTGATCACGGATTCTTCCAGTCAGGTCGGCCAGCTCCAAAAAGTCTAACATTCTTCTACTGTTGGTATTTTTGTGATTTCCAATTTTTGGCCAATAAAAGTCTTGCCGCTGTAGTGGCGTAGAAAAACAATCTAACATCTTTTTGGGGGCAATTCCAGTCCTATTATTCCAAGCAGAAAGGCTTCTGGTTTCTTAATAAATGTATTTTTAAACATTTTTTTTCAACTCATTATAAATCTGTTCCCAGAAGTCTTTCACCTTGGGACACGTCCACCACATATGATAAAAGGTGCCTTCTTTTTCTCTACACTTCCAACATAAATTATCATTCATATGGTATATCTTTGCTAATTTTACTGGGGTTAAATACCATCTATACATCATTTTCATGATGTTTTCTTTTAATACAGTACTTGCAGTAAATTTAACCCCTTTCTTCCACAACCTTTCCCAATCCTCCAACATTATATTGTGTCCAACTTTTAAATATTGTAATGGAAATTCCTTTAAAATATTGCTCACATTTAATTTGTACAAATTTGAATATGTGGCTGACGCCAACAATTAAACACAACAACAGAGGAATGTAACTTCTGCCACCACAGCCTCCCCAACCCAATTCCAAAATTTGGACCCTGTCATGCTCTAGCAGCGAGGAATCTCCACTCACCTGGGGCTCTGGAGGAGCAGCATTTGCTGCATGGTGCAGCTGTGGGTGGTCCTGGGAGGCCACCATCTTCCTGTGTGGCTGGGGAAGGGATGACCACTTGGTACCACCCCACCTCTGGGTGCTGTGCGGGAGTCCCTTCTGAAGTCCATCTGTGTCTGAAAAACAGATTTCAAAGGGGCTCCCTCTTAGTGTCCATCAGCTGATGGGCACAGAGGAGAGCCTTTAAAGAAGCTGGCTTTCAACACTGATCGGTTTATGAGTTCTGAGAGGGAACTCCTTTGAAGTCTGTTTATGCCTGCAAATGGGGAGTCCCTCCCAAGCTCCCTATCTACAGTATGGAGATAATGTTTGTGACCTCTTCCAGAATTGTTTTAAGACTTATAGCAGCATAATATATCTTGTTGGTGTGTGGGGATGTGTGTTAGGGGAGGGGCAGTACCTCTGGTGGGTGACATCTTGTGCTCCTTCTCATATAGTTTGTCCACCTTTGGACCCATCCTGCTCTTAGCTCTCACTTGTGGCTTCTAAAAGCTGTCAGCATGCGACAGTGGCTACACCCTTTGACTGGCTGGCTAAACTAGGTGAGAGTAGCCAATGGGTCTCAAGCCCTCGATGATTTAGGAACTTCCCTTGCATGAGAAGACAGACTCTGGTGGATTGAGTGGACAAGACTTATAATGTGTCCAACAGTCAAGAAGGTGGTTTTTTCATGCTCCGTAGAGGAAACCGAGTGGCAGATAGAGCTTGTCAACCTGGGAAGAACGAAAACTCTGTGCCTTGTGCAATATCTTCACAAGGAGAAAAGGCTAAGAAGTAAAACCTTCACAAATCCAGAGTCCCTAAGATGGTTGGATGGCGCCTTGCACACCTTCTTCCAGTAACTCCTGAAGCCAAGCTGGTGCCACACATACTGCTCTGCTTTCCTTCGGACCACATCAGCAAGGCTGAGAGGGAGGTCTCCTCGTCTGGGCAGCCCAGGATCTCCATATACACTGCCCAGGCTTGTGCCCAGGGAGGTCACTTAGGTGCTGCAATTTGACTACACCCCTGGGGGCACACTCCATTATCTCTCAAGACAGATGGATGACAACAACAAATGTATCTTGTTGATTTGAAAGCACTATTAGTGGTTTCAAATAGTGAAAACTATTTGAAATAGTGAAAGCACTATTATTTTCATACTTTGACATAAACTTTAGGCTCATAGTCAAGAAACATTGCTTACCCTGTCAGTCCTATTGGAGATTTGAAGGCAAGTGAACAAAGTTTTATAATTCCACAAAATGCTACTGTATTCCACCCCCCAGCCCCCGCTCACTCCTTCATGTGCTCCAAACCAATGCTAGAGGATCTCCCAGCCTTCCAGAGCAGATTTAGGGGGCCCAGGGACATGGAAAGTCCCATTGCATGAGCATATCTCAATTTGAACATGCAAAAACTTGGGTGAATTCCGCTCAGTGAAATTAATGAACATCACTAAGTTAGGTCCATTAATTTCACTGGGTCATCTCTGAGTGAAGCTTAGTAGAATACCACCCATGGACTTCATCATATTGACTTGAGCGTGTTACCTGAAATGTTGCCCATGTGTGATCCAGATTTCTTATTTTCAACAGTGGAACAAAACTGGTCACTTCCAGCGGAGATGCAACTGTTCGAATATGGGACTTTGCAAAGGGCGGCTGCATTTTGACCTTGGAAGGTCACAGCTATGCGGCCTGGGACTGCTCCTGGCATTCATGTGGAGATTTTGTGGCTTCTGCCTCTATGGATAAAACTAGCAAAATATGGGACCTGAACAGGTATGTGATAATTTATAATCATTTGTATGTTGAAACAGATTCTAGATGTTGGTGGGGGGGAAGGTTGGCTCAGGAAAATGACAAATGATCTTTTAAAATTTTCAGATGCTTTCAAAAACACCAAAATAATATTGCACTATATTAAACATAATCTGCTCAATATAAATAAAATGAAAAATCATAAAAAATTATGCCACATTCTATGAAGTGTGTGTGTGTGTGCATACCTATTTTATTCAGTATGAAGGCCTATTGGATTCAGTGTCACGATTGTTGCAGATCAGAGATTTGTGTCATGATTACACCCGATTTTTCTGGTTGTAAGTTATTTTTACATCCATGGGGTTTTTAGGATTTCCCTTTATAACAGTTCTGGTAGAGCAGAGCTTTCCAAACTGTGTGTCGCAACACGTTAGTGTGTCTGCAGCAGTGTGTAGGTATGTCTCGCGAACACTCCCTGTGATCCTCCTGGGGCTGGAAAGGGGTTAGTTTAACCTCCAATTTGCTAGTAGAACTGAATTACTGTGTTGCGAAATGATGCATGTCTAAAACGTGTGTCACCAATATGAAAAGTTTGGAAAGCTCTGTGGTAGAGTATGGAATAGGTGGTTTATAGCAAGTGGCAGGAAACCTATGGCTCTCTTGGTGTTGCTGGGTCTAAATTTCTCATCATCCCCGACTATTGACCATAATGGCTGGGACTGATGAAAGTTGTAGTCAAACAATGATCAGAGATTTGTGTCATGATTACACCCGATTTTTAAGAGCTGTTGGACAGTGGAACGGACTCCCTTGCGAGGTTGGAGGCCATCTGTCATGGATGCTTTAGTTGAGATTCCTGCATTGCAGGGAGTTGGACTAGATGACCCTCAGGGTCACTTCCATCTTGTCAATTCTGTGATAATATCATGAGTTCCACAGGTTCCCCATCTCTGGTTCTACAACTTCCAGTTCTTTTTTGTCCATTTCTGAGCTATGTAATGACTTGCACCATCTGGCGATGACAGCGTAATAGTACCAGTCATGTAATTGTACCAACATGATATTTTGGGTTTCTTTATTCTTTGCTGCTGCAATGACCTATGGGATTAGGTCTTAAAAGTACTATTTTGTTTCTTGGTGATTCTTATGGAAATTATGGAAATTACTGGCACATGACACCATGTGTGTTCTTACAGCCAGGAAGAAAGCATCTTCATTTTTTCTTCTAATGGATACTTGACAAAGAGAATTAAGCCATTATCTTGGCCTACAGCAGGCATGTCCAAAGTCCATTTTTGGGGTCTAATCCGGCCCACTGGTCGGTTTAATCTGGCCCCTGTGGCAATTTATTTCCTGGGGTAAAATCCTAAAGAAACCTCAACAACCTCAGGATTTATAAATGCTTTGGTTTTATATCTACTTGTTCTTTCTTGAAAGAGCCCTCAGGGTCAAAGAGTCTTCAATGGAAATTCAGAGTGACTGAATAATAAGAGTAATAAACTTGCATTTTATCATTAAAATAAATTTTGAGCTGCTTGCTGTATTGCATATGCTCTTCATATTTACAAAGAATTTCCTAGCTCGTATTCCTTATGATGCATGTAATCATCCCCACAATTCTTCACAACATAAATTTGATTATGGAATTGGAATATGATCAAGCAATCATTTATCATTTATTTGTAGAGTCATGTATTTGCGTAAATAGGCATAGTTCAGAAGATTGTTTAATGTTTCGGTTTGGTATGTGTTCAGGATTGTGCCGTACAGATTGTACTATATATTGTTATCTGGACAGTGATACGTGATCTGCATTTTTGTGGCCTGCATTTTTGTGTCAGGGCAATGCTGATCAACTAAACAGTTTCTTAGAGACGGCCCAATGCATTTTTGAATATACCCATCTGTACACAGAGTGCATTTGGATGTAAAGTCAAATCATGGTTTATCATTAAAAGCACGAGAGCCACGTACCTTTGTCTTGCTCTGTCTTCTCTCCTCCCCCTTCTGGTGTTGGCACTTTTTATATTTTTTATCAATAGAAACTATATCACAAATCAGGTAACTATTGTGGACAGATGTATTCTTAATTGCCTGTATATGCCTGGCAGAATTGGGGGGGAGGGAATCAGCAATTGTTTAATGGCTGAAATAAAGAGTGCCTGCTGAATCTGTATGGAACTCAGCAAATCAAGTGATGTCCATGGCATGAATCACTGTAGGAGGGATTGCAGTGGATGCCCCAGGCAGAGCTTGAGATAATTGTATGCTGTGGATGTTCCTTGGGCTTCCAGCTAGATCAGTCTAGTAGTATCCTTGAGCTGTGAAGCTGAACTAGGGCGAGCACAACCCCAGTCATAAAAGGCTGAGCATCTTGTTGATCAGTGAAAGCTTTCTTTCACAGGACCTCCATATTATCTGGGTTTATCCTCAGTTTATACGCCTTCATCTATTACTGCTTCCAGACACTGATTCAGTAGCTTTGCCACCTCACCTGAATCTCATGAAAAGGAGAAATAGAGCTGGGTATCATCAGTGTCCTGATGGCATCTCATTCCAGATGTCTAGACAACCTCTTTCATGCATCCTTGGTTTAGGGGTTCAGTGGTTCAGCCTGTTTCCCGGTGTGAGAACGACCGAAAGACATAGGGCATAGTCCATCCACGGTAAGCCCTTGACAGTTCTGTTGATTTCAGTGGTAGTTAAACCTTACATTAACTTTGGCTGGATCCAGCTTTCAGAGGTTTCACACAATATCATCATTTATGTGGCATTGTTCCAAAGGGGTTGGACTTGAATGGATTCTCTGCAATCTATGAAATGGAATTCTATCAGTGGTTTAAGCTAGATTTTAAACTAAATAAATAATGCTTATAATGGTATTTCTTCACTGTGGGGACATGTTTCTTTCTTTTTTTTTTTAATGATATTTATGAAAATTTCAAAGAATACAAGAATTACCCAAAAACAAAAAGTAAAAATACAAGAAAATACAAAATACAGAAAAAAGAATAAAAAAACCCTTAAAAAGAAAAAAGAAAAAGAAAAATAGATCAGTCTTTCCATAACTTACATTCATATCCTTGTTTCCCTAACCTCCTCATACCTCCCTTTTTTGATAGTTAGAGATATTTATTAAAGTTTTTAAGGTATAACAAAGAAATGAAAAATAAAAAGAAACATACAAAATAAAAACAGTTAAAAACACATTAATTTTCCATAGCATATCTTCCTTACACTTATTTCCCCGGACCTCCTCGTACCTCCCTTTTTTGTATTCCAGTTCAGTTTGTTAGTTCAGCAAATCCTTACCATTAAGCTTTTACCCATTTGTAAGCCTTTTTTCGTATCTCTTAAAGCATTACACCTGGAAACCACTTAGTTTCTATCCAACACCCTTCTAAGATTCCTTAATTTTACAATATTTCTGTAAATAGTCTTTAAATTTCTTCCAGTCTTCTTTCACCGACTCTTCTCCCTGGTCTCGGATTCTGCCAGTCATTTCTGCCAATTCCATGTAGTCAATCACCTTCATCTGCCATTCTTCCAGAGTGGGTAGATCTTGTGTCTTCCAATACTTTGCAATGAGTATTCTTGCTGCTGTTGTAGCATATGTGGGGACATGTTTCATTATGTTTGTTTGTACAATAGCTTGCTACTGCAGTATGGGCAATAAAATTAGTTTGCAAATGCAATCAGAAGCCCAGATGGTGGAGAATATAACTTTTTCTGACATAAATTCATTGGGGAAAGTGTCCTAGGTATTGAACCAAGTGTTGCTGAGTTGAGCAGAACTCAACAGGGAATGCTCTTTCTGGTTTCTGCATTATCTTCACCATCGCTCTTGACAGTCCCAATCTGACAGTGTTGGCACTTTCAATTTTCACTTTCTTGTTTTTGTTACTTCATGTCACATGGTACTCAGGGTTCCAGTTCAACTTTCTTTCAGGAAGAAAGCACATTAAATTTCACTAGGGAAGGAGCTGCTTTTCCATTCAGTCTGAGCTGCCAAGCCATCATTTCTTTAGTAGCTCATCAGCAGATGGTTGATTTAAAGATATGTTTTAATTTCGAAAGGGCTGGATCTGATTATCAGAAAGCTCCAAATGCAACCTTATACAGAACATGAGTGGATGCTGAAGAAGGACTGCGGCAATGTAGGACGTACTCTGAGATTTCAGACAAAAGCAATGCAGTCAGATGGACTTGATCATTATGCTTAACCGTAATGGCATTAGCAGGGATCCCACACAGAATTGAGTTGCATGATACAGATTCAGGAGAGATAAAATTGCAACATTGCCAATAAATTCCAACCAGGTTTAAAGCTAATTGCACTCACATGTGATGTCATTTCAAATATTGAAAGAGAAAGCAATATATACAAAGGAAAGGCAGGAGGCTCTAGTGAAACAATGTGATTTCTGTTGAATGGATTTATAAAGTAACTCAGTACAGTATAAAACTATTTCTTGTGATGAAATGAATGCTCTAGAAAAGCAAAGGTTTGTCAGATTACTATTAGGCAACCTTCCAAAGGTGGCACAGAGTAAGTAGGCTAACAAACCTACATAGGGCTTCCATATTAATGATACAATTTTCAATTAGGGAAAAACTCCTCAACTCAGTCTACTTTGAAAATATTTGAGCATACACAACATATACTAGGAATGAGATATTACTCCTTGGGATGTATCTGAAGAACTGTGAATGGGTGGAAAATAGTTGCTAGCACTGTTGCACAGGTGCCTAACAACAGTGATGAAGCAAGCCCACTCTCCTAATTTGCAGCTGAGAGTTGTATAATGACATTATGAAGTTGACAGTTTTACTTCAGTCCCTTTTCTCATGGACTTTCTCTTCTCTAAGGCATGTTACTGTTGTATTTCTATTTTATTTTATTTCTACAGCTGCATTTAGGGATAGTTTGTGAGTATTTATTTGTTTGGTGGCCAAGGCTGTGTTGTGCAATGCAGGAATTTGTTTTCATCACCTAGTTGTTTGTGTTGCATTGGTTTTAACAGCTGAATTATATATTGGATTTTTAATATTTGTAAGTAGTCTGAGACTATTCATTTATTTGCTCATTTATATATATAAATAAATTGCCTTTTTTGGAGCTGTTGCACACTGGGTCATTTTCATTGAGCTGCCCATCACATCTCCAATGTCTCTTCCCTGAACAGGCACTGTGAGTTTGGATCCCATATATATGAAGTTAGGATCCTCTCATCCATAATGTGCTGCATCACTTTACATTTGCTTACATCAAACGGCACATGCCATTTTATTGCCCTTTCACTCGGTTTTGAGAGATCCTTTTAGAGCTTCTTGCAATGACTTTTTTGTTCTTGGCACCTTCAACAACTTGGCCACTGCGCTGCTCACCCTTTAACCCTTTAAAAACGACAGGTTTCCCCCCAAAACCAACCCTGTCCATTTATTTGTACTTTCTTCATCCTAGTCTTTAATCAGTTGCTGATCTATAAGAGGATCTGTCCTCTCATCCCATGACTGCAAACCTTACGTAGGAGACTTTGGTGAAGGACTTAGTGTAGAAAGCATTTTTTGAAAGTCTAAATTCACAGTGACTATTGGATTTGTATGCCTATTAACACTTTCAAAGTACTATAAGATGTTATTGAGCCAGGACTTACACTCGTGGAAGCCATGCCAGTACATCTTCAGCAAGACTTGTGCTTGGTAATTGTATCTTTAATAATGCTTTCCACCACTTTTCTTAGAACATACATTAGGCTAGCTAACTTGTCACTTCCCAGACCTCTCCTGGATCCCTCTTTAAAAAGCAGTGTTGCACTGATCACTTTCCAATTCTCAGGCATGGTGGCCAGTCTTAGAGACAAGTTGCATATGTTTGTTAGAAGATCCGTATTTCACATTTCAGTTCTGTAAGAACTCTCTGGTGGATGCCACTCAGACCCGGTTACTTGGTTACTTGCTTTTTAAAAACTGTCAGTAAGGCCCAGAAATTTGTCTCTTGTCACCACTGTTTGCCTCAATTGATCAGACTCCCTTCTTGAGAAAGTTAGTTCAGGCACTGCAGTCTGCCCTACATCTTCCACAGTGAAGATAAATATAAATAAATCATTCATCTTTGCTGCAGTATCCTCCATTATCAAATATTTGATTCCCTTGTCTAAAAGTCCAGAAGCCTCCTTTTCCTGCTTCTAATGCATTAATAATAATAATAATAATAGTTTAATTACAGTGACAGGGAAGGAGAAGCTTAAGACTACAGAATTCTAGAATTGTTGGTTGGCAGGCCTCTCAAGGGTCATCTAGTCCAGCCTTTCTGTTAGTATCCAGACTTTAGAACACTTGTCTCTGCACTAATCACCAGGCATTGTCATTGTTAGCTTTTGAGTGCTTTTGGGTTGTTTTTTAAGCACATTTTATTTGGCTGAGACAGAGGTAGCCAGAGGCACCCACAAGGTGCTACAGATTTTGTTGAATTACAACTCTCATCAGCCTCAACCAGCATGGCTGTGATGGGAGCTGTACTTCAGCAATGTTGTTGGGTATATTGGCTATCCCTGACGTAAGCTTTTGCAATGATTTGACTGAACTTGGCTTTCTTTTTTTGGTTGTTATCATTCACGGGTGGATTTGCCTGTTTTATTTTTTTTTGTTGTTGTTTGAATTGTTTTTAACTATTTGTTATGAACTGCATTGGAGGCCCATATTTGGGAAAAAGATTGGATGGAAGGTTTAGAATAAGTAATTTAGATGTATGAATTTCTTCTACCCCTAGGCATAGACTGCAGCCATCTATTTCATATGTATAGTGTAGTGTTCCCATCATAGAAAGAATATAGGGGGAGCAATTTGTACATAGCTGCCCACTGAATGAATGGGGAAACTAGACTGATTTTTCCATGGTCATTCACAGACTTGTTGCTCTCTGTCTAGCAACTGGAGCATACAGGCTCTCAGACTGGGAAGCGTGCCATATACCCACTCTAAAGGAGAAGACATCCGCCTTATTTCACCCTCTAAAATTGACAGTGATGTCATATTCAGCAATAACCAGAACCCTGCGAAATGGACATCTCTCACGAATAACCACAGAAAAAAAGCTTTGTGAAAAGGATGGGTGGGAACAGTAATCACCATTTTATTATTCATAAGTGTAACAAAGATTGAAAAGATATAGCTATGCATATTAATAGATCTGCAAACAGTTTGAGGATTGGGTTGCCTGACCATAAATCCAGGGCTGTCATAGTCATTATGGCAAGATTAATTGCAATTATAAATCTCTTCAGAGATGAAGAGACTTATCTGAGAAATGCAAATCAATCTTAGCTTACTCCTGACAAAGACCGTCAGTTATCTTGTTCAGTAGCACATACTGCACACAGTGAATAAAAAGCAAAGTGACATTTTAAAATGTTCAATCTGAGGTTGTTTTGCCTCTAAGTCACACTATTTAGAGTTTAGGAATTCAACAGATCATATTGAGCAGTAAAAATATTGTTTTAATTATCTTTGTTGGTTTATCTCTCAATAGCCATTCTGCCCCTCACCCATGCATCTAATATAATAAAACCATGTCTTAGTTTGCAACCATCAGCTTAAAACAGTTACTAGTTCTAAACCAAATAATTAATTAAACCAGCTCCAGCTCCATGCCTTGTTTCTATCACAATGAAGAATGTAATAAACTGGAAAAAGTTGTCTGGAAGCAGCCACTAAGAAGGCCCTCTCCCATGTCCCTGCCCTCCCAACAGGCCTGTGAGGGTGGTGGGACTGAGAGAAGGACATAGAGAGAGTCTAATTTAGCATAGAGAGAGTCTAATTTAGGAAGACTTCCGGTGGAGCGCGGAACCCGCTACAGGCGAGGGTTTTTTCCGGTGGGAAAGCCCTGGCTTTTTTAGCCGAAAAAGGAGGTTTTTAGGGCGCAAAAACCTCTGGTTGTACCTCTGGAGGGTGTCTAGGGGTTCAGGTTCCCGGCGGTGCCTAAAAAGCTGCCCGTCCGGCCGCCAGGTAGCCTCCGTAAAAAGAGGTGAAGAGTGCGGCGGAACGAGCAGCAGGCGATCGGGCGGCCATAGCAGCGGCTAATAAGCGAAGCCCCGAGCCTGTGGGAGATAGCGCTCCGCTCTCAAAATAAAGAAATTCGGATGCAGAACATCTAAAATTGCTGGAATTGACGAGCAGTAAGAGCAAGGAAGTCTCCGAATTAAAAAGAGAAGAGCTCGAGTTCAGCGGACGTCTGGCTTCATTTAAAGACACAGGTTGTATGCAGAGCCTAAAATGAAAGTAAGTTGCCGCTAGCGGCTACTATTATCGTCTCCCCTGTAACAATTTAACTTTCTCCAGAAGAAAGAAGAGAAGGGAGGACTTTAAAAAGGGGAGCAGAAAATTTTTGCGAATGAAGTGTGATCTCAGCGTCAGTGAAGCAGTGGAAAGACAAAGAGGACTATTCTATTACATCTCTGTGACTCTGTGAGTGCATTTCCACGCTAAGAAAACCTCTGACGCCATATTGGGCTAAGAAGGACTCCTGATGTTATAATAAGTGACTTTATAAGATATTCGGTTTTACCTTTTTTTTTCTTGAAGAAGGTGGTTTTTGGTGGTTTGTTTAACATCTTTTACATCTGTTTTCTATCTTTGTTAGGAACTTTAAATTAGTGAAAATTGGACTTTAAAGAGAACTGTTGGAGTAGGGAAGCCATTTAAGAACTACTCTAAAATTTGGTAAGGTTGGACTCCCTCTAGTGGTTCAAATTAAGCATTATTATTTAAAGTAAGAAACCTCCGTAGGGGTAATCTAAGACTGTGAAAGAAAGAAAAATCGTCTTTAAGAAATCTCTTCAACTCCTAACGGAAAATCCTCCAGGAATTATTTACTATAGAAACCCATTTCTAAGGGACAAATTTGCTTCTAAGGGATAAATAAAATAAATATAGATAATTACAGATAGTTTGGAATTTGGAATGTGGAACTTGAACATATTGGAAATTACAATTTGACTTTATATTCACTATCTTTGTCTTCTGGAGTTTGGACTTTATATTCTCTACATTTGTCCTCTGGAGTACTTTTGGACTACCAATTTAAAGATAATTGTTTTTGGAGCTCTTATAGACCCTCAAATCAGAGACGGTTTAATAAATGTTCTGACTGGATTAGCCCGAACGGGGGCAAGAAGAATACAGATTAACAACTAAGCTTCTTCAACCTGTGGAGGACGAGACAAAATCTAAATATATGATTTTGAAGGCGAACTGTTAAACTGTTAAAAAATCTGTAAATCATAACCCTTCTTTCTTTTAAGTTAGTATTGTCAGTTTTTGATGGACATTTCATTGAAATTTAATGATAATAGTAATTGTTACTAGTTGGGAATTGTCTAGAAACTGTATAGTTTAATTTTTTGATATCTGATATTTGATAGTTGAGGAAATGTCGCATACACAAAAAAAGGGGGTAGAGGGGGGGACCCCAACAGATAGAAGAGCTTCAAAACAGGAAACAGATTTCAGAACAGAAATATTGAAGATGTTTGCAGAAATTAAACAGAGCGAAAAAAATTTGGAGACAAAATTAGAACAGGTTGATAATAAAATTGGGAAAATGGATAAAAAGATTGAGGAGACAGTTAGTGAATTAAAAGGGCAGATTAAAGAGGTCTCAAAGAGAGTGGACGAGGGACTTAAAAAGACAAAACATGAAATGAGAGAGATGAAACGGGAAGAAGAGAAGATGAAAAAGGAGATTGCAGATTTAAACAAAATACAGGAAGAAATAAAAGACTCTATCGCAATGAATGAACTAAAACAGAGAGAAGTGAATTTGAGATTGAGGCAAGTACCGGAAATACAAAATGAAAATATAAAAGAAAGATTGGTAAAAGAAATTGCGCAGTGGATGGAGTTATCGGAGGAAGAAGTGGCAAAAACAGTACAAAATGCATTCAGAATGAAAATAAGATCAAGAACAGTAAAGAAATTCCCAGGTGATTGCTTAATAACATTTAAAGATAGAGAGATGAGGAATCAGATTTTGCAAAGGAATAGAGAGAAGAGATTATATATTGATGGGAATTATATAATTATCTTTAAAGATATTCCAATAAGGTTGTTGAAACGAAGAGAAGCTTATAAACCACTGGTGCAACTGCTTAAGAAAAATAAGATCGATTTTAGATGGGAATTTCCGGAAGGAGTCTCGTTTTTTTATAAAGGGGTAAAAAGAAGATTAACTAGTCCAGAGGAAATTGGAAAATTTACAAGGAGATATAAAGAGCTCCAAGGGGGAGAGGAAGAGGCTAAAGGGGCAGAAGGAGGATTAAACTTAAGGGAGGAATTCGAATTAAGAGAAGAAGAAGAAGAAGAACACGTTGGGAGAGAATCAGAAGAAGAGGAAGAAGACGAAGAAGGAGAAGAGATAGAAAGACTATAAGGTAAAACTCAAATCTAAACAGTGATAAGAAGAATGACGTTAAAACTATGGAACTGGAACGTGAATGGGATGAATGATAAGAAAAAACGGAACAAGATCGAACATATGTTAAAAAAGAAAAATTTAGACATCATATGTTTACAAGAAACGCACGTGATTAAAAAGCACAGGAAAATTTTGATAAATAAAAGGTTAGGGAATGAATTTATATCCTCGAATAAAGAGAAAAAAAGAGGTGTTGTATTATATATTAAAAATAAAATTGAATCTCACCAATTATTTAAGGATGAAGAAGGCAGAATCATAATGGTTCAAATTAAGTGGCAAGGTGAAAAATTGATAATCGTTGGGATCTACTCACCAAACGGGAACAAGACGGAATTCTTCAGATTATTAGAGGAGAAATTATTTGAATACATGGACCAAAAAATCATAATAATGGGGGATATGAACGGTGTGGTTTCAATAGAAATGGACAGATTGAGAAGAACGAAGAATAAAGAAGGGAAATTACCTAAAACATTCTTTTCGATGACAAAGAATTGTAACTTAGTAGATATTTGGAGGCTCAGACATCCTCTAGAGAAGCAATTCACATATCACTCAGAGTCGAACCAATCAATGTCAAGAATAGATCAAATATGGGTATCAAATGAGCTAACTCCAAGAATTCAAAAAATTGAAATACAGGCTAAGGTGATTTCGGACCATAACCCAATAGAAATGGAGCTAAAAGGTTTTGAAGAGCGAACTTTTAGGTGGAGGTTGAATGATAACATATGGGACGACCAAAAGTTCGTCGAAAAAGCACAAAAAAATCTAGATAATTACTTCAGGGATAATATGGATAAAGGGACAAAAACGAGTGTGGTGTGGGATGCAAGTAAGGCAGTGATGAGGGGCCTCTTTATTCAACAGAATGTATGGAAAAGAAACAACAAAGAAAAAAAGACAAAAGAGATCTTAGAACAGATTATGAATAAGGAACAAAAATTGATAAAAAAACCTAACAATGAGAAGATACTACAGGAAATAAAGATTCTCCAAACCCAATTTGCGATGTTAATAAATAAAGAGGTTGAATGGAATATCAAAAGGCTAAGACAAAAAAACTTTGAGTTTGCCAATAAATCAGGAAAATGGTTGGCCTGGCAGGCTAAGAAAAGGAAAGAACAAAATACAATTAATAAAATTGAGGTAAATGGAGAAGAAATAACAGACCCGAAAGAAATTAGGAAAAGATTTTTAGATTTTTACAGACAACTATATAAGAATAAAGAAAAGAATAACAAGAAGAAAATAGAAAGATATTTGAAAGAGAAGATGGTGAGAAAGATCCCAACAGATCAAAGGGAACAACTGAATGCCCCAATATGTAAAGAGGAAGTAGAAGAAGTCATAAAAGAATTAAAAAGAGGGAAAACACCAGGTCCGGATGGACTTACATCTAGCTATTATAAAGAGATGAGAGATACGTTGATGGCCCCGTTGGTAGAAGTAATGAACAACATTTTAAAAGAAAAGGACATTCCAGGAACATGGAAAGAGGCATTTATTACAATAATACCAAAACAAGATTCGGACTTAACCCAAATTAAGAATTATAGACCTATCTCGTTACTGAACACAGATTATAAGATCTTCACAGGAATCCTAGCTAAGAGATTAAAAAAGATATTAGTAAAAATCATACATAAAGACCAAGAAGGTTTCCTACCGGGCAGACAATTAAGGAACAATATAAGAAATATAGTCAATGTTATTGAATATTTGTCCGATAGGTGTGATAAACCAGCAAGCTTAATATTCGTAGATGCAGAGAAAGCCTTCGATAATGTGATCTGGGAATTTATGTTGAAAAATTTGGAGGCTATGGAAGTGGGTCATGAATTTTTTAATGGTATCGAAGCAATCTATACAGAACAGAAAGCTAGGTTGATTATAAATAACATCATCACGGAAGATATTAAAATATCTAAAGGAACAAGGCAGGGTTGTCCGCTTTCGCCATTGCTATTTATAGTGGTCCTGGAAGTTTTATTAAATGCAATAAGACAAAATAAGCAAATCAAAGGGGTGACATTAGGTATAAATGAATATAAAGTTAAGGCCTTCGCGGATGACGTGGTTGTGACTCTGGAAGAACCTATAGAAAGTACAAAAGAAATTTTGGATGAGATGGAACAATTTGGAAAATTAGCAGGATTTAGATTGAATAAGAGGAAGACCAAAATGATAGTTAAAAATATGGACCAAGATAAAATTGAATTATTAAAACAACAAACGGAGATAGAGGTAGTCAAAAAGGTTAAATACTTGGGAATTTGGCTCTCGGATAAGAATATAGATTTATACCAATATAATTATATCCCTATGTGGAAAGGAATAAAGAGGGATTTAGAGGTTTGGAATAGATTGAAACTATCACTATGGGGAAGAATATCAATGGTAAAAATGATGGTGCTTCCTAAGTTGTTATTTTTATTTCAAACTTTACCCATACTAAAAGGTACAAAAATTTTCGGGGAATGGCAAAAGGCGATTTCAAGATATGTCTGGGAAGGAAAGAAGCCTAGAATTAAATTTAAGTTATTGACAGATGCAAAGGAGAGAGGAGGCTTCGCACTACCAGACATGAGATTGTATTATGAGGCAGCATGCCTGTGCTGGTTAAAAGAATGGGTAAAATTGGAAAACAAAGAATTATTAGATTTGGAAGGGTTCAATAACAAATTTGGGTGGCACGCGTACCTATGGTGTGACAAAAAGAGAGTACATAAGGGATTTGGAAATCACATTTTTAGAGGAGCACTAATAGAGGTTTGGGATAGATATAAAAATATACTAGAACCAAAAGTCCCACATTGGTTATCCCCGTTAGAAATAATGTGTGTTAAGAAAACTAACATGAGAGGAAAGTGGGGAACATATGGAGAAATGGTTACCAATGAAGGAGGGAAGTGGAAAATGAAATCATACGACCAAGTTAAAGCATTAACATATGATTGGCTACACTACTTCCAGATAAACGAAATGTTTAAAAAAGAGTTGAAGGAAAGGGGGTATGCAGAAAAAGAATCAACCTTCCAAAAGGAAATAATAAATAACGAATTTAAAAATCTATCAAAGATGTATAAAATAATGTTAGAGTGGCACACGAAAGATGAGGAGGTGAAGTCAGTGATGGTACAGTGGGCAAGGGACTTAGGATATAATATTCAACTGGAGGATTGGGAAAGGTTGTGGAAAGAGAACATAAAATTTACGGCCTGCACGTTATTGAAGGAAAATATGATGAAAATGCTCTACAGATGGTACCTGTCACCTGTAAGATTGGCAAAGATGTATAAGGTAGATAACAAATGCTGGAAATGTAAATGCAAAGAAGGGACATTCTTCCACCAGTGGTGGGAATGTAAGAAAGTAAAAAGCTTCTGGGATGAGATTTATAATGAGATGAAGAAGATGTTAAGGTATACCTTTGTGAAAAGGCCAGAGGCTTTTTTATTAGGTGTTGTAGGGAAGGACATTAGAAGGAAAGATTGCAAACTTTTCCAGTATGCTGTAACAGCTGCCAGAATCGTATTGGCTCAGAGGTGGAAGCAGGAGGAAATTCCAAGGGTAGAAGAGTGGAGAGCAAAATTAATAGAATATGCAGAACTGGACAAATTAACAGGGAAAATCAGATATACTAAAGACCAAAAATTTATAAAGGACTGGGAGAAATTTGTGTGTTATCTGGAAAATAACTATGGTGCAAATACAACGCTGGCGGGTTTTAAAGAGGCTCTGTAAAGAATTTATGAATATTGTTTAATAGAAATAATGAGGGAAGGGAGGTGTAAATGGCAATATGGAAGAATGGAATGTGTACCAAAAGGATAACTATGAAAGAATGTCAGTGACGTTGAAGGAAGTCTAAAACGGATATGATTTGTTGTATAATGGATAAAATGTATAATGAGTTGGAATTCAATAAAATCATAAAAGCAAAAAAAAAAAAAAAAAAAAAAAAGAATGTAATAAACTGGACCTCTGCTACTATGACTTGTGAATGGTGTTAGAGTTAATACTTTTTGTGAATTATTGAAGTACCTTTGCCTATATGGAAATTGTTTGTTTAAAAATGACTATGAAGCTGTATAATGTTGAAAATTACCTCCATCTTAATTCTACCGCTACTCTCCTGCCTGTATAATGAAATCTACATTTTAAAAAGCAGTGTAGCTGGATACAGGTCAGTGCTGTGAGGGCATGTAATCAATAACAATGACCTCATATTAATTAGTGTAATGTCTGAGTAAAGTTTGGTATATGATTTAGCAAACCGTGGACAAAACTAGGAGGTTGGAAAAAAGGTTTGCCTCATTTCTTTATTCAAAAAGCAACCTATGAAGCATGTTCAAAGTGTTAAAATTGACATTTTTTACTCTCAGAAACTGACCTGTTTTGCGTGACACTGTAAGTGGAGCTGTGCCTTCCCCAGACCACACAAACAGGCTTGGTCCTGCAGGGGAGCTCACACTCATTTTGCTTCTCCCTGGTCCCTCTAGCATAGTGGGTGTCATCCAAGCCCAGGATTGTGCTCTCTCCTCCTTAATCACAATCTGTAGCCAAGAGCAAACCTTGGCTACAGCTCCTGTGAAGGAGAAGAGAGCTTAACCACAAGCCCAGGTTGGGACAACACACTAAGCAAAACCTTGGCTTAACTGCCATGTGTTTGTTGAAAGAACCAGGGTAGAGTAGTTTTCTCCAGAAAACCATGCATTTACATGAAGCCATGGCTGGATATAGCCTTACATGCAGATATGGCTACTATGTGAAGAAGAGCAGAAGCAGAAGCAGAAGAAGAGTTTGGATTTGATATCCTGCTTTATCACTTCCCTTCAGGAGTCTCAAAGCAGCTAACAATCTCCTTTCCCTTCCTCCCCCACAACAAGCACTCTGTGAGGTGAGTGGGGCTGAGAGACCTCAGAGAAGTGTGACTGGCCCAAGGTCACCCAGCAGCTGCAGGTGGAGGAGCGGGGAAGCGAACCTGGTTCCCCAGATTACGAGTCTACCGCTCTCAACCACTACACCACACTGGCTCTGCAGACAGTTAAGCACATATTATTTCCTTCAATTTGACTACATCTGAACACTTCAGCACAGTGAGCTTCCATTGAAATGGGAAAAAGAAATAGCAAAGGAGCACCTCTGGGAGCTCCCTCTTAGCTTTTTTCATTATCATCATATTTGTTTTCAGCCTTCTGTTCCTACTTATGGTCTCTGTGCATCCAGAACCTTCATTAAGAGATCTCTCTCTCTCTCTCTTTTGCAAAGTCATTTTTTACTCATACTTTGTCCTACAAATTTATAGAATCCCGCACCTTGTCAGGTTTGGAACTGTTTCATTGCTCTGCTGGACAACACAGGGCCTGTCAGCACATGTGAGGTTCAGTAATGTCGCAAACAGGCCACTTTGGCTTGGACTCCCTGCTTCTAGAATTTCTTGCACTTAATTTTGTCTCATTTTGACTACTGAAATTTATTCCGTACTTGATTTTTCTTGTCTATCTTAAGAGTTTTTCACCTTTTGTTCAAAATCCAATTGCTAAAATTATGTAGCTTTCCTACTGCTTTGATCATATCATTCCTCTCTTCTGATATCTCTGCTTGTTTCCTCTAATCTTTCATATTTGGAACCATTTTTAGATAGTCTTTGCCAACTCTGTATCAGATGATTGCATTGCAAGCAACAAGGACTAGGAACAATTTGAGCCTATCTTTGTTGATATCAGGGGCATCAACAAGGGTTAAGCTAATAAAAACGATCCTTTGAATAAAAATATCCTGGCATGGGGTCAGCTTCTAAAGCTGCAATTCATAGATGACTGCAGCAGTACTTGGTACAGCTGAGAAAAGAAAGTTGCAGAGACCTAGATTAGGGTAATTTTATGCACCAAGGAAACAAAGCATATACAGGACTAATGGAGGCAAGTTGCATTGGGGTTTGAAGAGGAACAAGGAAGAAAGGCTAGGGACCCTTGCAGGGAGAATTTATGTGTGCTTAACCACATTTCCCGTTAGCTGAATTTAATTCTTGTGTTACAGTCCAGCCATGAAAATGATTAAAACTGAGGCTGGGGAGAGGTCAAGGGAAGCCGTCCTGTCCGTTTCCCCTACGGCCCTGCCAAAGCATTCATATTAGAAGGGGAACCCAAGAGTTCCCCTTGTAACATGCAGTTCTGCTCTATATAGTGGGCCACTTTCTGACTTACTTCCATGCATGAATCCAGTGCCAACTAAAAGCTCCACTTTCAGCAGGAATATTTGTGACCCCAGCATGAATTCAAGCAATGGCTGTAAGGATACCTACTTTGCTGCTGTAGCTTAAATTACAGATAGGGCTGCAAAGCAAAAGGGAAAGGTCCCTTTGAGGTTTAAATCATCAGATGCCGGCTGGGCAGAATCTCATGGCACCAGCATGGTTAATATTTTTAATTGCTTAAGATACCTCTGAGTTACCTGCAGACAATCTAAATGGAAGTTTGAAGGTACAGCTTGTGTGACCCAGGCTTGGAGGATCCCCCCACAGTGGAGATGGGGCAGATACAGTATTAATGAGGGTTTTTTTTATCACCAGCCAGTTTGTGCAAATCTTTTGTGGAGGGAAAAAGCTGGAGAAATCTACCTAATAAATAAAAAAGCAAATAATTGCAAATATTTTGCTTCTCTTTTTTTAAAAAAATATAACTATCAGATTTTTTTAAAGCCTTGAATAATATACGCTTAACCACTGAACTATGAATAGCTAAATAATTATAGCTCGCATGCTCTTTCCAATTAGGTTCAGGTTTTTTAAAGCAGATTCTGGCTATATCCTTTCTAGTTTTGTAGCCCTTTATTTTCTTTCCCATTCCTTTTCTTTTAGAGAACATTTGTCGTTCACTGCATTCAAAACTGAAATTGTTGTGGAGAGAGACAGAGACACACGGAGAGAGAGATTTGCAGAGCACCAGGAGTTGTAATATATTCAGTGTAGACAACAGTTCATTAAGATTAAGTATTTCAATCATCGCAGCAATACTTTGTCAGTACCGCTCAAGTCACGTTTTACGTACACACCTTTTGTTCTGTCTTCAAGTGGTACTGTTTCATTCAAAAGAAGACAATGTTGCATCAAACGCAATTTCAAATGGCTCCTCTGTTTACAGCAGCTGAATGACACAAGCCTCCCATTTCTGATTCAGAAGCTGTACATGGCTAGTGGCAGCAAGCAGACTCCTGAAACCATTGTAAACCGTAATGTATTCCAGCTTGAAATTAGATGAGCTGGTCATTTGCTATCGAAAGATGGTTGTAATGAATGCCTCTCTATTTATCAATTCTTCTTATTTCAATCCTAGTTCTTTTAGCCCCAGGCGCTCCTCAAAGATTGGTCTTTTTTCTCCCTGCTGAGAATTCAGAAAGGAGAAACTTTGCATAAAATTGTATGCTGTCAGATGTTTTTCTCCAGAATAGCTGAAAGTCTTGTCTTTTCTACTTCTTATGTGCCCTACAAAAGCATCCCATGTTAATATTTGATTAGGTGAAATATGAGCAAGAGTCCCGCAGCTCCCTCAGACAGTTTACTATTAAGACAAAAAAGTTCTTCCAAGAGGTTGCAAAGTTAGGAGATAATATATTGATTTTTACACTTCCTGACAATGTGATAAGAATCATTTTGTATAAGAATATATTCTAGCCTCATGCATACAATTTCCATTCAAACTGCTCCCCGCTCTGCCTCAAGCCACCACTGCCCTGCATCTTGAAGTGAACAAGCAACCACATTTCTATGCTTTTGTAGCCTGGCTGGCATTATTCCTATTCACAGTACTTCTGTATAAATTTTTCCTTAGCAAGAATTTTCCACAGAAATTCATATATAAAAATCAAAGCCAGACTATTTAATGAAATGCTGATTTATAGGTACCGCATACTACCCAATGGGAAAATGTGTTGATTTGTCTTGACGTCACATTCTGGCCTTGAGCGCTACATGAATTCAGTTAACTAAATCCAGTGCTTTTTTCTTTAAAAAAATAAATGTTTAGGGGTATGCGTCCCCCCAGAAAAAAGCACTGTCTAAATCCCAAACATAGGCCAGGGGTGGTGTTTTGTACAAAACTTTAGGCCTTTATTCAGCTGGATTACGGAAATGGAACCTTATGTATAATTATTCATAAATAAAATCATTAGGCCAGGGATAGGACAGTAGAAACGAGCAAATTCCAGAGCTTTCAAACCAAATTTCTGTCATTTTTACAAGGGGTCTTAGGAGGAATTACTGTACATACATGAATCATGGGGTTAAACTCTGTAGAGATAGTAAGGAAGCAATTAAACATAACTGTTTCCAACAAAATTCTAGAAATAACTCTGAAATGGTTTTTAATGGAAGCAGACCACTCACTCATAGTCAGGGGAATATTATTTTGAGTGGTGGGAAAGAGATAGTAAGAATGTTTTGTAAAGCAAATAAGTATTTTAAGATACTTAACCTTTACATTGTGTGTGGCTTTTTAAATTGTCTTGCATGGAAGGTTCAGTGAGGTGGGGCAATAAATAATACGTTATTTATATGGTGACAACCACCATGATACTGTATTTAAGAAGTGGTGACTGACAGTCACATCATCTATTAAAAAATGGATTGATAAAATTGAGTCGCCTTCATTCGGGTGTTCAGCTGATTAACATTAAATGCCTTTTTAAATGTTTTTGTGGGAGGGGGGTTATTGGATTGTTTTTATTTTATTATGAATTTTGTATTCTCATTTTGTATTTTTCTATTGTGAATATGGGCTCTTCGGAGGAAGGATGGTATACAAATTTGCTAAATAGTAATACTAGGTTCTTTGGTGTTGATCAGACAGGGTTTGATTTCTGCTATTATTTGTTGGTAAATCTCCAGCAGGTTGGACGTTTTGCTTTGAAGGTCTTGGCGTAGACACATCAGAGGCTAAAGTCTTTGGGATGTGGTCACTTAGTGTCAGTGACCATTTTTGTCTTTTTGTACTCACAAGCTCACCAGAAGGCCTTGTTGGCTCTGGCAGAGGGAAAGGTTCTAACAGGGGATAGATTGTAACTAGTAATGGGAAATGATTGCTTTCTATTCTATTGTGACATCAATAGGACTCCCATGCAGGATATAAAAATCACGTGAGTAAACCCACTCTAGTAGTTTCTTGCCTTGTGGGTTGATTTTCTTGTCCAGAGAATAATGAGATAATGTGAAGATTTCTTCCAAGTCTATTCCCGCAGGGAGTAAAATTCCCTCCAATGCAGGTGTTGAAATCCCCAAAGAATAAGATATCTAAATAGAGATCTAAATAGAGACTATTATTTGTGGTGCAGCATCCCTTTACGTGTATTTACTTTTGGTTCAGATTTGTCATGGCCAACAACTAGTACAATAAAGTTATTTACCTACTACTACTAATAATAATAACAGATAATAATGATAATAAATTTATTATTTGTACCCCACACATCTGACTGGGTTGCCCCAGCTACTCTGGGCAGCTTAAAGCACATACAAAAACATAATAAAACATTAAACTTTAAAAACTCCCCTACACAGGGCTGCCTTTAGGTGTCTTCCAAAAGCTGCATAGTTCTTTATCTCCTTGACATCTGATGGGAGGATGTTCCACAGGATGGGTGCCACTACCACGAAGGTCTTCTGCCTCATTCCCTTCTCTTCACTTCTCACAGTGAGGGAGTCACCAGAAGACCCTCAGAGCTGGACCTCAGTGTCCAGGCTGAACAATAGGGGTGGGGACGCTCCTTCAGATATACTGGGCTGATGCCATTTAGGGCTTTAAAGGTCAGCACCAACACTTTGAATTGTGCTCAGAAATGTACTGGGAGCCAGTGTAGGTCTTTCAGGACCATAGCTGTCAACTTTTCCCTTTTCTTGCGAGGAATCCTATTCGGAATAAGGGGAATTCCCTTTAAAAAAAAGGGAAACGTTGACAGCTATGTTCAGGACTGGTGTTATTTGGTCCCAGTCACCGCTCCATGTCACCAGTCTACTTGCCTTATTCTGGATTAGATGTAATTTCTATAATTCCCATCATCCTTGACCATGCTGGCTGAGGCTGATGGGAGTTGTGGTCCTACACAGAACCTTGTATATCATTATTTTAGGCTTTGCAGCATGCAGACTTTGTTAAAACAACTCTGTGATGGGACCCTAGTCAGGTAAAGTAGAAGCCACTTGAGGAATCATGCTGATCCAAGAATGAAAATAAATCAATGCAAAATTTCTTTAACAAGATAAGCCAATCAAAGGGGTAATTGATTACAGTTGGATTTTCATGAAATAGTTGGCACAAAGAGCCTATTTCAAACAACTATGTATGACAAGTGCTCCATGAGGTGAACCATTTTGTGTGTTTGTGTTTAGTTTATGGATCATCCCTACTCTCAGAGCAGATGGTTTGTCTCTGTGCCATCACAATCCATTGTTAAAAATGTTTGACAGCAAATTACACAGTGAGGACCACCAATCATAGCCAAGAACCAATGAATTTCTGAATACACCAGCTGCCACATGTCAGCATTCAGCTTCAACGGAAAACCAAGAATATTAATATAGCACCTATAAAATGATATTGGTGGGTAATGGAGTCCTCTTACGTGTTGATCTTATGTCCTTTTTGTGTTGATCCAATCACTGGCACTTTATTATTTATCATCTTCCCTATCAGAGAACGTCTGCTATTTACTCTATTGGGAATAATAGTACCCCATACTTGGGAACAATGTTACATGGGGGTGAAATCTGTGAATTACCTCCTGAAGTGGAGCAGTTGGACTTGTGGCTTCCTCAATCTCTTGCTACCTCAGCCCTAAAAAACTTAGTCTCCCCTGTTCTGCTATACACTCTGAATATTACCATAGCCACTGTAGCTGTGGTCTTCATTGAGGCAAGGCTCCTGAATGGCAACTAAAAGGTTCCTCCGTTTACTACTTTAATAACAGCTTTATGTCTGGAAACAGACTTCATACCTTTGGACACAGACAAGGAAACAAAAAATAGTCTCTCCTAAAAATTGTGAGTGGATTCCAACATACTGATTCATTCCTACATTTTCAGCTCAGCTCAACCTCAGATTTATTTGCTTCCTTATTCTTTAAATTTTTAATCTATAAATTCAGTTGCTCAATGCAAGCATATCTTTTGGAATCAGAACATAGATTGCATTAATTTCTTTTAGACAAATCATCTCCTTCAGAGCTGACAAGCAGATGAGAAGAATGAAATATGCCTTCTATATTTTAGATCTACTGTCCTTTTAAAGCCACTTCTTCTGCTGAAAAGATGGGCAGTCATACCCCACGAAGTCATCTGCTGCAACAGCTATTGGAAAAACAAAATTAATGAAAATGGTTTCACCTGTAGGTTAGATAGTTGGTGAATGTTTTATTTTGCACTTCAACAGTTGCTTATTAGAAGAACCAGAATGAGTTTTATTTGCTGTGGTACTGTGTCAAAGAGCACAGCAAATCCATTATTCATAATTTCTCTTCCAGTTCGTAGGCCCATTGATACAATGAAGGTTGTTTTTCTGAAGAATGCCACCCACTTGAAATCTGGCTTATTGGGATAAATAACTAAACTCTACTCCGAAGAAAAGCAATTTAAAAACACCCTGAAATTCATTTTACTCACTTAAGTGCTTAAGTGTTGATATTTATTGCATTTTAACCATTTGCATTGTTTTCACAAGTAGCTGCCGATTGAACAGAGCTAAGCAATTTCAGTCAAGTTTAGCGGAGGAGGGGGAAGACAGAGAGAAACTTGTGAGCACTGCAGTATAATATATAATGAATATTTAGCGATTGTAAGGTGTAATGGTGCTCTAGTAGGCAGATTAAACGATCATTAATATACTACATAACTGTATCTTCATGCTAATTTACAACAGAATATTGAAGGATCTCTGTTTTGGCTATGTAATATGAGTGCCGAATGGAATGGGCTATCTTAACCTAGAACTTGCCTGCAGCTGCTGCTTGGGAGACCTCCATCTCCCCCCACCTGCTGGACCTGTGGCCTCTACTGGATCTCCAGACCAGAAGCTGCCTGCAACTGTGCAAGTAGGGCAGGGACTAAGACCCTGGGCAGGCAGGAGCATTGGAAACACCTGGGCACGCACGGGTCGCTGGGGCAGCTCTCTAGAGCCTGCTTGACCTGGGGGTGGGGCCACCACCAAAGGAGTTTGTGTCTTTGGGGGCTGGACTTCAGGGGTGGAACGAGGGCATGGGCCAGCCCGCTTGTGCTAAGGTTCTGGTTTCAACAGGGATGGCGTTTTAACGTGGGTGGGTGTGGTTTATTTGGGGTGGGGTTATTTTAAATTATTCTTAAGAGTTATATGTCATTTTGCATTTTGAAATGTATTTGTATTTTTTTGTTTTATAAGGCATCAATCTTTATTGCGGTCCAAAGACCCACAAAACAATTTCAAAACTAGATACTGTTAAAACGACCAGACAGACAGCTAGAAGAAACCAAGGCAGTCATTTTGTTTTATCTGGGGCATAATGATCATTGTTCCTTATAACTTCCAAAAGAAACTTTGCCACGGCCAGTGTAATATCATTAGACCTGTCATCCAAAAGATATTTAATATGGGAGGCTTCAGATTTTCCCAGCGTATTTGCCAGTAGGGGTTTGATCAGTTGATCAGTTGTTCATATTGCCCACAATACAGTAAGATATGCTTCGTGCAATCGACGTCCTGAGAACATGAACAAAGCCTATTCTGATAAGGGATGCCTCTCAGTCTTTCATTTAGCACTTCCGAAGGCAATACATTTAGTCTGGCTTTGGTAACTAAACGCCGATAGGTAAGTACAGACAAATTCCTAAGGTATGAGGATATCTGAAAGTCATACCCGTATTGGATTCCAGCTGTGACCGGGCTACAAATTACATAAGATCGGGATCGTAGGTTGCTATGTGATATGTCCCAGAGCCTTTGCCTCATGGATTCAAGGGCAGTGTTGTAACCCAGGTGATATAAGAGGGATGATGGCAGTCCAATCAAGATGGCTTTTCTGGCCATAGTTTTCAGCCATGGGCTGACAAACTTCTCGTTGGTTAAATGTACTAATAATCCCTTCCCCAGGCCAAATACTGAAATCTTGAGCCAGTATCTCAAGGCAGCCCACCGTGCTTTGGTGGAGAGTGGGCATTCACCTGTTTCCAGAAATAGAACTGAATTTGGGACACAGTTTGGGACCTGTAATAGGGACCGATTAATACTCCACAGCCTTTTAAATGTGTTTGTGGGAGGGGTTTGTTGTTTTGTTGATTTTAACAATTTACTTGTGTTTTTACCTTGTATTTTTAACCACGCTGTATTCTGAACCACGCTGAGATCTTGTGATGAAGGGCAGTATATAAATCTAATAAACAACAACAACAACTTTTTGACAAAATATTTGTGCTGAATGGAACTGGCTATCTGAACCTTCTGATGAAGAACCTTAATCACAAAGGGTGTATGAATAAACAGCCAATCTGAAGCAAATCATAACTTTAATTTTGTTAGGACTGTACAATTTGAATTTCACACATTGCCGTAGTTTAGAATGCTTTTCTTTATTGATTGGAATAAAAGATAATTGCTAATAAAATAGAAGGAAATGCTTTATATCTAGCTTTTGTGTGGAGTACAATTGGATTAAAAGAATGAAAGCGAAAGCACCAGCTCAGGAAAGTGCTGATGAGAAAAGTGAATCAGCCGCCATGCACACTTTAATCTCCTTGTTTTGAAAACTTTGTGACAGAAAGGTTTTTACTCTGTCAAATAAATGTATCAATAATCTAAGCTTCTATTAGAATGTAAAAACAAGTTGCTATATTCCTTCTCCCATAGATCTGTATCCAAAGTCCATTATTTTAAACAAAGATGAAAGGTTGGTGTCCCTTGCACTGCTGCTGTGGCAACCAGATCATGTGTCCAAAAATACAAGTCAGTGCTTTTTTCTTAAAAAAATATGTTTAGGGGTACTCTCCTTTTCCTACTCATATTGAAATACTGCCCCTCAATGAGGCCAAACTTAGATTCACAAAATGTTTAGGAGTATTCGTACCCCCAGAAAAAAGGACTGATACTAGTTAAGGAACAGAGAACTGTTGTGGTGTTTGTGGGCCTAGAGTACCAATAAATATTTTGATTCACTATAGCAAAAAGCCAGTGCTCTCAGCTGATGGTTCCCCAACCATCAAACATACACAGTTGAGGACTCCTCTTTAATAAATGGTTGCCACTACCAACTTTACTTTACTACACAGTGTTGTGAGCATAGAGAAGCAAGGCTTAGCAAGTGCACTGTTTACTGATCCTGTAATACCCATTTAACTCTCAGTACAGGTAGCCAGATAACTGTAAGCATGAGCAGTCAGCTGTGGGGACACCATGTGCAAGCAGGACTTTAGGGAGCAAGTCCAGGTTTCTAATTCAATGAGTTTTGTTGAAACATTCAATATAAAGAGTATTGAAAATAACATGTGGGCATTGATTGGTAATGCTCTAGTTATTCCTAGACTGGCATAGTCTAAACGTAATTTCAGTACTTTCAAACAGAGCCTCTCTAGATAGTACTCTCTGGTGTACAGGACATTGTATTCTGTGGTGGGCATAGATCCAGAGGCAAAAATAAGTGGAACAAAGGATGTGATTCTTATCTTTTTGCAGCAGGCTATATTCCATTCTAAAGTCAGACCTTTCCGCATCCGCACATACACCCCTCCCATCTTCCATCCATGCAAGCAAGATTTGTTATCCCAGTTCAAGGCATTTGAATGATGAAAAAGCGCTTGAGAAGGGTGTGGAGCAAAAGGGAAAGGACCCCTGGACGGTTAAGTCCAGTCAAAGGCGACTATGGGGTGCAGCGCTCATCTCTCTTCAGGCCAAGGGAGCCGACATTTGTCCACAGACAGCTTTCTGGGTCATGTGGCCAGCAAGACTAAACCGCTTCTGGTGCAACAGGCACACCGTGACAGAAACCAGAGCACACAGAAATGCCGTTTACCTTCCCGCCACAGTGGTGCCTCTTTATCTACTTGAACTGGCATGTTTCTGAACTGCCAGGCTGGCAGAAGCTGCCTACTGCTCCTAGGCCAGGAAAGCCAATATTCTGTCTTGAGAATTAGTCATTTTATTTTATAAACACTTCAAATATATTTATATTTATATTTATATTTATATTTATATTTATATTTATATTTATATTTATATTTATATTTATATTTATATTTATATTTATATTTATATTTATTTATATTTATATTTATATTTATATTTATATTTATATTTATATTTGGGGTGGCTAATCTGTAGCCCTCCAGATGTTATTAGAATCCAACTCCCATCATTCCCAATTAGCATGGCCAATGATTAGGGGTGATGGGTACAAGGCAGACTTTGGTCTTTCAAATTTCAGTGGCACCTTGTGTGAGGCTGAAATTTGACACCCCCAGCCTCTTGCCTTCTGTTCTGCTCCATTCACTATGACATAGTTGCAACACCCTGTGGCATCATCTAGGCTCAGCGCCCAGTGCAGTGGAACCAGGCGTGCTGCTCCAAATCTGCCTCTGATGGTAGTTGTGGCCCAACATCATCTGTTTAACAAGCCATTCTTATTGTATTTACTGTAATACTATAAATACCTTGAATGTGCCTTCATTGTCAGCATAGCAACTCCTTCCATCAGCAAAATTATTTCCTTTTAAAAAGCAAGAAGGAGATTATGTAAGTAATATCTTCCATTGAAGTAAGAGCTAATTGTTAATAGGAATGTTAAGCAGCAGGCCACTTCAGTGGATAGTTTCCGTTTCCTTCTCTGTGCACAATTTTTTGTAGTGGTACCCTATTATGTGGAATGCTCTCCGGTGTAAGTGTGCTTGGCATTGGTGCTAAGCATTGGTGCCATTTTGCTGCTAAGAAAAGGCTTACCTTTCTGCCCTGGGTATTTGAAGTGTTGGTTTGTGTAGTATTGACTGTGATATGTAGCACTCATCTGGTTTTAGTCTCTCTTACTGTTAAGAGAGAAAGATTGGGAAAGATGGAGGGCGCAAGGAGAAGGGGACGACAGAGGACGAGATGGTTGGACAGTGTTCTCAAAGCTATGAACATGAGTTTGACCAAACTGCGGGAGGCAGTGGAAGACAGGAGTGCCTGGCATGCTCTGGTCCAGGGGGTCATGAAGAGTCGGACACGACTAAATGACAACAAAAACTGTTAAGTCAGTTTTTAGTATTTATGGTTGTATTTATGGTTGTCTTTTACCCTGCTCTGGGATCCACCAAGATGAAGAGTGACTTATAAATGCCATTAAATAAATAAATATCATGTATGACAATCTCCCTCTGGAGGTTGTGGACTCTCCTTCCTTAGAGGTTTTTAAGCAGAAGTTCGATGACCATCTGCCGTGGATGCTTTAGCTGAGATTCCTGGATTGCAGGGGGTTGGACTAGATGACCCTTGGTTAAGGTTACCAGACGTCCCCGTTTCCCGGGGACAGTACCCAGATTTACAAATCAGTCCCCTGACAAAATCCATCTATTTAGTAGGAAGTTGAAAAGTGTCCCTGGATTCATTGAAAAAAATCTGGTAACCTTACCTTGGGTCCCTTCCAACATTCTATGATGCTATGACATGAATATTTTTGCATCTAGTTTCAACACTGAGTTCTGGTTAATCTGGAATTAATCTGTGTTGATTGTGACCATTAAGAAAAACATTGTGGGATTTTTGCTGGGATGTGGTCTCAGAATTCCTTGGGTAGATGTCAAATAATTTCAGAATGTGTTATTGGCTCTGCTGTTCGGTGTGGGGTGTTTATCCCTGCCATGCCCCAAAAACAGTGCTAGGAGGAGGGCCAGCTAGCCTGCCTGCCAATAATTTTGAAACACGATTAGACACTTCCTGCTGAAGTCAGCAGGCCAGAAATCTTAACAACACATTCATCAATTGAAAATATTGAACCATGTTTGGATGGCAAATTGAGATAAAAGGTAAATTATTGGATTAACCTGATAAAACTGGGCAGCCATCCATTCAAGATCTGCTGCAGGACTTTCCTGTTTAATCAAGATCTTGCCTGATAGATGTGAATAAATGGTACTGGGTTTTATTTTGGTGCAAACGGCAAGTTGAGTTATTCATGTGCTGCTTTTTATCTTTGTTCTGGCATTCAGAAACCGATATACACATATTATACATCAGAAAATAAAGCAGTTTAGAAGTAGAGAGCTAAAAGAGAGAGAGAGAGATGTTTTGCAGCTTTTTTTTCTTTAAAAAAGAGCAACAACCCCAGAAAATGAAAATTTTTTCTACATTATTTGGGTTGTAGTCAACTAACTTTTACTAGAGTAGACCCACTGAAATTAATGGACCTAAGTTAATCATGGTAATTTCAATGGGTCTACTCTGAGTAAAAGTTAGTTGAATGCTACCCTTTGCTATTATTTTCAACCCACTTCAAAAATCTACAGTAAAAATATTTTTGTCTCTAATAACTGAACTTTCTTCTGCAATACGACTTGGCTACCACCCTGAGTTTTTGGTCATTCTGGGATATAATTGTTGTAGGATAACACTGTTGCAGCATAAACATTGTTGAATTCATATGAGCCATTCAGCCTAAGAGACTGAATTATAAATCAGGAAGTTCCTGGTCTGAATTTCACCTCTACCATCAGTAGCCTAAGGCAAGCCTCTATTTTCTCAGCTTCACTTCTAGAATTAATACTATTGCAAGGATTGCAACAAGCTAATGTTTGGACACTCAAAACATTACATAAATGCTAATTAATAGTATTGAACAAGAAATGAAATCCAGTAATGAAATCTGTAGCTGTGAAGGGATAACACAGAGGGATAATTTGCTATATAAGCCTTGCAGAAGAGTTAGAGGGAAAAGTGCATCTCATTGCTGATCTCAGCTGCTGTGGTAACTCATGATAACCTTACTGTCACTGACACGGAGGCAGAGTTAATTCTTGTCTTCTAAACTGCTGAGCAGAAAACTAGACAAAAGAGAACAGCACAGTTTAAAGGATGATTTAGTTGTTTGTACTTTGTTAAATTTCAGATCTAGTCTATCCATTTGCATTTTTAGTTTGACACAGCAGTAGCCAATTGTAGGTCCAGGCAATGCTTCTGGAAAAGAGAGGCATCACATATCTGCTGCAAGAAGGAAGCAGTCCATGCTGCTCCCACAACATGAGTTCGTTCTTTTTTCACTCTCTTCAGGTGTGTGTGGGGGGGGGGGACTGAACCTCTTTTGCATTTGGTTTTACAGAACTGAGAACACTGTGAGCAAAAAGCAAAGGGCAAGATTCAGCCCATGAGTCCACTATTGCAACAATATTTCCACACTCTTCTCCCCACATGCCCCCTGCAGCTCCCCAAATTGGTTCTGGTGGGATCAGGAAAAGCTGCTGAACAGTGTGGGGGAAGAGGGGATAATTCCATCTGGCAAACAGAAATGCCATAGCACACGAGTAGGCAAACTAGGGCCAGATCCAGCCCAATCGCCTTCTAAATCCGGCCCATGGACTATCCGGAAATCAGCATGTTTTTACATGTGTGGAATGTGTGCTTTTAAAAAAAAAAAAAAAAAAAAAAAGGCATCTCTGGGTTATTTGTGGGGCATAGGAATTCATTCATTTCCCCCCCCCCAAAAAAAATATAGCCTGGTCCCCCACAAGGTCTGAGGGACAGTGGACCGGCCCCCTGCTGAAAAAGTTTGCTGACCCCTGCCATAGCACTACATTGAATTCTTCCCACATTGGGCTCATGTGCCACCCGCTCTAGTCTATTCTCATTATGTCCACGTCAGAAACATTAGTTAGTCTCAACTATGTTCATCATTAATTACAGTAATCATTAATTACTGTTTGAAGCAATCTTGTTTCAATAAAGTTAACACCAACTGCAGGTTGTCTTGATTCAGACGTAGTGAAGCCACTGTAAGTTGAAAAGAGGCAGAAGTGCTGGAGAAGGAGAGGTGGGGCAGCGGCATTTGAGCCTGATTCTTATGGTGAATCAGGCCACTGATTTGCCACCACAAGTCCGCTCACCCCTCTTGGTGCGGCAGCGTTGCAGAACGGCAGAGGCTCCACTGGGGCCCCAATGATGGAACAATGATTTCAATGCCCTTCCTGATAGGCGGTGGGGTCTTATGCCCCCACTGCTTATCAGGGGCAAGATCCTAGTCTGCACCCTGCTTTGGTGAATGGAGTTGCAGGCTGGGATTTGGCCATTTAAGCAGTCTGCATCCAGGGTACTACCTGTTTGTTCCTTCAGCGGTTGGGCATTGGGGGAATCCGTTATCTTGGATAGAGGGGAAGTTGTAGTCTCCCCCTGCCCCTCCAAATGCTGGGGTATCCTGTTAAAGGGATCCAGGGGGGGAGGGAGTAGTCATGTCTGTGTGCCCATGTGGGACCAGGGCCGAAGGCACTCCCCCAGATGGAGGTCCCTGCGGGGGTCACCCTATTTGATGTAAGTCGTGGGAACCCCCACCCAGATTGACCACACATCACTTCTGGCAGGTGGGCAGAAAGTATTTTGATTGCCCCGTGTCTAAGCCAAACCTTTTTCATCTGTATTCAGGAAAATTGTGGCCTGTTTTGATCCAAACCAGTCTTATTGGTCTCTTATTTATATGGGTTGGGGTATGGGGAGCATAATGCCTGGACTTGCAACTGCATGTTAAACATGAAAATAACGAATTTGTCAGTAATAAATATGGATATGCAGCTAAGGTAGCCCAGTTCTTGATGTTTCTGATCAACATACCTTTTCTAAAAATTGTGGAAGCTGTAGAAGAATTATTCAGAAATATTTGTATTGAATGCTGAGGCATTCTAACTTATGAGGGAAATAGTGTTTGATGCATGTAGCTTCCAAATATTACATGTTAGGCCAATCTTGTTTTCCAAATAAGAAACTTAGGAGTTTTGGAGACATCCCTAGTTACTCCCCACTGACTGAAAAGATCTAGTAAAGGAAGGGATCGTAGTGAATCCCAAAGGTATATTTGACTGCTTTTTATAGTCTGGCAAATACCATTTTTTTAAACATCTCATACACCATGTCAAGGTTGGCAGAGAAAATAAATTAATCTAGGATTATATTTCCATTTTAATAGCCTAATTTGACCCATTAGTATTTATCTGTTTTAGTTATCTAAATCCTGCCTTAAGGTAGCTTTTAAAAGATGCATAATAAACAATATCAGCATCATCAGGATCCTATCCACAAGACAGTTGAAGGTAGAACTGAGGTTTGGATGTGTTGTCTCCCAACTTCCGGGGTGGCGCCCTCTGATCCGGAGGGACTGGCTCCACGGAAAACGCTACGGCGAAGCGGGGACCCTTTAAAAAATCACAGGTGGATGAAGCCTGTGACCATGGGACTCGGCGGGCACCTTTCACGCCCCCCCAATTCGTAAAGGAACCCCATTACGGGCTCCGGAGCGAAGAGGGGCTAGTGGCGCGGTTCTGAGAGTCAACTGCTTCTTCCGTGGAGCGAAGCCGCACAGCCGTTGCCGGAGAGCACTACCTTTTTCCTAGGACAATTTGGCTACAAAAACAACTACCCGTGAGCAGATCAAATTTGGACAATTGGACTTTAAACAACGATCTGTGAGTAGAACGGAAAATTGGATTAAGAAATTCCTCTTAATTTGGCACTGAAGCGGGAAGGTCTAAACAGGAAGTCAGCCTTCCGTTTCTTGTAGATAGATTAAAGCAAAGACATGGCAAACTAGAGTTTAGAAAATCGTTTGTAAAGGATCAACTTTCATCATCTAAAACTACTGAACCCCCTTCGGAAGCAGGAGAAGAGGGGGGATTTTTTCCGGATTGTTTAAACCTGCAGAAGAGAGTGTAAAGAAAAGTAATTTTCCACCGTCTTGAACCTGGGAGCGGGGTGTCAGAACAGACGTTTTTGGGAAGTTCATTGACTATAGACAAATGTTTTTGACAGACAGTTAAAAGAAGAGAAACATAGTGATTCCATTGTTCTCTTTCGCATTTTAAAGGAACAAATATTGACAAAATATCTGAAAAAGGAAACTTTGTTGTTAGATCTGCTGTTAAAAAAAAAAGAAAGAAGAAAAGAGATTGATACAAATAGAAGTTCTTCCCCTAGAGGGAGCTTGTGAAACTGTTATTAAATTTGAACTGGGGAGCTTCGCAGCTGCAAACAGATTAAGATCGTGGGAACAGACTTCTGACCTTGTATAACAATGTATTCAGAGGCTCTGGTGCGTGCTTTCTACAAGACAAGTGCTTTATTGGAACAGTTACATGAGAAGACGGATTTGATGACTGTGGCGATTAGAAATTTTGGACAGGTAGTGGGTATCTATATAGAACCCACCCAGGAATCAACTCAGGAGTGTGCTCTGACAGATCAGATGAGGGAGGAGATTGTTGCTGGACCTCGGGAGGCAGAGATGGAGGGAGCTGTGGCCCAGCAGGAACATGAGTTGTTGGATCTGACAAATGAACTTGGAAAAAGCCAGATTTGGAGAGATAGAGTTTTGTTTGGCTTGGAGATGGGGGGCTGGATAGACCTCCCTATGCAGGGATGTTTTGACTTTTCAAGTCTGGAAATGGGCCGTGAGGAGTTTGGGGTTGTGGGGGTCCTCAACTCTGGAGGGACCTTGAAACATGCTTTTAAATACCACATGGAGTTCAGTGTGGATTATGGAAAAGGGGCTGATCTGTCGAGAAGGGACAAAAATACTGTCAAGTTGGAGTTTCCACGAGTGAAAGGACCAGGAGACAAAGTAAAGTACAGGTATGAATATGAAGAAGATCTGCGGAAGGGACATGGAAGAGACTTAAGGGCCTCGGACATAAGATTACCAGATTAATGAACTAGATGGATGGGATAGAAAGGACTGACAAAACCCGGGACCAGGAGGAAGAGACGTTGGATGAAGATTGGAAGAAAGTTTTTTTTAAAATTTTTATTTAGGATTGTTTTGTAAAATTAATGAGTATTAGAAAAATGTTGGAACGAAATTATTTGGCTTTAGCAGAAATGTTAAAAAGAACTATGCAAGAATATGTCATGGTTATGAGAAATTGGTATAAATAAGATATAAGTTTTAAGTTTTAGGGTTTTTTATAGTAAGATAAGGTTAAAATAGATTAAGGTAATTTAATGACAGAATATTATGAAAAATGGGAAGGATTTGCTGTGATAATTAATAACTAGAATACAAAAAAGGGAGGTGTGAGGAGGTCAATGAAATAAGGCAATATTGGATCTGTTTTTAAATTTTTGTGGTTTACTTTTGTTTTTTGATTTTGATGTGTTATGTGTTTTGTTTTTGTTTTTTGATTTTTATTTTTATCGATTTGTATTGTTTGATTGCTGTTTGTTTTTCCCTTGTTTTTTTTCCTTTTTTGTCTGTTTGTTTTTTCTGTAATTTTAAAATGCTTAATAAATATCATTTATAAAATAAAAAAAGGATGTGTTGTCTCCCATCTGGGTTCAAAATATTGTGCAGAGCCTACATACAGGGAACAAACATTCCTACTTCAGACCTTTCCGCTCCAACTCATGAAAATTTATATTTTTCAAGCTTTTATTCTTTTTGAACATACTTAGAAGTTTGTATGACAGACCTAAAAACGAAGCCCTTTTATATTTCACAGAGATGATTTGAGCACTCACCCACAAAGTCTGTGCTTTGATACTTGCTATGTCAATGGGCTTCAACTGACTTGATTTGAAGTGGAATATGCATCCAGTCCAAAGAAAATCTACCTGTTTCAAGCTACACATTAAGAGTTTGGGTTGGCTTACCTAGGACCCTTCATGTTGTGTTCCTCTTGCATTTGTTCATCATGTCGTCAGTCAGAGCCTGAAGAGCCTGAAGAGATTTGAAAGATGTGGAAACAGATATTTGGCTCATTGCAGAATAGCTAATTTAAATGACACTTTTGAACATTCTTGTATTCAAGTAGACAAAGACGTGGCAAAATATCAGTAATGAAGTTATTTATTTATCAGTCCCATATGTCTTCCATTTTATCTTCACATTAATCCTGTCACATAGGTTTGTCTGAGGGGGACTGACTGAGTTCACCCAGGAAGCTTTGTGGCTCAGTATGGTTTCGAATCCAAGCCTCTCAGTTCAACACCCTGTCCAATACAACTCATGGCTCTGTAGGCATTTTATAGATACATATGATAAAAGTTTGAAAACATGAATAAGGAAATGCAATATTGCCGTTGAATTTATATGGCCACAGCTGGAGGAACATTAACTAAAGGCCTCTGCAGAGCTTTGGTTGGAGTGAGATGTATACATGGCTGGGGAAACCATGATCCTGCTTTCTAGTTGAAGCTTCCCTATCCAACATTTTTCTGGGTGTACAGACTGCAGATTTGGAGCATATTTATTTTGGAGCTTATGTTGGGGTTTATTCATCTTATAGAAGGTCAGACATGTTGAGAGGATAGGACCAGCAGATGTGATCACAATCTCTTCCTTCATCCTTACATCTAACATCTGATCAATATATGCAAGAGGCTTAATTTGTGAATTTCTTACCAATGCAGAGTTCTGGCAGTGATGACAATAGCATCATCATACTCATATATCATACTCCAGTAGACAATGATTTAAGTCACAGTAGCTCAACGTCCTCCAAACAACCTTTTGACATTCATTGTTCTAAAAACAGTTCCTAAGGATCTTGGGTGAGATTCAACAAAAGGGTTGCACCCCAACTTTCAGCAGAATTGTATACATGTCTGCTCAGAAGTACGATAAATGCAGGTAGGAATATGGTGCAAGTTATGTTCCTATTTAGTGTGACTTGTTGTGACTAACATTTCACATTGATTTTAGTTGGGCCTAAAGGCAACTAGCTGTCTGGATCCAACCCAGCATATTCTGAGATTTAAGAAGTACTTTAAGTATTTGAACAGAACTCTTTTAAATAATTATGTATACAGTGGTACCTTGGGTTACAAACACGTCGGGTTACAAACACTTCGGGTTACAGACTCCGCTAACCCAGAAATATTACCTCGGGTTAAGAACTTTACCTCAGGATGAGAACAGAAATCGCGCGCCAGCAGTGCGGTGGCAGCGGGAGGCCCCATTAGCTAAACTTGTGCTTCAGGTTAAGAACGGTTTCAGGTTAAGAACAGACCTCCAGAACAAATTAAGTTTGTAACCAGAGGTACCACTGTATCTGCCTGTATTTTGTGTATAGAACTCAAAGCTGTCTTTTGCTGTTTTCTGTTTGGTTTTGTTTCAATTTCATGTAGGAGTATCTTCATCACAAGCAAATAATGATGATATACTTTCATAGCACGTCACATGTTCAAACAGCATAAAACATTATCTCCCTAATCCTTCATTACAATAATCAGTAAAAGTCTCATTTATAGTTCTAACAATAAAAACATGAATGAGATCACAGACTCTCATAATTAAATCTCACTACCCCCCACCTTGTTAAATCCCAAAATTTGTATTTCAAGGTCACAGATGATAGCAAATCGATTTTTCCCCAATCACGAGTTAGTATTTTAGTACATACAAAAATGTGTCTTACTAAGGCACATTAAGATACCGTTTCTAGTTATCTGCTTACAGAAGTCTTCTGTTCTAAAGCACACAAGACCTGCTGTCATAAACCTTTGTAGGAACATTCCCTGTAATTAACACAAGAGAAGTCATTGTATTCATTGTTTCATTGGGGCAGGCTCATTAAAGTACCAACAAGGCTCGCATTAACACAGGTTCTTGTGTCATTGTTCTTAATATCCCATTAGGCTGTAGGGGCCTCTGCTGCCCTTTCTCTGAACTCCTCTGCATATTCTAGGGCAGCAGCGTGGTGTAGTGGTTAAGAGCGGTGGACTCGTAATCTGGGGAACCGGGTTCGCGTCTCCGCTCCTCCACATGCAGCTGCTGGGTGACCTTGGGCCAGTCACACTTGTCTGAAGTCTCTCAGCCCCACTCACCTCACAGAGTGTTTGTTGTGGGGGAGGAAGGGAAAGGAGATTGTTAGGTGCTTTGAGACTCCTTCTGGTAGTGATAAAGCGGGATATCAAAGCCAAACTCCTCCTCTTCTTCCCCAGCTGTCAATTTGGCTTTGAGGATGATATGCTGATAGTTAAACAGATGCCATCCTCTGTCAGGATAGGCTGAGGATATAACTCCTGCATAAATGGAAAACACAGTAATCCAATTATGATAGTTGCATTCAATAGTTATCTTCTATTCCTTCTTTTGCCACTCGTCCGGTTTTGATTTTATACTATAAGAGGAGGCAGGGACAGCAGGGAAAACATGTCTATAAACTCACCATTGAGGATGCGCTCACATATTTCCCCCCCCCCCGTAAGTGAATTCTGGGGGTTGGTCTGTGTGCTTAAAAGTAGACTCCCTAATACGCCCCTTGGAGTCTAAACCCTCCTCGCCACAAGAAGCTGTGGCTCCATTATCACTCCTGTGCTTCCTATTTCTCTGTATCCAGACCCACTTTGGGAGTCCAGGCAATCTAGCTGTCGTGACCCAGTACCCCTAATCTGGTCCTCGTGGTCACGATCAGAATAATCAGACTTACTTGAGGAATCCCTCCTGGACTTACGTCCCCTTCTCCTGGTTCTCTGGGATCTTTTTCTCCTGTGCTGCGACCTATGTGGTCCGGGGCTCATAAAACTGTCAGATAGGCTAGAGCAGTGGTGGTGAATCCATGGCACGCATGCCAGAGGGGGCACTCAGAGCCCTCTCTGTGGGCACGCCCGCCCAGCACACAGCCGGCAGAAGGCGAGGGCAGCACGTTGAGTCCTCAGCTCAACTTGTGTCTGAGTAGAAGCGCCTTGGATGGGGCATCGTGTGTGTGTGTGTGTGTGCGCGCGCGCGCGCGCGCAAAACAGAGCTACAACTTCCAGGTTGGTGGGCCGCCGAGAGTTCTGAGCAGCCACCTTCCTCCTCCTGCTGCTGCAAGGTTGAGGCCTTACACATCCTTTGGCCGGGGCCATTGGGAGCGGAGTCAGACGTGGAGTGGAGGCTTCGCGTTGGTGGAAGCAGGAGCAGGGCGGGGATCTCTCAGCTAGGAAGCACGAAGCCTCCTCTTCTGAGAGATCCCCGCCTCCACTCCTGCTTGCACACACGTAGGAGTGGGATCGGGCAGCTCAGCTGAGGAGCGCCTGGCTGCCTTCAGGTGATGCAGGGGCTCTTAGATGCAGCTTCTGGGCTGCCTCCACCTTCCCCAGTTTCAGCAGCTATTCAGCTTAGCTGCCTTCCCGGGGTGGCGGGGAATCTGATGCGGAAGTGGGGGCTCCTTTAAACTTCTCTCTTGAGGGTAGTGCAGCCACAAACCCCACAACAGAAAGTGCGACGGAGCCTGCACCTCCCCAGCTGAGCAGCCCCGATCCAGCTCCTGTTCCTGTGCAAGCAGCAATGCTGCCTAGCAGAGCAGCCCGATCCCACTCCTACTTGGCTGCAAGCAGGAGCAGGCTGGAGGGGTGGGGTGGCGGCGACATCCCTTACCAGCTCACTTGCCTCCGCCCCGGGCCAGCCTTCCCTCACTCACTGCCTCCGGAGCTGGAGGAGGGGGTGGTTGCTGTTGTGGCAGCAGAGGGACCCAGCGCTGGAGGGCAGCAGGTGCCTGCTTGCTTGCTGCCCAGGCCACCTTCCCTCACTCTGAAAACGGAAGTTATACTCAGAACAGAGCACGTTCCACTTCCGGGAAAAGTTTGAAAACCGGAACACTCATTTGCAGGTTTGAAGTGTTTGGGTTCCAAGTAGTTCGAGAACTAAGCTATTCGAAAACCGAGGTACCACTGCATTGCTCCACTCTCTCTCCACATGGATGCGCCAACCTCCCCTTCTAATCTAAGACCTCAGTATTCAGGTTAAATTGCTGTGTTGGCACTTTGCGATAAATAAGTGGGTTTTGGGTTGCAGTTTGGGCACTCGGTCTCTAAAAGTTTTGCCATCACTGGCCTATGTCTTCCTCACATTGTTTTTTGATCACGTCGAGGGGGGTTGTGGGATTTTGTAGCAGTATTTTGTATATTGTGGATACCATCCCTTTGCTGTGTCCCTTTGTTAGGAAGAAGTTTTCAAAGGTTGTCAAGGGCCTAGTTGCTGCTGATTTTACTACTGGATTGTTTAAGAGGGCATGTAATTGGTGGTGTGCTAGCCAGGGCATTTGAGTGCCCCCTAGCTTGTCTTGCATTTCTTGTGCTGATATGGGTTTGTTATTTTTGTAGGTCGGCTAGGCAGTATAAGCCTTCGGCTTGCCAGGTTTTTATCTGGAGGTTTTGTGCTGCGTGGTGGAATAGTGGGTGGTGTGCCAGGGGGATTAGTGGGGATGGGGGTAAGTGGGCATTTTGCCTCTTTTAAAGTGGTGTGAAGTGCATTAATTTGTATGTAAAAAAATGATTCTATACTGGAAAAAGTGTCTCTGGGAGAAGAATTTTGTCCATTCTTGATAGAATTGTTCTTCTGTCCAGTAAGGAAGACAGAAGGGGAAGAGGGTCAGGGAGACAGAGGTATGCTTCAAAATGTGCATTTTTCTTTGTGGAAAATCATAAGACTTTTGCCTTCTTTTCAGCAGTTGCTTTGAGTGTGGCTGCACACTTTCATTTAAATTATGTCTCAGCTGGAAGAAGATGAGTATGTTTTATGTAGCAGTCAGAGGTTCAGAACAATATCAGTCACTGAGCTACCAGAATGGTAAATTAAATCTGGAGAGAGTGAAGGGAGCTTGCTCATCACTACACACTGATATAGAAGCGGCAAAGAGGGAGAGCTGAAACAGGCCCAAGTGTTTATGTTATTGATGGAAACGTACAAATCATTTCCTTCCTTCCTTTAGTTGTCGTGGTCCATCACTTTAGTCCATTTTCACCTTGCTAAGGGATTCTGAATGGGCCTCCCTGCGCTGACACCTAATTAATCTCTCACAAGCCTGTTCTTGCAGCCTGTCTGTCTGCAGTCCCCCCCATCGTATCTGAGTTACTCATAATATATATTCCTTTCTTGGTTTGTCTTTTCCCCTGAAGATGCAGCTTTCAATTTCTCTATTGGGAACTGTCTGATATAAATCAATGTGTTCTTCTTGTTCTACCCCAGAGGAATTTATCTGCAGTCTCTAGCACATTCTTTCGTTCTTTGCATTTCTGTCAGAAGTATGATATGGTAATTGTTAGGAGTACACAATTTGTTCAGTGCTAATTGATTATTTCAAACTACTTTACCTACATCTTTCTCTATTCAGATAATGTAAACACTGTTGCCACAAATACAGGCTTTATCGAAGACTCATGTTATAATTTGGAGCACAGACTGTGACAACTGAAAGGAATCACACAGGTCATCTTGTGCTAATGTGACTCAACCACCTTTCATATCCTGTGAACATGCAGCCTGCCATTTCCCCAGATTGCTTCTTTGTGTCTAATTGGAATGAGCTCTCACAGCCTGTACTGTGCTTGCATGGTGCCTGCATTCCAGGACTCTCCTCTAACGCTATAAATGTAATGATGTGCTGAATCTCTAATAACCTATTCAATTCACTGTGTAATTGATTATTGACTTACAAAAATGGCCACTGCCATTAGGATTTAAACAGCTGGGTGTGATAAATATAAACAGCATTCCAGACTTGCAAAACAGAAGTTAACTCCCGCTTGTGAATTGGCCACAAAAGACAGAATATACCTTTGAAAACCATTTTCTGGGGAATAAGAAGGCGGGGGGCGGGGGGGTTACTATCTCTTTGCTCTGCATGACGGCTTCTAGGAAATATAGGGCTGGCTACCCTTGGAAACAGGATGCTGGGTCAGATCTAACAGGGCTATGTGTAACTTCTTAAGAAATTTCTAGGCAATTTAAAATTAGAAACTGAATTGTTAGAACCCAAAACTAAGAATTTGTCAAGAAAGTATAACTTGCTGCTGAAATGGAACACTCAGGATGAAACGGTAAAATCGGCTATGATTAAATGGGCACAAGATGTTGGACATAACATTATGTTTGCTGACTGGGAACAGTTGTGGACCACAGGTATGAAATTTACGGCATGTAATGCCTTAAGAGAGAATATTATGAAAATGATATACAGGTGGTACATAACCCCAGTCAAGCTTGCAAAAATCTATCATTTGCCCGATAATAAATGTTGGAAATGTAAAGAAACTGAAGGTACATTTTTTCACCTTTGGTGGACGTGTCCAAAGATTAAGGCTTTCTGGGAAATGATATATAATGAATTAAAAAAGGTATTTAAATATACCTTCCCTAAGAAACCAGAGGCCTTTCTCCTGGGCATAGTCGGCCAAATGGTGTTAAAAAAGGATAGAACTCTCTTTATGTATGCAACAACAGCAGCAAGAATACTTATCGCAAAGTATTGGAAGACACAAGAACTTCCCACGCTGGAGGAATGGCAGATGAAACTGATGGACTATATGGAACTGGCGGAAATGACTGGCAGAATCCGTGACCAGGGAGAAGAGTCGATGGAGGAAGATTGGAAGAAATTCAAAGATTATCTACAGAAACACTGCAAAATTAATGAATGTTAGAGTGATGTTGGATTGAAAATAAGTGGTTTCCAGCTGTACAGGATAAAGTTATAGATAGATCAAGATTAAAGATTAGGATTAAAGAAGTTTAAGGAAATGGAAATTTGGTACTTAAGAGGTAAAATTTCAACGTTATATTACAGTAAGATTAAAGATTAGGATTAAAGAAGTCTAAGGAAATGGAAATTTGGTACTTAAGAGGTAAAATTTGGATGTTATATTACATTAAGATTAAAGACTGGGATTAAAAAAGTGGAAAAGAAATTGCTGGACAAACAATTTGGACTGGAATACAAAAGAGGGAGGTATGAGGAAGTCCAGAAAATAAGTAAATTTAAAAACGGAAATGAAAAAGTGATATAGTTTTTAATTGCTCTGTTTCTTTTTTTTCTGCTTTTTGTTTCTTTTTTGTGTTTTTCTTCTTTTTTTGGATTATGTATTGTGTATTTGTGTATTTCTTTTTTATGTCTTTTTGTCTAACTTTTTATTGGAACCTTAATAAAAATCATTTATAAAAAAAAAAAAAGAAATTTCTATGCAATTTGAAACACTGATAGTCTTCACTTGTAAAGCACATTGGTGGTGGACTATACATTCACACAAGCACAGACACATACGTCTCATTGCCCCCTCTCACACAAAGAAAGACAGGTGTGCACATGCAACACAGAGACACACATGCATTCTTGCACAGTCATGGAGAGAGAGACATGTGGGAAGGGTCACTGCCATGCATCCATTTGCCTTTTTTTCTTTAAAAAAAACCCCTTATTTATTTGTTTTTCTGTTTTATCATATCATCATTGCATACTGTATTATAGTCATATTCAGGATATTAAGAGGGGAAAATAACATAAATGTAAGACATACATAAATAAATAAATATTAGTAGTAACATAACTTCTTCCTCCAATTTTCCATTTAAACACACACACACAGCCTGCCCACATCTCCCATCTGCCAAACAGGGAAGAGTTATTTCCATATGTGTATCTTCTATTAAAATGTGGCAGATCACTTTCCTATGAGGCTAATAGTAGCACAAACACAGTGATCTTCATGGGATTAAATCTTAACCTCCTTTGTTCTCCCTATCTGCCTAGGGTAAGGTGGGCTCGGTGGGTCACAGGGCTTCAGTTTCACAGGTAGGGATAGCAGCTCCATCGTTTTATGAAATATCAACATTTCATGCCTTTCTATGACATTCATTTATTTTAATTGCAATGCAGGAATGTGCATGAACAATGTAGCACATAAAACCAAAGTCAAAGAACTGGAAATAGTTTGCTCAAGTGAATCTAACTGGCACAATTAATGAGCTTGTTAGTGGCCTTGTTATGTAGAAAGGCAGGGAAGTAAGTAAGTAAGTAAGTAAGTAAGTAAGTAAATAGTGGTTTTTTTGTCAACATGAATAGTGTGGATGCCAAATTATAATTTGTCGGTCAGTTGTAGTTATGCTTCCTTTTCCTGTTGGAAAACATTGCCAAGTTATTCCACTATAGTTGCTTAGGATATGTCATTGTGTTCTTTTGCAGTGAGCGCTGCAGATACACCTTTCGTGGCCATAAGGATTCAGTAAACAGCATTGAATTTCTTCCTTTCTCCAACATCATTCTCACCAGCTCTGCAGACAAGACATTGTCTCTTTGGGATGCCAGAACAGTAAGCTAACTTATTGCTTTGGGAACTGGGTGAACTCATAAAAGCTGGACAAACACACTGCTTGCTTGATGGGAAATATTTGAATCTGTTGTAATACCTCAATCAAGTGGATGATGTCAAGTTATAGGGAGGAAGTAGGAGGGAAATGAGGAATGTCCCAATTTAATAAAGGTGATTTTCCTCTCTGGACTCCAATAACTTATGCATTTAGAGACCACTGAACTTTACGTAAACATGACTTATATAATATATAATATTTCGGAACATTGAACACCAACTTTTTGTAAGTTTCCTTCCATTGCCAGGTGCTTTGGGAGGTTGTTCTGTGGACTCCTGCCTATCAGTCTTGGGCTCAAGTCAGCCCTGATTCTGGTCTGGCTCCTTAGCTGGTGACTCTGAGGCCTCCAACCCTGTGTTTTAAAGGCTGCTGGACTTTGAGGTCCTGACACCAACTCCCCCTCCATGGCCTCAATTCAATGGGCTTGGCTTGTGCAGATAGCCACAATGGAATTTCTGACATGGTCATGAACAGCTTCCCACAAACAGTCCTTGGGTAGGTAGCGCTTCCAGTCAGTGAGGCATTATAAGAGTCTCTGATGCATTCATGAGTCTAGAATTTGAGCCACTTCATATTCTTCCTGCCTGTTGTCCATGAGTGGTGTGGCTGGAGGTTGGCATCTTTCTGGATCTGGATTTAGCATAGATGAAACCAGGAGCGACTGATGAAACACTGGATGTACTATGTTGAAGGTAGCTGAAGCCTGTAAGCAAGAGGGTTTTCAGAAAGGGGCAAAGCTGTTATCAGGGTAGGGGCAATGCTGGAGGAAGGGTGTGCAGGGTGTGTGTGGTCCGCCCCATGCGTCATCACTGGGGTGTGTGTGTGTGTGTGACAAAATGAGTTTTTTTTAAAAAAAATAATAAATTGGGCTCACAAAACTTTTTAGGAATGATGTGGTGGCTTAGGCGCCTGCAGGGTCCACGCTGCCTGAAATGGCAGCATGGGACTTGTGCCTGCTTACTTCCTCTCCCTCAGCCGCCCTACAGCTGAGGGGGCAGTGGCGGAGAGACTCCAAGCGTTGGAGAGGCTCACCCCACCTCCACGGGCAGCTCGCCTGCCCCCACGGGCAGATTGCCCTGCCCCCTGCTGCAGGACACGCCCCCACACCAGGCACTTGTGCGGCTAGCTACGCTGCTGGGTGGGGGGGCCTACTTACAATCTATTTTACTAGAGAGGCATTCAGTGTCAGTTGGAGAGTTGATGAGCATACTCAAGAGGGTTCTCAGCCTGCCATTTGCGGTCAGCATAGGCCTTGTATTTGGCATGGTTCAACTTGACTCTGAGGTCCTCCTGGATAGCCTGATAAGAGGCACCAGCAGCTGGAAATTGGTGGAAGAAGTGACATCTGGGAAATAGAGGGTTTGGAAGTATTGCTGAGGAAAAAATGAGAGCTGTTATAGGCCAAATTCTGCTATGCCCAACAGATCTACCCAGTTCTGCTGTTGATGGGAAGAGCAATACCAGAGATGTTGCTCCTATGTAGGGCTGATCCCTTCTGTCTGCCCATCACTCTGAGGATGATAGGCTGAAATATAGGCATGGATTTCTAGCAGGTTGCATAGGGCATGGCAGAACTGTGGCCTTTGGCCTGAAACAATCTGGGCCAAGAATCCATGTAGATGGAATAGAGTTGCTGTTTCATGGGTACTTGGGGTTCTCTGGCAAGAAATGAAGTGGGTCATATTAGTGAGGACATTAGTGACAACAATGTGGTTGTGAATTGCCTAGCGGGGAACTGGTCTGTGCAGAAGTCCCTAATCAATATTTGTCATGGTCTGGGTAGTCTTTTCTTCTTTTGTATGATTACTTAAAGTACCAGCCACAGTCATTGCCCCCACTCACTACACCTACCCCACCCCACCCTGCTCAGAGATGGACACTTAATCTTTTAACTGTTCTATTTGCCTGAATTCAGATCACTTCAGTAAAAATTGTTTTACTGTCTGAAACTCTAACTGTGGCTGGTAGCTGGCTGCCTTTCCAAGCAGAAAAGGGTGTGTATGTTGCAAATGAAATGAATGCATGACAGAATGGCATCTTCACATAAGAAATACTAAGTCTTCTTTCTGCTTTTGACAATGCATGCTGCTGATTGCTGACAGTCACATCAGGAGAGAATCTGCATTTTAAAAAAGCATTCTGTAAATTTGTTGTGTAATGCCAATGCATGGCACAGCATATTAAGAAATCATCGCCTAGATATAACAGACAGAGCACACACATAGTTCCAATACATGTTTACTCTGGCTGGATCAGACGAGGACCACAGAAATAATGACAGTGAGATGAGCAGAGTGACGATCTTAAGCTCAGAGACTGAAAACAGTGATGAGAAATACGGGGTGAAAAAGTTATCAAAAGATTGGTATCAAAGAGCGCTCACAAGCTCTCACGTGTATGGCAGGAGATCGTTTTGTGCATGAGCAGCCAAGCTCTGTCAAAACTTGCTATTCTGCTTACTTTTAACAAATTTTGTCACCATCCCTACCTGACAGTAAAAGGGCCAGGAAGGAGTAAAGCAGATGAACCCACATGCACATGTGGTTTTGCTCAGCCAAGGTTTGACTTAATTAGTTGTGTGAACCAGGCTAATATCTGTTCCTTAAGTACACAGCCTCTTATATTTACTTCTTTCTGCAACATGCAGCAGCCTCTGATGATGAAGCAGTGGCTGTAACTATTGTTAGATACATTAGGCATCGTAAGAAACCATGTTCTACAAACCCACTTCACATTATGGTTTCTAATTCTGGTTTGTTGGCATATCTCAGACTGTGGTTTGCTAAATCATTCCACGCTGTACTTTTTCTACTTTAACCATGAATGTGATGACTTCATTGAACCTTTATGTGATATATCTGTGTTGGCTTATAGGCTCTATAAATAACCTTCCTTAAACAATAACATTTTATTTAAATTATACTAAGAGAAAATGCCAAATAGAAAAATAAGAACAAGATTTAGAAAGCAACAATAAGTTTTCAGCTTAAATGTGGGTATCATTGTTCACTCTAATAAGTTGTGGGTCATTTCACCCTTGAGTGGAATGGTCTTCCTGGGGAGCTTGTGGACTGCCCTTCCTTGGGAGGGGGGTTTAAGCAGAGACTGGATGGCCATCTGTCATGGATGCTTTAGCTGAGATTTCTGCATTGCTGGGGTTTGGACTTGATGAACCATGCTATGATATCATTGCTAGTCTTAACTGGATTTGTGTATCTTTCTTTCTCACTTGTCTATGTCTCCAATCAGTCTTTTTAAAAATGTAGTTCACTCTTTTAAATCCTTCCAGGCGTACGCAGGTTAACTATGGGATTGAGAATAAATTAAGGAATTTTTTAGAGTGTTAAATTGTGGGTGAACATATAAGACGACACAGCGATTCTTCAAACAGCTCCTGTTTATTCACAGGCCAGAACAGAACTGAAGGGTTCAGCCAGCCTGCTTATATAGAGCTCCACTGCAATGCAACTGTAACACTTTCTGTAACTATCCAATCACTGAACGTCACTTTCAATCCCTTATTTGCATATGTGGACCTGAGTGAAAACTACCTACAGTATCCAGGGGGCTGCTGGCCCAGGGTGAGAACTTCAGTACATAACACAGAGAATGTGAAATGTGAAAAACATAGAATACCTACTCCTCTAGTACATTATGCTTTCAGCATTATTTTCTTCCTCCACCTTTTTCTATTTCTTTTTGACTAGTTGAACAAGAATTTTATCTTTGTTGTTTTCCACAGAACAGTCTAATGTTGTCATCTGGGCAGTGAGGATTTGATACAGATGATAGGTAGCTGATGTAAAAATAATTATGTGTAGAAACCTTGAAAATGAGAAAAACGGCCAGCAGGATATGGACCACAGCTTCAGAAAGACTGAGCTGAATCTTCTGTGAATATATAGTTGGTGTGCACTGAATGAATAGAAATACATGAATATTGAGATTGCCATGGTAAGTGAAGCAGGAGGTTTCAAAAACTGATGCAAACTGAGGTCACACATGGTGGCATCTCTATTTCTGCTCCTCCATTCCTTCATATAGATAATGTCACTCACCAGTGCTGTAGTCACAAAGGCACAGTACATCTTTTAACTTCAGGCAGCAGTCATATTATTCCTAGAGAAACTTGGGTGTCTGTTGAGTGGCCTAATAGTCACGCGCCCGCTGAAAATCAGCGGAACTTCAGTCGCAACATGTCCCACTGATTTCAGTGGGGCTTAAATTCTTGTAGTTTAATCTGGTTCCAAGTCATTATTCCTTATAAACTTGCTCAACTATGTCAGTACCATTGTATCAGAAACAGGAAATATGTTTATGTGGGATAAAAGTTATGCTTAGGATTTGTCTGTTCTTCAGAAATAAAAGTAACAGATGGCTAAACACTGGTCAGCTGAAGCAGCCGTCTTTTCCATTCTTCTGCCATTCCTCTTTTCTTGTTACTCCATGCCCCACTATGTCCCCAGTAGACTGGCAGGTAGCCAAGGGGGAGGGCAGGGGGCAGCTGCCCCCCCCCAAATCAATATAAATCTGCCCCCCAACAGAAATCCTGACAACGCCCATAGGCAGGCAGTGAAGACTTGTACCCTTCCTTTGCTGCTGCTAAGGAGAAGTGGCAATGTGTTCAGCACATGGTCCAACTAAAATCATTCTTCATGTTGGCTCTTCTGCATGCATGTGCGTTTGTGTGAGGGAGAGGGTGAGTTGTGTGTCTCATTTGTAGGAAATCCACTAGTGGGGGGGGGGAGGCAATGCTTTTATTTACACCTTCCAGACACTGCAGTAAACTCTGTGGAAGAGGTGAATGCCTCTTTTATAAAGTGTTCAGGTTCCTCCCTCCCAACGCATCCTCATTAGGATCACTTCTAAGATGAGGAATGAACTCCACAAAGAGTCACTGGCAGACACCCTGAAGAAAAGAGGTACTGTGAACTGCAGACATCCCCCAAAGTATTTTCATCTGGAATGATTAGCTCCTATATCTTGCAATACTCTGCATGTATTTATGCATCTAAATATATTGAATGGAATTCAGCATAGCAGTTAGTGACCCCCTGTGTGACCCCTGCAAATCCACTAAATCTATTCTGCACTTTCCCTGAACCCTACACTGCAAATTTAGGGGGCACTGGGGTGAGGGGAAGTCCTGTTTCACAAGTGGACCTTATTCCACACACACAACTTAGCTGAATCCCACCCATTATTTTTCTCACTTCTATCCAAATGTTCAACCAGCTGAGTCTTCAGACAGTTGCTGTTATTATCTTTGAATCCACTTTTACATAGTATTATTATTATTATTATTTATTAGAATTAGAATCTATATACCACCTTTAATTTCAAGAAGCAATATCAATGCAGTTTCCAAACAAACAAAAACCAACAGCAAAATAACAAGAACAAAAACATTACAAAAGTACAGCTACATGCAATTAAAACACATAGTAAAACAACTACATTTTAACATCCATAATCAAAGTTATTTAATAAACCTTTCTGAAAATATCAAAATGTTGCACTACTGAAGGTTTTGATGCAGTCTTAATATATATTTACCTTTTCTCCTATACCAGATATTCTGAGACACTCTCACACAGTCATAGAATCATAGAATCATAGAGTTGGAAGAGACCACAAGGGCCATCGAGTCCAACCCCCTGCCAAGCAGGAAACACCATCAGAGCACTCCTGACATATGGTTGTCAAGCCTCTGCTTAAAGACCTCCAAAGAAGGAGACTCCACCACACTCCTTGGCGCAAATTCCACTGTCAAACAGCTCTTACTGTCAGGAAGTTCTTCCTAATGTTTAGGTGGAATCTTCTTTCTTGTAGTTTGGATCCATTGCTCCGTGTCCGCTTCTCTGGAGCAGCAGAAAACAACCTTTCTCCCTCCTCTATGTGACATCCTTTTATATATTTGAACATGGCTATCATATCATATCACCCCTTAACCTCCTCTTCTCCAGGCTAAACATGCCCAGCTCCCTTAGCCATTCCTCATAGATCACTCATAGATCAGAGTTGAGAATATGGGACCTGTTTTCTTTCATTTGGGGCCCCCCACCCTGCCCTAGGGGCAGTCATTCACATATACTTGAATAAGTATGTTTGCTCATTCCCCAGCTGTATCACCAGCTGAAATACCCTTAACATGGACTGCAGGTACTGGAATAAGTGAAACTAGCCAACCCTGACGAAAGTATAAAACTCCCATTATGATAATGCTTTTGTTTAGAGCCAGACTGTAGCTCATAACCCAAACTTTTATAGAAAACAGCGAGAAACAACTCAGGCAGAGCAATGGCATGGATTGTGCTATAGAATCATCATTCTCTCTATTAGCAAACTCAGGTGACTGAATGCCTATCAATTTGGAAGCAAAATGGGGCCACCCAAAAGTAAGGTACAGTGGTACCTCAGGTTACAGACGCTTCAGGTTACAGACGCTTCAGGTTACAGACTCCACTAACCCAGAAATAGTACCTCGGGTTAAGAACTTTGCTTCAGGATGAGAACAGAAATCGTGCTCTGGCAGCGTTAGTTAAAGTGGTGCTTCAGGTTAAGAACAGTTTCAGGTTAAGAACGGACGTCCTGAACGAATTAAGTTCTTAACCCAAGGTACCACTGTAGTGGTTTCTGCATACTCAAGGGATTCTCTAGGTATGCAGAAGTACAGTATATAACTCTGTAAAATAAATAAATAAATAATAGCCACCTCCCCACCTCTTTGCACACACTTTGACACACTTTTCCTTTTCTGCTCTCCAGATCTACCCCCATTCCTCACTATATAGGTATATAAGCAGACCCGATAAGTGTCCCTGTTTTCCGGAGATAGTCCCAGAAGCCATCCTCATTTTCTGATTTGTTCCCGGAATGTCCCACTTTTCCATAGGATGTCCCTGTTTTCATCAGAGAAATGTTGAGAGGTACAGAATTATGTGACCTCGGAGCCAAGGAGATAAATAACTATACAACCTTTAAAAGGCATCTGAAGGCAGCCCCGTATAGGGAAGTTTTTTGATGTTTAATATTTCATTATGTTTTTATATTTGTTGAAAGCCACCTAAACTGGCTGGGGCGACCCAGTCAGATGGGTGAGGTATAAATAGTAAAAGTTGTTGTTGTTGTTAAATAGGACATCTCTATTTTAACCAGAGAAATGTTGGTGGGTATTTATAAGTTTCAGAGGTAACAGATCTTAGCCAACTGTAACAGCAGGGACAGACCTTGGGGGATGGAAAATGGGGAAATATGTTCTTTCCCCGTTATTGGCTCTTAAAACTTCCCCCCATGCTGGAACACAAATACAAGGCTTCTCTTCTAGGCTGGTGGAAGCCTTGGATAGGATAACTCCCATTCTCATCTATCTCAGTCCAGTTAAGCCCAGATCTTACCCAAATGCACATAAATCCCATTCCATTCTTCTTCACAGATATGAACACTAGAACCCTCATTCGCTCCTTTCAAAACATGTATGTCCATGCAGTCCCATTGGCAGAGAGGACAGGACTCCTGTACACATGGCAGATCCACTTGTGCTCCTCTGGATCGAGCCCTTATTGCTTCACATGCTGTTGCATAACTAACTACATTATGTTCTAGCTTCATAGTGCAGATTCCTGTGCGAAAGCAGAGGGTAAATAAGAATAATAGTATTTCAGCAAGTAACGGTGCATTTACAAAATTCTATGGTGGATTGAAGCCTGTTTACTCAGTATTTAACTCCAGAGACATTGACAGGAGTATGATATCTGATGAGGATGGCCTTTATATCATAGGCCTCCTGTGTTGCCTTTTTGAGTATTCCCAGGGACCATGTTAGTTTTTCAACTTGTGACCTGTTGCTTTAGCTTTTGAAGCATTTACTGAATGCCATTCATGCCTGTGTTGAACAGGATTAAGTCTTCTGGTTTCATTATTTTTCAGCATATATATATATATATATATATGTGTGTGTGTATGCTTTGAGAGTGATGCGTACTCTTTCTGCTAACCAGAAGGTTCCCATTTACGTCAATCAATGAAAAAGGTGTAAATTTAATCCATTTCCATGGTAAATTTGCTTCCCTCCCCCCACCACACAAGGACAACAGGTCAGTTAGGGGACTTGCCTGTTTATGTCAATCTCAGCCTTCATCCCAATCACATGGGGAAACTGCATATAGTTTGAGCAGCTCTGGACACGTTTCTCTCAACTTTGGAGCTGAGGAGGGCTCAGGAATCCCTGTACAGTTGTACCTTGGAAGTTGAACGGAATCTGTTCCGCAAGTCCATTCGACTTCCAAATCACAACTTCTGATTGGCTGCAGGAAGCTCCTGCAGCCAATCGGAAGCTGTGGAAGCGCCGCCAGACGTTTGGCTTCCAAAAGAACATTAAAAAACCAGAACAGTTACTTCCAGGTTTTGATCGTTTGGGGGCCAAAACGTCCGAGTTACAGGGCACTTGACAACCAAGGTACGACTGTACTGAATACCCCTTGATTCAGCAGGGGTCAAGCCAAAGGCTTGGCAGAACTAGTGGGTTTTAAGGAAGGATTTGAAGAGAAAGTGAGGTGCATTATGCCAAATCGATGTTTGTGGGAGAGTTCTAGGCATAAAGGGGCAGCAAGGGAGAAACAAAAGCCAGTAAGGAGGCAGAAGTCCTTTGGGCAGCTGAGGGTAGTGACACTAAAGGGTTAAAGGCCACAGACAGGTATCTCCTGAGATATGAGTTCAGAGAGGTAAGGATTGTTGAAGGTAAGGACCAAAGAGCACTGGGACACTGCACCAGTTTCACTAGAGGGAATCCTCGTTCTCCATTTGCTCTGGATCTAGGTATTGGAAGGAAGCTTTAGGTTCCTTCCAGATTATCCAGCTGTGGTATGCAGTGCGTTCAAAGTTGAGAACGTGCCTTTTTACAAACCTACAAATATTTAGCATGCTTTGCACATCTCCAAAACAAATACACTACACACCACCCCTCTGAATCCCTTGAATGTATATGATAATAACTGGAATATTCTTTTCAGCTTGAAAGAACTGCTTGTTTTTCTGATCAAGCTGTTTCTATCAACACATAATGTTTTCCTTTCTATTATGCCAATGGTCTGTGAACATAAAAGTGTGTAAAGTGGCATATACCAAAGGGATAAGTAATCTAGATGAAATTACTTTTTTACTTAAGCAATAGTGTTGAGAAGTGAATAATATTACATATGAAACAATGGCTTACAGGTTCAGTAAACACCAATGTTCTGCTTCAGCAGTTACCTGAATCTGAATGAAAATGTTTTGTTTCTCAGCATTATTATCTGAAAAGAAAATGGTATGCAATATATACTTTATGGGTCTCTGAGAGCGTCCCAGTGCCAAATGGTACCGTATTTTTCGCTCCATAGGACGCACTTTTTCCCCTCCAAAAATGAAGGGGAAATGTGTGTGCGTCCTATGGAGCGAATGCAGGCTTTCGCTGAAGCCTGGAGAGCGAGAGGCATCGGTGCGCACCGACCCCTCTCGCTCTCCAGGCTTCAGGAAACTATCTGCAAGCCTTGCAAGCCCGGTGGGAGTTCCCGCGGGCTCACAAGGCTTGCAGGCAGCAGCCTGCAGCCTGCAGCTCCCGCGAGTGTCTGCAAGCCTTGCACGCCCGGCAGGAGGTCCCGCCGAGCGCGCGAGGCTTCGGGCGGCAGCCTGTCGCCCGAAGCACGGGGAGCCCTCCGGAGGGCTCCCCGTGCTTCGGGCGAGTGTCTGCAAGCCTTGCGTGCCCGGCAGGAGGTCCCGCCGAGCGTGCGAGGCTTCGGGCGAGTGTCTGCAAGCCTTGCGCGCCCGGCAGGAGGTCCCGCCGAGCGCGCAAGGCTTGGGGCGGTAGCCTGCAGCCCGAAGCACGCGAGGCTTGGGGCGGCAGCCGCGGCGGGGGGGGGAAATAATTTTTTTTATTCATTTCCCCCCCCAAAAAACGAGGTGCGTCCTATGGGCCGGTGCGCCCTGTAGAACGAAAAATACGGTAATTTCTCAAGTTTCCTGTTCTGCTGCAGGGACGTAGTTGTGACTCAGATTTACTGTGGTGTAGCTGAATGTTTGATCTATAAACACCAGAAATGTGGTGTGAAAACAGACTGAGTTGGATCCAAAGAAGCCCTTCTGCGCTTGGAAGGTGACATGTTCCAGAGAGTGCTTAATACAGGAAGTTGGGTTGCCATAGTTGCATAGGAAATGCAAAATATATTCCTCAGTTTGCAGAAGGGGAAACATGAGAACTGCTATCAGTGTATCTGCCTACTATGGCACTGGGTGAACATTTCCTCTAATGCTCATGGTAAGTATTGGCAGCTATTTTCATTCTGCTCACCATTTTTTGGATCGAACTCACTGTTGTTTAGGATAGCCTGAGCATTCACTTTAATTCAAATCTGAACATTTTGGTTGACAAGTAAACACTCTTCAGAAACTGTGTTTTGCCCCTCAAGCCCTTCTAAGTCTGGGCTTGGGCCAAGCAAAAGCTATGGTTAGGCAAAGAATTATAGACACCGAGAGACAACAGGGCTGCTGGTGAGGCTTGCTGACTTCCTGGTAAAGCAAAAAATTCGATCTTCTCCTGTTAGGCAAAAACCACAAGACGACCCGGATGGTCGCCAGATTATGTGCACAGATCTGTAGGCGCAGACCATCCCCCGATTCAATCTAGTTTGTTAAGAAAATTCCCAAACTCGGATCCACGGGCGACTCTGGGTCATTTCTCTATGGTAATCTATCTTAAAGTTTTTATGTGTTTATATGCCTACCACATTTTTAAACTTAAAATCCATTGTTTAAAATGTTTGTTTTGCTTTTGGGATTGTAGTTCCATTTGTGTTTCACAAGCTGGTCTCTGACCGTAATAGATTTCAGGTATGGTTGAGGAGTATATGGGTCGACAGTAAAATTTCAGTTAGAAGACTGGCAATTCAGCTAGCCATTTTGTTTCAGAATTTGAAATGCCACTTTTTGGAAGATCCTATCTATTTAACCAGGCATCGTCAGATACACTTGTGACACCTGACATGGTGCATGTTGCTTTGTCAGCTGGAGAGCATGACAAGTCATCAGCCTTACTGCCAACTTGGAAGCTGCACAGGTGGGCAGGGATCATCCCAGCAGTTAGGTGTGGCAATCCCTGTCCCTTTCCCAGCTCCATGAGTTGCGAGGAAGGCTGGGAGATGGGTCACACAGGAAAAAGAAGTCCCCCAAACAACTTGCAGGGCTTCCTTGCTCCAACTTGCTTGGGTGCCTGCTGCCAGAACCTGCTTGGTTCACCTTCAAGCAGTGGCAGTTGGGAAAGCCTGGCGATCAGGGGGCTTGCAGGGAGAGGGAAGGTTGGAAGGGCTGACAATTAAAGAAAATGGCTTAATCAGCAAGGCAGCAAAAATAATAGACTGTTGCTGCTGTACCCTCCAAAGGTAGATGGTTTGTTGTGGGCAAGCTGTGTTTTCATGGACCCTGCGATATGCTTCTGAAGACCCCTAGAAGATTTGCACATCACATGTGAAGGTATAGTCCAAAGGTATAGTGCAACAACCTCTTCCCAAAGTGGGCAGCAAGAAGCTGACAATGCTATAGTCCTTTCTGCCCAGCAACTAATGTTCAAAGGCTCTGAATCTGGAAGTTCCACAGCTGACAGACAGAACACAGCTGGGAAAATGCTGCTTAGAGACATTTACAGTTGCCCAGAGACATAGACAGCAGATGCATCGCTCACGCACTGGATGTTTCTTTTGAGTTACATTTAGGCTTGCCAGTCTACCAGGTGGGGGACATCGCTTGCTTGCTTGCTTCTTTGGTTTTTCCTTCAGGCTAGTTGACATAGTGTGTGTGTGTGTGTGTGTGTGTGTGTGTGTGTGTGCATGTGTGGAAGAAAGCAGAATTTGGAGCTGATTGGCAGCGTTTCTGTTTATTTTTGAGTAAAGTCAGCACAATCTCTTTTTCTGCTGAGAGCTCATGCTGGAGCTGTGCTGCACATCCAACAAGGAGACAAATGGTTCACCTGAGCCCTAGTGCACCATTTCCAGTGCTGCATTGTGAGAGACTTGCTGCAAAGCCACCAGGTCTGGGGTGTATTGAGCTGAGAGAGGCAGGGTGGGTGGTGTCAGATCAATGACATGGCTCTGCAGCAGCAGCAGCAGCAGCAGCAATAAGGACTGATCTTGTTCACATTTACTTGCACAGCTCCCTTATCCTGCACTAAAACCCAAACATACACACACCGTATCACATTTGTAGCCACAAATGGAAAAAATCTTTGCAGCTAGCTCCACTTGTGGTGGAGTCGGGTTTTGCCCCGTGACATGTTCACTGCTCCTGCTTATTTATTTTAAAGGCTTCTGGACCACCCTTCATGCCACAGATTCTGAGGTGGCTGTGTACAGCCATAAAAGTACAATATAATGCATAACAATGCTACCCTTTGTCCCTGTCCAGGGGTCAAAAGATTTATGGCAGAAGGTTGGCAACCTAATGCAAATTCAGGTATTTTTCTGCCAGATGTTGAGATGCAGATTGCACTATGACTGTTGCAATGCCTCATCACTCTATGCCTTAAAAAACCCATCACATGCTGAAAACAGTGCCAAGCTTAGGGGCTTAATGGCTTAAGTCCCTAAGTCTCTGGCAAGAGTTTGCAGTAGCCTATTTGAAATTAATTGTTGCAGAATATGGCATGCACTGGCACAGCATGAAGAAGGAACAGTGAGCTGCCAAGAAGGTGCCATTGGCTGATCCACTGAGAACTGGCTGTTCTTTCAGATCTGAACTGTGACTTCCAGTCTCATGAAATAAGTGCCGGTAAACACCATTTGGAAAGTTTGTTTTGGCTTTTAAATTCCCCCAATGAATGAATATATATATATATATATATATATATATATATATAATAATAATAATATTTCACTTCCATTGATATTATACATTGGTCTGCATCCAACATTTCTGTCTGCAAGGAAAATTCATAAGAGTATTTTGCTAATGAGGGTGCCTTACATGCCAGTCTCTTACTCAGTTGATTGAGGCTTCCCACCTGGTTCCTGAATCATAGTGGTTTATAGTGAGGAACATTGTCCCTAAGAGACCAAAAACTATCGCTGGGATAAAAGAGGAACAGGATTTCACATTGGGATAAATCTACTGTGTGCAAGTTGATTACATTAGTAATAAGTTTATTACATTAGTGCAAGTAGATAAATAGGTACAGTTGTGGTGGGATGGTTAATGGTGTTTCTGTGCACTCTGGCTTCCGTCACACTATTTTTTTCTTGTAGGGAGGGACCAGTGCATACAGTGGCAGTTGCCTCGCCAAGGTGCAGAGCCCTAGCAGCTGCCCATGAATGCCTGGTGCAGACACCAACCTTCCATTCTTTATAGTAGAGACCTGGGCAGGACGTTCAGTTGTTTCCAGTGGGACCTACTAAGAGCTGTTTTAAGATTGTAGCCAAAGGTTTTCTTCAGTGCTTTAGATTGTGTGTGTGTGTGTGTGTGTGTGTGTGTGTAACACACCTGTGCTCAAAGATCTGTGCAGGGTGCCAATCTGCTACAGGGCCAAATTCAAGCTGCTGCTATTAGTACAGTCGTACCTTGGTTCTCGAACAGAATGTGTTCCAGGAGTCTGTTCGAATCCCAAAACTGTTTGAAAACTAAGGTGCAGCTTCCGATAAGCTGCAGGAGTGTCCTGCAGCCAATTGGAAGCCGCACTGGACGTTTGGCTTCCGAAAATCATTTGAAAACAGGAACACTCACTTCCGGTTTTTGATCGTTCAGGAGCTGAAACATATATGTTCCAAGGCATTCGGCAACCGAGGTACAACTGTATACTAAGTCCTTAATAACTTGGGACCAGTTTACCTATGAGATCGCCTGACTCCACATGTGCTTCAGTTGGCGAAATTGGCACTACTACAGGTGCCACATAGTACCTGTTCCAGACTTGTAAGAACTGTGCCAGTGCCTACACTCTGAAAGTCCTTGCCTATTGGTATCAAGCAAGCACCTTTGCTGTATTCCTTTCCCTGCCTGCTAAAAACACTCTTGTTGAGGCAAGCCTACCCAGTTGCTTAGAAACGCTTATGTGAATTTTAATCTGTTTTAATATTTTAACGTGTATGTGTTAAAGTATTGTAATATTTTCTTGATTTTATTGTTTTATCTTTGTGTAAACAGCTTTAAGGGTGTGGTTTTTTACCATCAAGTGGTGTATAAATTTTATGAAATAATATATAAACAAGCTATTTGGGGGCTGCAGTATGATTTCCCCCATTCTTTAGATTTTAGCAATTTATCCCCCCAACCTTGCCTTCCTCTCTTCATTCAATTATCTACAACCTGCACATGTTATTAGTGCAACATGCTCCACAAAGTCTGGTAAAAATGAGCATTATGTGAAACAATTCTTAAACCCTTTCGTTGATAATGTGCATCTTTATATATTTTACTTCATCTCTGCACTGTAATTGACTTTAAATTGTCTGTCATTTTATTTTGTCCAAAACTGTTAAAAACACAATTAGTAGACTTTAGATAATGAGATAGAACTGAAAATCGTGCAATAAAATGTAATCCAAATTACTGATTTTTTCTTATTAGAGATTACCTTATATATTGATGTTCAACTCAAAAGTGAAGATTAGCTAAGCAGTCTCCCTTTCCCCATGACAAAATTTATTCTGTTGATGAAAAAAAATTTGTCATTTTCATATTGCTAATATGCATTGTCAATTTTCATCTGGTAAAATAAAACAAGTTCACTGAGTCAGTGAACAAGGAAAACATTATTTCCCTTAATGTTAAGGCAAGAAATACCCAGTACATGTGTCTGAGTGGGATTGGCCCGTTAAAGACCACCAGATGAAAAGTAACAATGCAGGAACAGCCATTTAGCCACACATAGAAGAGCATGGTGCCAGCAATTGCTCAAATTGATTCTCTCAAATTGATTGCTATCCTGTCCCAGTGTTGCCAGCTGCATGCCATTAAAGGCATCCTTGGACCATTTTGTGAGGCAGAGATGGAGGAAAGCAGGAGCAATCCTCACACAGCTTTCAAGTAAACTGTCAGACTAATGTCACTTTGGAGAAAGAGAGTGCATTATGCACAAGTCTGCACCTCTTGGAGAGGTGTCCATTGGCACAGTGGGCCGCAAGTCAGAGAGTAGCTAGTGTGATGTTACACTCTGGTAGTTTCTTCCCTTCCGAAGTTGTCTTTGGAAGATAAGATAAGGATAATATATATGTCAATGAAGTAAGGACTTCATTGACATGTGTATTATCTTATGTTTTCATCCTTATTGATGGCTTCTTATTATTTGGGGTTGTTATATCAGAAATAGCATGTCCCTTCCCCTGAAAAATATTCACAGCTGTTTTTAAGATTCATAATCTAACTGCTGGAGTTGAAAAATTCCTGGGTATCTGCTTGGGCCCAGATAATGGTCTGAAGTAGAGATAGATGCTTACAGAATTCTCCACATCCAAATTTCTCCATGGATTTTGGAATCCCCAATTAACTAGTCTTGATTGTGGAATGATTCCAATGAGTTATCAGTCCACAATTTTTGGGGTTTTGATCTGTTGACTTTGTACAGACTTTAAAATGTGCAGTCTGCTGCCCTTTTCAGTTTCTTCTATTTATTTATAACTTTCCCCCAATACAGATTGCTGATGCACAGAGACACATCATGCCTTGATGAAGCAAAGCGGGGGGGAAAGGGAATCTTGATGCATACAATTGTGCCATGATTTCTTTTTGTGCAGTATTTCATCATTGGGTTATCAGACATTAGTCAAACTCAGTGTAGACTCACTGAAATTGGCACATCCACCCCAAAAATCTGCTAAGTTGCTTCACAAACAAAATAAGAAAACAACAACTGTAGAAAATGCAATTCACCAAAACAGTAGGAAACAAACAAAAAAAAAAAAAATAGCAACAGTTGAAACTGCAACTTTCTGGATTCAAACCTTAATTAAAAAGCAGATCAAGATATTCAGAACTCATTTAAAATCAATCAGAGAGGAAGCCAAACACAACTCTTCATGTTAGTGAATCCCATAAAGATGGGGTAAGAATAGACAATGAGAGAGCTGACTTCCGGGTTGGCGCCATCGCCGAATGGCGGACTCCCTCCGAGCTCCGGAGGGAGTCTGCTCGGCAGGGGCTGGGTCCTACCGCACCGGCGATGCGGGGACCCTTAAAAACCACGGCCACGGAGGCCGTGGACATGGAGACTCGGCTGGCACCGCTAGCGCCCTCCCGACTCGTGAAGGAGCCTTTTTAAAGGCTACGGATCGGGTGCCGGGGAGAAGCGTGGTGCTTTGAGTCCTTCGCTATCCCTGCCGAGCGCAGCCGCATGCCATCCGGCGGAGAGCGCTGACTTCTTCTATTGAAAATTCGGACTTCTTAACAACAACCCGTGAGTAATTTGGAAACCGGGTTCAAAAGGAGAAAAAAAAAGAATTTTTTTTTTCGAATTGGACACGAGCGGGGGGGGGATCCAAAAAGGAAGTCAGTCCCCCCCCTACTGTAAACCTTCCAAAACAAGGACGGGGAAACCAAGGTCCAAAATGATGTGTATTGCTGATTAAAACTAAGAATTCCACGATGGGGAACTATAAGAACTGTGCTGGAGGAAGAATTGAGGGAGAAGAAACGTAACCCCCCCCCCTGGGAACCGGGGTGATTGAAGAGAGAGCCTGGTGAAAAGAGTCGGAGATTTTGACAGCTGTCAAAGTAGCTGTCAAAGTCGGAAAGCAGAGAGGATTTTATTATGAGAACTTTGCTGGTTAAATTTGTTACAATTTGCTATAACTCGCTAAAATTTGGATACAAAATGGCGAAAACATGGATAACAATCGAACTTTTGGACTAGAGAAAACAAAGTTACAACAATCCCCCTAGAGGAGTTTTGGGACATTACAAAGATGGTCGTAAGTGGAAAAATACCATTGGAATTTTACAGGACTGGTTATCTTCTGGGAAAGCTGCAAAACGGAAATAATATTTTGTCTACAGGGTGTTCAGCTAAAGGAGATAATAGAATTTTCTATTGAAGAAAGGAAGGGACTGAACGCAAGTTTTTGTTCCTGAATAATAATAATCCCTGCAGAGTTATTAAGCTTCTGAATTAGAACGTTTCAGCAGCGGAACAAGAGGAAACTGGACTACAACTTGGAAAGAACAATGGGGGGAGCTTTATTAAAGATTTGAAGTTAAATGTTTTAAAAAATAATTATAAAAAGAAAAAGCCAGCAAGGAGTTGGAGGAAATAGGTGATTTATGGATTTTAAGAATTCCAGGCAGATAACATGGTTTGGTGGTCAGGGGGAAATTAAACCGGGGACAGGGGGGGGGAGAACTAAAATCCAAAGGCTTGTCAACTTTTTTTTTTTCTGAATGAGCTTTTTCTCATCTATTATACTTTTTATTTCTTATTTCTTATATTTCTATTGTGTGGGGTGTCCTTATCATTAAAAAAAAGGGAAATTGTGGAATGAAAATGGGGTGGGCCCTGGGGAGAGAATTTTTGTTTTTTTATTAAGGGTATTGATGAGGAGTGTATAAATTTTAAATTTGAATAATGGTCTAAACAAATTAAGTTTCAATTAGAACTGAGAGCTTGTGGAGCCAACAATATGAAAGAGGAATATGGTAGGGGTGGGGGAAGGGGGGAGTCCCGGAAAGTGGGTGTATGAAAATAAGGCTTTGAATGTATTTTAATTCTTACTTTCTGTATTTTTGAAAATCTTAATAAATATCATTTAAAAAAAAAAAAAGAATAGACAATGAGAGAAAAGCAGAAAGGTACAGTAAAGGAGGACCCCAGGATTCCTATGAATCCTATATCTCACTTCACTCATTGGCTGAAAGCCAGGAGTAGCCAGGGCAGTTCATCTCACAGAAATTGCCTAGAAAGGCTACTTTTCCTTTTTGCTTCCTAAATTTCTTAGGCTTAGAACAAGGACCAGAAACTAATCACTATACCTGCTTGGCCTAGTAATCTGCCTGGATCCAAGACCACCTAGGGACAACCCCCTGGACATTTTGGAAAACTAGCTAGCTAAATAAAATGCTCTTAGCACTCCAACAATAAAATGCTCTTAGCACTCCAACAATTTCTTTGTACAGCATTTCGGAGGCTTTTTAAACCTTGTGGAATGTAGGAGCAGGACTGCAAGAGCCATGGAATAGGCAAGGCAGTGTCCTCCATGGCCTTGGGAGAGTAGACAGACTCCATGTTTACCATCAGAGACTAAACATATATTATTGGTGTACCCTTGTAAAGAAGCTAACTATGGTATGATTGATCCAAATTTAATTTAGAACATTCATTTAAAAATGTGTGCTGCTTCCTTAGATTATCTGAAAGGCATAAACTCAGAAAATAGCATCAAGCTGTCCTTCCTATTTTTTTTTTTTAAATAATATTTATTAAGATTTTCAAAAAGAAAGAAAATACAGAAAGCAATAATTAAAATACGTTCATAGCCTTATTTTCATAAATCCACTTTCTGGGACTCCCCCCTTCCCCCACCCCTACCATATTCCTTTTTCATATTGTTGGCTCCACAAGCTCTCAGTTCTGAATAAAAAACTTAATTTGTTTAAACCATTATTCGAATTTAAAATTTCTACACTCCACATCAATACCCTTAATAAAACACAAAAAACTTCTTTCCCAGGGCCCACCCCATTTTCATTCCACAATTTCCCTTTTTTTTTTAATAATAGAAACACCCCACATAGTAAAAATATCAGAAATAAGAAATAAAGAATATAAAAAATGAGACAAAACCAGTTCAAAAAAAAAAGAAGTTGTCAAGCCTTTGGATTTTAGTTCTCCCCCCCCTGTCCCCGGTTTAATTTCCCCCTGACCATCAAACCATATTATCCGCCTGGAATTCTTACAATCCATGAGTCACCTATTTCCCCCAACTCCTTGCTGGTTTTTTTTCCTTTTTTTCCCTTTCATAATTATTTTTAGAACACTTAACTTCAGATCTTTAATAAAGCTCCCCCCATTGTTCTTTCCAAATTATAGTCCAGTTTCCTCTTGTTCCGCTGCTGAAACGTTCTAATTCAGAAGCTTAGTAAGTCTGCAGGGATTATTGTTATTCAGGAACAAAAACTTGCGTTCAGTCCCTTCCTTTCTTCAATAGAAAATTCTATTGTCTCCTTTAGCTGAACACCCTGTAGACAAAATATTATTTCCGTTTTGCAGCTTTCCCAGAAGATAACCAGTCCTGTAAAATTCCAATGGTGTTTTTTTCACTTACGACCATCTTTGTAATGTCCCGAAACTCCTCTAGGGGGATTGTTATAACTTTGTCTTCTCTAGTCCAAAAGTCCGATTGTTATCCATATTTTCGCCATTTTGTATCCAAGTTTTAACGAGTTGTAGCAAATTGTAACAAATTTAGCCAGCAAAGTTCTCATAATAAAATCCTCTCTGCTTTCCGACTTTGACAGCTACTTTGACAGCTGTCAAAATCTCCGACTCTTTTCACCAGGCTCTCTCTTCAATCACCCCGGTTCCCAGGGGGGGGGTTACGTTTCTTCTCCCTCAATTCATCCTCCAGCACAGTTCTTATGATTCCCCATCGTGGAATTCTTAGTGATTATCAGCAATACAAATCTTTTTGGACCTTGGTTTCCCCGTCCTTGTCTTGAAAGGTTTACAATAGGGGGAGGGACTGACTTCCTTTTTGGATCCCCCCCCGCTCGTATCCAATTCAAAAAGAAATTCTTTTTTTCCTCCTTTTAAACCCAGTTTCCAAATTACTCACGGGTTGTTGTCTAAAAGTCCGAATTTTCAATAGGAGAAGTCAGCGCTCTCCGCCGGATGGCATGCGGCTGCGCTCGGCAGGGATAGCAGAGGACTCAAAGCACCACGCTTCTCCCCGGCACCTGATCCGTAGCCTTTAAAAAGGCTCCTTCACGAGTCGGGAGGGCGCTAGCGGTGCCAGCCGAGTCTCCATGTCCACGACCCTCGTGGCCGTGGTTTTTAAGGGTCCCCGCATCGCCGGTGCGGTAGGACCCAGCCCCTGCCGAGCAGACTCCCTCCGGAGCTCGGAGGGAGTCCGCCATTCGGCGATGGCGCCAACCCGGAAGTCCAAGCTGTCCTTCCTAATGGCATTGTTTAGTGATGCTAATTACTGTTCTTATTAAAGTAGATAAACTGCTGCTGACTTGAGCAATAAAAATTGTTTTTTAAGACTGTGCGGGACTTATTAAAATAATTGACTGCAATTTATTTTTTATACTAATTTTCAAAAACAAATAAAATAATTACATGTATCTGTATATATAATTTCCTCATAATGCAAGTGGATAAGTGAGTTGATATTCCTAAATACAAGCTTGTGTGTGTCTATCTGTCTGAATGTTAATTGTGTGATTACTCTGAATTCCTACGATGATGGACCACATAGGAGCCTACTTCCTGAGGCTGACGTCCCTTAGGCATCCTCAATAAAATATTCAATGGGTGTTGGCATTCAAAGGGTGTGTGTGTGTGTGCGCTGCATCTTCTAATCTGGGGTTTACCTGCCAATATTTTAGTCAAGTTGGCACCCTGATTGACCCCATGCTGCTTTAAGCTTCTTCCTAAGTTTTAGGGTGGGGTGGGAGGCAATTTTCATCAGAATTATGGGAGTGATAAGGAAGGTTTAAAACTTTGATCGACTCTGCATTGCTCAGTTTGCTGGGGAGCAGCTGAATGGTGAAAATGAGCTTGGACTGCCATTATCTTTAGTGGCGCTCCACCCCTTCTTCCAGCAGATCAGCAGGGCAGGGCAATCTGTATTGGGGGAAAGTTATAAATAAATAGAAGAAACTGAAAAGGGCAGCAGACTGCACATTTTAAAGTCTGTACAAAGTCAACAGATCAAAACCCCAAAAATTGTGGACTGATAACTCATTGGAATCATTCCACAATCAAGACTAGTTAATTGGGGATTCCAAAATCCATGGAGAAATTTGGATGTGGAGAATTCTGTAAGCATCTATCTCTACTTCAGACCATTATCTGGGCCCAAGCAGATACCCAGGAATTTTTCAACTCCAGCAGTTAGATTATGAATCTTAAAAACAGCTGTGAATATTTTTCAGGGGAAGGGACATGCTATTTCTGATATAACAACCCCAAATAATAAGAAGCCATCAATAAGGATGAAAACATAAGATAATACACATGTCAATGAAGTCCTTACTTCATTGACATATATATTATCCTTATCTTATCTTCCAAAGACAACTTCGGAAGGGAAGAAACTACCAGAGTGTAACATCACACTAGCTACTCTCTGACTTGCGGCCCACTGTGCCAATGGACACCTCTCCAAGAGGTGCAGACTTGTGCATAATGCACTCTCTTTCTCCAAAGTGACATTAGTCTGACAGTTTACTTGAAAGCTGTGTGAGGATTGCTCCTGCTTTCCTCCATCTCTGCCTCACAAAATGGTCCAAGGATGCCTTTAATGGCATGCAGCTGGCAACACTGGGACAGGATAGCAATCAATTTGAGAGAATCAATTTGAGCAATTGCTGGCACCATGCTCTTCTATGTGTGGCTAAATGGCTGTTCCTGCATTGTTACTTTTCATCTGGTGGTCTTTAACGGGCCAATCCCACTCAGACACATGTACTGGGTATTTCTTGCCTTAACATTAAGGGAAATAATGTTTTCCTTGTTCACTGACTCAGTGAACTTGTTTTATTTTACCAGATGAAAATTGACAATGCATATTAGCAATATGAAAATGACAAATTTTTTTTCATCAACAGAATAAATTTTGTCATGGGGAAAGGGAGACTGCTTAGCTAATCTTCACTTTTGAGTTGAACATCAATATATAAGGTAATCTCTAATAAGAAAAAATCAGTAATTTGGATTACATTTTATTGCACGATTTTCAGTTCTATCTCATTATCTAAAGTCTACTAATTGTGTTTTTAACAGTTTTGGACAAAATAAAATGACAGACAATTTAAAGTCAATTACAGTGCAGAGATGAAGTAAAATATATAAAGATGCACATTATCAACGAAAGGGTTTAAGAATTGTTTCACATAATGCTCATTTTTACCAGACTTTGTGGAGCATGTTGCACTAATAACATGTGCAGGTTGTAGATAATTGAATGAAGAGAGGAAGGCAAGGTTGGGGGGATAAATTGCTAAAATCTAAAGAATGGGGGAAATCATACTGCAGCCCCCAAATAGCTTGTTTATATATTATTTCATAAAATTTATACACCACTTGATGGTAAAAAACCACACCCTTAAAGCTGTTTACACAAAGATAAAACAATAAAATCAAGAAAATATTACAATACTTTAACACATACACGTTAAAATATTAAAACAGATTAAAATTCACATAAGCGTTTCTAAGCAACTGGGTAGGCTTGCCTCAACAAGAGTGTTTTTAGCAGGCAGGGAAAGGAATACAGCAAAGGTGCTTGCTTGATACCAATAGGCAAGGACTTTCAGAGTGTAGGCACTGGCACAGTTCTTACAAGTCTGGAACAGGTACTATGTGGCACCTGTAGTAGTGCCAATTTCGCCAACTGAAGCACATGTGGAGTCAGGCGATCTCATAGGTAAACTGGTCCCAAGTTATTAAGGACTTAGTATACAGTTGTACCTCGGTTGCCGAATGCCTTGGAACATATATGTTTCAGCTCCTGAACGATCAAAAACCGGAAGTGAGTGTTCCTGTTTTCAAATGATTTTCGGAAGCCAAACGTCCAGTGCGGCTTCCAATTGGCTGCAGGACACTCCTGCAGCTTATCGGAAGCTGCACCTTAGTTTTCAAACAGTTTTGGGATTCGAACAGACTCCTGGAACACATTCTGTTCGAGAACCAAGGTACGACTGTACTAATAGCAGCAGCTTGAATTTGGCCCTGTAGCAGATTGGCACCCTGCACAGATCTTTGAGCACAGGTGTGTTACACACACACACACACACACACACACACACAATCTAAAGCACTGAAGAAAACCTTTGGCTACAATCTTAAAACAGCTCTTAGTAGGTCCCACTGGAAACAACTGAACGTCCTGCCCAGGTCTCTACTATAAAGAATGGAAGGTTGGTGTCTGCACCAGGCATTCATGGGCAGCTGCTAGGGCTCTGCACCTTGGCGAGGCAACTGCCACTGTATGCACTGGTCCCTCCCTACAAGAAAAAAATAGTGTGACGGAAGCCAGAGTGCACAGAAACACCATTAACCATCCCACCACAACTGTACCTATTTATCTACTTGCACTAATGTAATAAACTTATTACTAATGTAATCAACTTGCACACAGTAGATTTATCCCAATGTGAAATCCTGTTCCTCTTTTATCCCAGCGATAGTTTTTGGTCTCTTAGGGACAATGTTCCTCACTATAAACCACTATGATTCAGGAACCAGGTGGGAAGCCTCAATCAACTGAGTAAGAGACTGGCATGTAAGGCACCCTCATTAGCAAAATACTCTTATGAATTTTCCTTGCAGACAGAAATGTTGGATGCAGACCAATGTATAATATCAATGGAAGTGAAATATTATTATTATTATATATATATATATATATATATATATATATATATTCATTCATTGGGGGAATTTAAAAGCCAAAACAAACTTTCCAAATGGTGTTTACCGGCACTTATTTCATGAGACTGGAAGTCACAGTTCAGATCTGAAAGAACAGCCAGTTCTCAGTGGATCAGCCAATGGCACCTTCTTGGCAGCTCACTGTTCCTTCTTCATGCTGTGCCAGTGCATGCCATATTCTGCAACAATTAATTTCAAATAGGCTACTGCAAACTCTTGCCAGAGACTTAGGGACTTAAGCCATTAAGCCCCTAAGCTTGGCACTGTTTTCAGCATGTGATGGGTTTTTTAAGGCATAGAGTGATGAGGCATTGCAACAGTCATAGTGCAATCTGCATCTCAACATCTGGCAGAAAAATACCTGAATTTGCATTAGGTTGCCAACCTTCTGCCATAAATCTTTTGACCCCTGGACAGGGACAAAGGGTAGCATTGTTATGCATTATATTGTACTTTTATGGCTGTACACAGCCACCTCAGAATCTGTGGCATGAAGGGTGGTCCAGAAGCCTTTAAAATAAATAAGCAGGAGCAGTGAACATGTCACGGGGCAAAACCCGACTCCACCACAAGTGGAGCTAGCTGCAAAGATTTTTTCCATTTGTGGCTACAAATGTGATACGGTGTGTGTATGTTTGGGTTTTAGTGCAGGATAAGGGAGCTGTGCAAGTAAATGTGAACAAGATCAGTCCTTATTGCTGCTGCTGCTGCTGCTGCTGCAGAGCCATGTCATTGATCTGACACCACCCACCCTGCCTCTCTCAGCTCAATACACCCCAGACCTGGTGGCTTTGCAGCAAGTCTCTCACAATGCAGCACTGGAAATGGTGCACTAGGGCTCAGGTGAACCATTTGTCTCCTTGTTGGATGTGCAGCACAGCTCCAGCATGAGCTCTCAGCAGAAAAAGAGATTGTGCTGACTTTACTCAAAAATAAACAGAAACGCTGCCAATCAGCTCCAAATTCTGCTTTCTTCCACACATGCACACACACACACACACACACACACACACACACACACTATGTCAACTAGCCTGAAGGAAAAACCAAAGAAGCAAGCAAGCAAGCGATGTCCCCCACCTGGTAGACTGGCAAGCCTAAATGTAACTCAAAAGAAACATCCAGTGCGTGAGCGATGCATCTGCTGTCTATGTCTCTGGGCAACTGTAAATGTCTCTAAGCAGCATTTTCCCAGCTGTGTTCTGTCTGTCAGCTGTGGAACTTCCAGATTCAGAGCCTTTGAACATTAGTTGCTGGGCAGAAAGGACTATAGCATTGTCAGCTTCTTGCTGCCCACTTTGGGAAGAGGTTGTTGCACTATACCTTTGGACTATACCTTCACATGTGATGTGCAAATCTTCTAGGGGTCTTCAGAAGCATATCGCAGGGTCCATGAAAACACAGCTTGCCCACAACAAACCATCTACCTTTGGAGGGTACAGCAGCAACAGTCTATTATTTTTGCTGCCTTGCTGATTAAGCCATTTTCTTTAATTGTCAGCCCTTCCAACCTTCCCTCTCCCTGCAAGCCCCCTGATCGCCAGGCTTTCCCAACTGCCACTGCTTGAAGGTGAACCAAGCAGGTTCTGGCAGCAGGCACCCAAGCAAGTTGGAGCAAGGAAGCCCTGCAAGTTGTTTGGGGGACTTCTTTTTCCTGTGTGACCCATCTCCCAGCCTTCCTCGCAACTCATGGAGCTGGGAAAGGGACAGGGATTGCCACACCTAACTGCTGGGATGATCCCTGCCCACCTGTGCAGCTTCCAAGTTGGCAGTAAGGCTGATGACTTGTCATGCTCTCCAGCTGACAAAGCAACATGCACCATGTCAGGTGTCACAAGTGTATCTGACGATGCCTGGTTAAATAGATAGGATCTTCCAAAAAGTGGCATTTCAAATTCTGAAACAAAATGGCTAGCTGAATTGCCAGTCTTCTAACTGAAATTTTACTGTCGACCCATATACTCCTCAACCATACCTGAAATCTATTACGGTCAGAGACCAGCTTGTGAAACACAAATGGAACTACAATCCCAAAAGCAAAACAAACATTTTAAACAATGGATTTTAAGTTTAAAAATGTGGTAGGCATATAAACACATAAAAACTTTAAGATAGATTACCATAGAGAAATGACCCAGAGTCGCCCGTGGATCCGAGTTTGGGAATTTTCTTAACAAACTAGATTGAATCGGGGGATGGTCTGCGCCTACAGATCTGTGCACATAATCTGGCGACCATCCGGGTCGTCTTGTGGTTTTTGCCTAACAGGAGAAGATCGAATTTTTTGCTTTACCAGGAAGTCAGCAAGCCTCACCAGCAGCCCTGTTGTCTCTCGGTGTCTATAATTCTTTGCCTAACCATAGCTTTTGCTTGGCCCAAGCCCAGACTTAGAAGGGCTTGAGGGGCAAAACACAGTTTCTGAAGAGTGTTTACTTGTCAACCAAAATGTTCAGATTTGAATTAAAGTGAATGCTCAGGCTATCCTAAACAACAGTGAGTTCGATCCAAAAAATGGTGAGCAGAATGAAAATAGCTGCCAATACTTACCATGAGCATTAGAGGAAATGTTCACCCAGTGCCATAGTAGGCAGATACACTGATAGCAGTTCTCATGTTTCCCCTTCTGCAAACTGAGGAATATATTTTGCATTTCCTATGCAACTATGGCAACCCAACTTCCTGTATTAAGCACTCTCTGGAACATGTCACCTTCCAAGCGCAGAAGGGCTTCTTTGGATCCAACTCAGTCTGTTTTCACACCACATTTCTGGTGTTTATAGATCAAACATTCAGCTACACCACAGTAAATCTGAGTCACAACTACGTCCCTGCAGCAGAACAGGAAACTTGAGAAATTACCGTATTTTTCGTTCTACAGGGCGCACCGGCCCATAGGACGCACCTCGTTTTTTGGGGGGGGAAATGAATAAAAAAAATTATTTCCCCCCCCCGCCGCGGCTGCCGCCCCAAGCCTCGCGTGCTTCGGGCTGCAGGCTACCGCCCCAAGCCTTGCGCGCTCGGCGGGACCTCCTGCCGGGCGCGCAAGGCTTGCAGACACTCGCCCGAAGCCTCGCACGCTCGGCGGGACCTCCTGCCGGGCACGCAAGGCTTGCAGACACTCGCCCGAAGCACGGGGAGCCCTCCGGAGGGCTCCCCGTGCTTCGGGCGACAGGCTGCCGCCCGAAGCCTCGCGCGCTCGGCGGGACCTCCTGCCGGGCGTGCAAGGCTTGCAGACACTCGCGGGAGCTGCAGGCTGCAGGCTGCTGCCTGCAAGCCTTGTGAGCCCGCGGGAACTCCCACCGGGCTTGCAAGGCTTGCAGATAGTTTCCTGAAGCCTGGAGAGCGAGAGGGGTCGGTGCGCACCGATGCCTCTCGCTCTCCAGGCTTCAGCGAAAGCCTGCATTCGCTCCATAGGACGCACACACATTTCCCCTTCATTTTTGGAGGGGAAAAAGTGCGTCCTATGGAGCGAAAAATACGGTACCATTTGGCACTGGGACGCTCTCAGAGACCCATAAAGTATATATTGCATACCATTTTCTTTTCAGATAATAATGCTGAGAAACAAAACATTTTCATTCAGATTCAGGTAACTGCTGAAGCAGAACATTGGTGTTTACTGAACCTGTAAGCCATTGTTTCATATGTAATATTATTCACTTCTCAACACTATTGCTTAAGTAAAAAAGTAATTTCATCTAGATTACTTATCCCTTTGGTATATGCCACTTTACACACTTTTATGTTCACAGACCATTGGCATAATAGAAAGGAAAACATTATGTGTTGATAGAAACAGCTTGATCAGAAAAACAAGCAGTTCTTTCAAGCTGAAAAGAATATTCCAGTTATTATCATATACATTCAAGGGATTCAGAGGGGTGGTGTGTAGTGTATTTGTTTTGGAGATGTGCAAAGCATGCTAAATATTTGTAGGTTTGTAAAAAGGCACGTTCTCAACTTTGAACGCACTGCATACCACAGCTGGATAATCTGGAAGGAACCTAAAGCTTCCTTCCAATACCTAGATCCAGAGCAAATGGAGAACGAGGATTCCCTCTAGTGAAACTGGTGCAGTGTCCCAGTGCTCTTTGGTCCTTACCTTCAACAATCCTTACCTCTCTGAACTCATATCTCAGGAGATACCTGTCTGTGGCCTTTAACCCTTTAGTGTCACTACCCTCAGCTGCCCAAAGGACTTCTGCCTCCTTACTGGCTTTTGTTTCTCCCTTGCTGCCCCTTTATGCCTAGAACTCTCCCACAAACATCGATTTGGCATAATGCACCTCACTTTCTCTTCAAATCCTTCCTTAAAACCCACTAGTTCTGCCAAGCCTTTGGCTTGACCCCTGCTGAATCAAGGGGTATTCAGTACAGTCGTACCTTGGTTGTCAAGTGCCCTGTAACTCGGACGTTTTGGCCCCCAAACGATCAAAACCTGGAAGTAACTGTTCTGGTTTTTTAATGTTCTTTTGGAAGCCAAACGTCTGGCGGCGCTTCCACAGCTTCCGATTGGCTGCAGGAGCTTCCTGCAGCCAATCAGAAGTTGTGATTTGGAAGTCGAATGGACTTGCGGAACAGATTCCGTTCAACTTCCAAGGTACAACTGTACAGGGATTCCTGAGCCCTCCTCAGCTCCAAAGTTGAGAGAAACGTGTCCAGAGCTGCTCAAACTATATGCAGTTTCCCCATGTGATTGGGATGAAGGCTGAGATTGACATAAACAGGCAAGTCCCCTAACTGACCTGTTGTCCTTGTGTGGTGGGGGGAGGGAAGCAAATTTACCATGGAAATGGATTAAATTTACACCTTTTTCATTGATTGACGTAAATGGGAACCTTCTGGTTAGCAGAAAGAGTACGCATCACTCTCAAAGCATACACACACACACACATATATATATATATATATATGCTGAAAAATAATGAAACCAGAAGACTTAATCCTGTTCAACACAGGCATGAATGGCATTCAGTAAATGCTTCAAAAGCTAAAGCAACAGGTCACAAGTTGAAAAACTAACATGGTCCCTGGGAATACTCAAAAAGGCAACACAGGAGGCCTATGATATAAAGGCCATCCTCATCAGATATCATACTCCTGTCAATGTCTCTGGAGTTAAATACTGAGTAAACAGGCTTCAATCCACCATAGAATTTTGTAAATGCACCGTTACTTGCTGAAATACTATTATTCTTATTTACCCTCTGCTTTCGCACAGGAATCTGCACTATGAAGCTAGAACATAATGTAGTTAGTTATGCAACAGCATGTGAAGCAATAAGGGCTCGATCCAGAGGAGCACAAGTGGATCTGCCATGTGTACAGGAGTCCTGTCCTCTCTGCCAATGGGACTGCATGGACATACATGTTTTGAAAGGAGCGAATGAGGGTTCTAGTGTTCATATCTGTGAAGAAGAATGGAATGGGATTTATGTGCATTTGGGTAAGATCTGGGCTTAACTGGACTGAGATAGATGAGAATGGGAGTTATCCTATCCAAGGCTTCCACCAGCCTAGAAGAGAAGCCTTGTATTTGTGTTCCAGCATGGGGGGAAGTTTTAAGAGCCAATAACGGGGAAAGAACATATTTCCCCATTTTCCATCCCCCAAGGTCTGTCCCTGCTGTTACAGTTGGCTAAGATCTGTTACCTCTGAAACTTATAAATACCCACCAACATTTCTCTGGTTAAAATAGAGATGTCCTATTTAACAACAACAACAACTTTTACTATTTATACCTCACCCATCTGACTGGGTCGCCCCAGCCAGTTTAGGTGGCTTTCAACAAATATAAAAACATAATGAAATATTAAACATCAAAAAACTTCCCTATACGGGGCTGCCTTCAGATGCCTTTTAAAGGTTGTATAGTTATTTATCTCCTTGGCTCCGAGGTCACATAATTCTGTACCTCTCAACATTTCTCTGATGAAAACAGGGACATCCTATGGAAAAGTGGGACATTCCGGGAACAAATCAGAAAATGAGGATGGCTTCTGGGACTATCTCCGGAAAACAGGGACACTTATCGGGTCTGCTTATATACCTATATAGTGAGGAATGGGGGTAGATCTGGAGAGCAGAAAAGGAAAAGTGTGTCAAAGTGTGTGCAAAGAGGTGGGGAGGTGGCTATTATTTATTTATTTATTTTACAGAGTTATATACTGTACTTCTGCATACCTAGAGAATCCCTTGAGTATGCAGAAACCACTACAGTGGTACCTTGGGTTAAGAACTTAATTCGTTCAGGACGTCCGTTCTTAACCTGAAACTGTTCTTAACCTGAAGCACCACTTTAACTAACGCTGCCAGAGCACGATTTCTGTTCTCATCCTGAAGCAAAGTTCTTAACCCGAGGTACTATTTCTGGGTTAGTGGAGTCTGTAACCTGAAGCGTCTGTAACCTGAAGCGTCTGTAACCTGAGGTACCACTGTACCTTACTTTTGGGTGGCCCCATTTTGCTTCCAAATTGATAGGCATTCAGTCACCTGAGTTTGCTAATAGAGAGAATGATGATTCTATAGCACAATCCATGCCATTGCTCTGCCTGAGTTGTTTCTCGCTGTTTTCTATAAAAGTTTGGGTTATGAGCTACAGTCTGGCTCTAAACAAAAGCATTATCATAATGGGAGTTTTATACTTTCGTCAGGGTTGGCTAGTTTCACTTATTCCAGTACCTGCAGTCCATGTTAAGGGTATTTCAGCTGGTGATACAGCTGGGGAATGAGCAAACATACTTATTCAAGTATATGTGAATGACTGCCCCTAGGGCAGGGTGGGGGGCCCCAAATGAAAGAAAACAGGTCCCATATTCTCAACTCTGATCTATGAGTGATCTATGAGGAATGGCTAAGGGAGCTGGGCATGTTTAGCCTGGAGAAGAGGAGGTTAAGGGGTGATATGATATGATAGCCATGTTCAAATATATAAAAGGATGTCACATAGAGGAGGGAGAAAGGTTGTTTTCTGCTGCTCCAGAGAAGCGGACACGGAGCAATGGATCCAAACTACAAGAAAGAAGATTCCACCTAAACATTAGGAAGAACTTCCTGACAGTAAGAGCTGTTCGACAGTGGAATTTGCGCCAAGGAGTGTGGTGGAGTCTCCTTCTTTGGAGGTCTTTAAGCAGAGGCTTGACAACCATATGTCAGGAGTGCTCTGATGGTGTTTCCTGCTTGGCAGGGGGTTGGACTCGATGGCCCTTGTGGTCTCTTCCAACTCTATGATTCTATGATTCTATGACTGTGTGAGAGTGTCTCAGAATATCTGGTATAGGAGAAAAGGTAAATATATATTAAGACTGCATCAAAACCTTCAGTAGTGCAACATTTTGATATTTTCAGAAAGGTTTATTAAATAACTTTGATTATGGATGTTAAAATGTAGTTGTTTTACTATGTGTTTTAATTGCATGTAGCTGTACTTTTGTAATGTTTTTGTTCTTGTTATTTTGCTGTTGGTTTTTGTTTGTTTGGAAACTGCATTGATATTGCTTCTTGAAATTAAAGGTGGTATATAGATTCTAATTCTAATAAATAATAATAATAATAATACTATGTAAAAGTGGATTCAAAGATAATAACAGCAACTGTCTGAAGACTCAGCTGGTTGAACATTTGGATAGAAGTGAGAAAAATAATGGGTGGGATTCAGCTAAGTTGTGTGTGTGGAATAAGGTCCACTTGTGAAACAGGACTTCCCCTCACCCCAGTGCCCCCTAAATTTGCAGTGTAGGGTTCAGGGAAAGTGCAGAATAGATTTAGTGGATTTGCAGGGGTCACACAGGGGGTCACTAACTGCTATGCTGAATTCCATTCAATATATTTAGATGCATAAATACATGCAGAGTATTGCAAGATATAGGAGCTAATCATTCCAGATGAAAATACTTTGGGGGATGTCTGCAGTTCACAGTACCTCTTTTCTTCAGGGTGTCTGCCAGTGACTCTTTGTGGAGTTCATTCCTCATCTTAGAAGTGATCCTAATGAGGATGCGTTGGGAGGGAGGAACCTGAACACTTTATAAAAGAGGCATTCACCTCTTCCACAGAGTTTACTGCAGTGTCTGGAAGGTGTAAATAAAAGCATTGCCTCCCCCCCCCCACTAGTGGATTTCCTACAAATGAGACACACAACTCACCCTCTCCCTCACACAAACGCACATGCATGCAGAAGAGCCAACATGAAGAATGATTTTAGTTGGACCATGTGCTGAACACATTGCCACTTCTCCTTAGCAGCAGCAAAGGAAGGGTACAAGTCTTCACTGCCTGCCTATGGGCGTTGTCAGGATTTCTGTTGGGGGGCAGATTTATATTGATTTGGGGGGGGGCAGCTGCCCCCTGCCCTCCCCCTTGGCTACCTGCCAGTCTACTGGGGACATAGTGGGGCATCGATTCTATTCTATGATTCTATGATTAGGAAGCGGAGCAGAAGCAGTTCAGGAAGCGCATATTGCGCATATTGCCCATAAAATGTAAACAAAATGCACTCAAGATCCCGGTTAAAAGGGATTCAGGAAATCAGCCTCATCCAAGAGCCCCTGGATCTGGTTGCTGGCTACATATTCAATAAATTTGCAGAGAACGGGGACATTTGCAGCTGGTTTATAATTACAGTACCATGTATTCAGATCTTCCTGCTCCAGAGAGAAATGATTAAGGAATGGTTTTTCTACCTCCTCCTTCAGGGGATCTGTTTTCTTTAAAAAACAAACAAAAAACTGTTTGTCAGTATATTGCTCATGGGATGTTTTATTCAAATATGAATTTCTTTAAATATTATCAGGGCAATAGTATGAACCCATACAGCTTGTGACCACTACACTAGTGGTAACTTGATCTACAGCACTCACAATCCTGTGCTTAAACAGCAGTCCTTAGACTCCTGCCAGCTGGTGGGGTTTGCTACACTTACGTCTCTTTTCTGCCAGTAAGGCAGGATTGCTGTGCCAGCAGAAGGGGGTTTAGGAGTTATTTTTACCCCACACAACAGATGCAACTTAGAGATAGATTTGAAGCTTATTACCATTGTTAATAATTGAGTTCTATTTTTTTTAAAAAACCAGCCTGATTCCAGGTTTCTTTCCATAATAATAATAATAATAATAATAATAATATTTATTACGGCCATAGGCCCATACAGATAAAAACAAGACATAAATAACAGCTTGTGCACGTGGGTAAAAACAGCCGCTGAAACACCACTGTAACAATAAAATACTATGAGATGGAATGACATACTGCGCCTTAATTAGCTTGTAGTGCTCCTTGGCAACACTTTTGGGTAAGGACAGCGACCAGAAACCTAGCCACTTTCAGGGTCGTATGGGTATCCTTATCCTGCAAGATTTGGGCAAGGTGGAATTTTGGTGGGGTACCCTCTAGTTTCTGCATGATTGATCCCAACAAATTTGCCCGTGGCACGTTGAACAAGGGGCAAGTGAACATAATGTGCTGAAGCGACTCCGGCGTCTCCTTATCACATTCGCACATGGCGGAGGCTTGGCCCTTTGAGAATCTATGTCTCAGGACATTGGAGGGAAAAACGTTAAACCTCGCTTTGGTGAAGGCCAGCCTATGGGCAACAGTCGAAAGGGAGGAGAGGTATGATGGAACGCAGTAAGTTAAAGTGATACCAATGTTCTGGGGCGAACAAACACCTCCCCCCAGCGTATAATTTCGCTGTAAATCGATGTCATCCAGTCTTTGGCGGATCAGTCTTTGAGCAGTGATTTGATCTAGTTTTAGGGAATCTAAGGGAGAGATTCCATAACTCAGGAGTTTGGCATGAATTCTACTAGTCCAAAGGCTGGAGAATTCATCTCGCCATAAGCATTGGACAAGGTAATGGTCTGGTAATCTATGCCACAATGATAACCAATAACTGAAGACTTGCTTCCACAGGCAAGTTTCTAGGGATGCGATCTTCAATTCTAGTCGCATGGCTGCGTTACTTACGCACAGGGGGAGCATTAGGATCCGACGTAGGAATTGGTTTTGCAGAGTCTCAAGAGGAGCAAGATCTGTCATCACGGCCTAGAGCGGGGCAGCATAGGCAAGCGCGGTAACCACTTTTGCCTTGAACACCTTTAGGGCCGAGGGAACATGCAAGGCTCCATCCGAAAAGAAAAATCGGAGGAGCGCATATGACAGAGTTTTGGCCTTATTAAGTAGGTGTTGAATTTGTGCTTTCCACCCCAAATTGTATTGAAAAATAACTCCTAGGTATTGAAATTTTAGGACTTGCTCTATTTTTGCTCCGCCAAGCTTCCATTCGTATAATCTCCGACTTCTGGCGAAAATCAGAATCTTAGATTTAGCATGGTTGATGGTTAATTGGTTGAGTTGACAATACGTGGCAAAGATCTTCAGAGCTCTGGTTAGTCCAACACGTGTATAAGATAGAATTACCGCATCGTCCGCATATAAAAGGAGTGGACAGCGGTAATCCGCTAGTCTAGGCGCGTGTGTACTTGGAGATGAGTTGACTAGGGGTGCTCGCATGTCGCTGATGAATAGGTTGAATAGGCAGGGAGCCAATATACATCCTTGGCGCACTCCCTTGTTTATTGGTATTGAATTTGTGAGGTCGCCCGCAGGAGTAAGTCTCACTCTGGCATGGGTACCTTCGTGGAGCTGACTTATAAGCCATAGGAGTCTTCTATCGATGCCCTGTTTCGCAGGTTTCTCCCAAAGAATATTTCTAGGAACGCTGTCAAAGGCTGCCTTTAGATCTAAGAAGGCAGCACAAAGGTAGCCCCGGGGAGGGGAGGAGTACTTCCGTGCCAGATGGTAAAGAACTATCGCATGATCAGTTGTAGAACGTTTAGTTCTGAACCCTGCTTGTTCATGGCCAATCTGGTTAGTCTCATCTACCCATCGCGATAGTTTAGTCAGCAAAAAGCTGGCATAAATTTTCCCTATGATCGAGAGGAGGCTGATGTTACGGTAGTTTTCCGGCTCCATTGGAGAACCTTTTTTATGAATTGGTACTATAATGGCCTCCTTCCATATTTTGGGGATGAGACCGGAAGCGTTGATTGCGTTGAAGGTTTTGGCCAAGATGCCATCCCACCATTTTGGGTGTAGTTTGATGGCTTCAGCAGGGATCAGGTCGGGCCCTGGGGCTTTGCCCGGTTTCAGCTGGGCTATTAGCTTAGCTATTTCGTCAGGATCGGTAGGAGGCCAAATAGGTAGGTGGGAAAACAGATGCATCAGATGGTCAGAGGGGGCATCTGCCTGTGAGAAACATTTCTTCAGGAACAATTCCCATGTCGGTGCTGGGATGACAGCCCTTGGGTATTTCCTCACCCTTCTATTAATCAAAGACCAGAATTCCCTGGATCTATGTGGCTTTGAAGCAGTAATCAAGGCCTGCCAGCGATTTTGTTGCCACTCACGTTTGGCAGTTTTCTGCGTGCGTTTGTAAACTTGCTTGGCTTGTGCATAACTAGCTGGCAGAGTAGATGCATCAGAGGTCTTATATACATTATATATAGCACGAAGGCGCTGTCTTGCTTGTTTGCACTGAGAATTATACCAGGGGGCACCGTAAGTATACTCGTTTCGATTTAATATTTTGGGTGGTAACCTGAAGAAGGACGTAAGATCAGTCGTATGATGGTGGAAGCGTTTCAACACTATGCTATGCTCATCTGAGGCAGAGCCTATGTTGGAATGGGGCCCGAGGATTTCTTTTTGAAAGAATTCCTGATACCTTTGAGCCTGGGTCTCCGACCATTTGATTCCTCTTACTTGGAGAGATTCGTTGGTTACCATCTGGGTCGCATGTCTATGGGCCTCCGACTGCCAGTTCAGGGAAAGCTTGGCTACCAGGGGAAGATGATCACTAGATTGTACATTCTCGATCTTAAAGGTGGAAATACACTTAAGTAGATCACTGGAGACCAACAGGTAATCGAGGACGCTGTTTGATTTGACGCTCAGGTGAGTGAAATCCCCTGGAATATCAGGGAGGCATGTGCCATTTAGGGGGACCAGATTTAAACGGATGGCCATTTGATAGAGGAGTACTCCAGCCTCATTTGCTCGTTGGTCTTTAGAAGTTCTCCTCATGATATGTTCCAGATCATAATTATCAAGGTTTGGGGTAACCCACCATTTAGCTTTGGTCAGCGAGTCCCAATTTGCTGCTGTGCGGGCGTTAAAATCGCCACCTATTATGGCCGGGGTGTTTGGAAACTTAACATAGCATGAGAGCAAATGCTCTTCTAGCGAGCCCCATTTAGAGCCCAGTTCGGAGGAAGAACCCCCAGGTGGCAAGTAAACATTTGTAACTAGAAGTGAGATCTTTTCCCCCTCAATCAGCCCGGTAAGGGCGTAAGGAGGCAAGGCCTGTACTAGAGTAAATTTAGAATGTAGGTTGAGAGAGATGCCTATTATTAGGCCCCCTTTGGGGCGGCCTCCTTTCTGAGAGGGGCAGGCAGGGAGTTCTAGAAGCTCAAAGCCATTTAGGGCAATTTTCTCTACTTCCCACGATTCTTGGAACAAGATAATATGAAACAGGTTAATATACTCCAAGAATTCTGGGTCAAGTTTTTTCCCCCTCCAGCCCGCAATGTTCCAGCTGAGGACTGATAGGGGGGAGTTCTCTTTCCATATTCCATTCCCAGTGTGTGGCACTGGTAATTCCTTACCTATAGGCATAGAAAGGGGATGCTGTATAGAGCAATGGGGGGGGGGGATCTCAGAAAGAACCAAGAAAAGCACTATATTTCTGTAGACAAAACTTTGTTATCTAATTGCAGGTTGTATAACAGTGATTGATTTATGATCTCTGGTGTACCTTCGCTATTCATGCCACCCACTCAGACTTCCAGCTGGGGACTAGCGGGAGAAATCCCTGGGGAAGTTTGAGATGGGAATTGGTAATCAATTTTCTACCTGCCAGGCAAGATACATTTGCTCTGCCCACATTTACTCTTCAGTCTCCTTCCTACAGAAAGTCTCCATAAGTACCAAAGGGAGGGAATACAAATATAATGGGGTTTACAAATCAATCTCTTCTATTGTTGTAAGAGCTGGGAGCTGAATGTCAATGACAGGCCAAGGAAGTATTTGTCGAAGACTATAACTCTTTCTTAAGAAGCAGGAAAGAATATTTTTTTCAAGAATCATTGCTGTTGGGATGACATGTAGTCATCGAAGAATCTTCCTGTGGGGCTACAAGCTGTAAACTGGGAGAAGGGGGGTTGCTGCACAGGTCAGTCAGGAGAGCGAGATCAATATTCTTCACCTTAGGAGCACATTTAACGTATAAATTGTGGAAACTGTACACATGCCCCAGTTCATGTTATGCTACTTTAATTCTCAAGTTAGACTGTAGGGTAGAAGTGTGAGGTTCATTGGGGCAGATACAGAATACAAAGGATACTTCATTAAAAAAATCAACTTTAGGTTAATGTAATACTGACTTGATTAGGAACTCATTTTGTAACAAGTACATTGCAGCCATCTCATAGGTGTGGAATTAACACTTGACACAGGGTTACCATCATCATCATATCAAATTTTGTCCACTCTTTCCAATAATATTTAGTCAAACTTGTGATAAAATCATATACTCTTTTCCCCCTAGCCTGAAAAAGAGAAGCATACTATATAATGACATCATAATATCTATGGGAAAAGGGAGGAAACTTCACATGGGTTTGTAATTTTTGGTTTCATTCCCATGAGAATTACATGCTCAGGTCCCAAAGGTCTATTTATATTCCTGCATTGTGGGGGTTGGACTAGATGACCCTTCACACCCCTTCCAACCCTACAGTTCTATGATAAGTGTAAAATGCGGATTGTGGGTTTGCCTGTCCCTTATATTGCAGAGGCATAACTTTTATAGGCATTTTTGCATGTTTAGTAGGTTGTCACCACTTTAAAGAAGAAATGTTTTGTTAGTTTTAATTATTATATTTTGAGGGGAGGGAATGCATGTGAGAAAATCAATAGTTCATTTTTTTTTTTTTAAAGCAATTTATTGGGTTTTACAATAAAAATAAACATAATAAACAATATAACATTTATCCTTACATATTTTCACATTTTCTTTGGACTTCCTCACATCTCCCGCTCCCACTTTCATCGTTGTAACATTTTGTCAACAATTTATCATCTTATTTAAATTCTTATATCCCTTCTATATTTCATAATCTTATAATTCTCGAAAGGAGCTAAATTTTCACAGTCTTACTTATTTTCTTAAAAACTTCTAAATTTAGTGGTGCTCAGTTATTTTAATCTAGCATCTTATTTAGCATTCACTCAAATTACAATACTTTTGTAAATAGTTCTTAAATTTCTTCCAGTCCTCCTCAATCCTCTCTTCTCCCAGGTCACGGATTCTGCCGGTCATTTCAGCCAGTTCCATGTAGTCTATCAGTTGTATCTGCCATTCTTCCAGTGTGGGTAGATCTTGAGTTTTCCAATGTTTGGCGAGAAGTATCCTTGCTGCTGTTGTTGCATACATAAAAAATGTCTGGTCCTTCTTTGCCACCCCTTGGCCGACAATACCCAAAAGGAAAGCCTCTGGTTTCTTAGTGAAGGTATATTTAAATACCTTTTTCAATTCATTATAAATCATTTCCCAGAACGCCTTCACTTTAGGGCAAGTCCACCAGAGGTGGAAGAACGTTCCCTCACACTCTCTACATTTCCAACACTTATTATCAGACAGGTGGTAAATTTTGGCAAGTTTGACTGGGGTCATATACCATCTATAAATCATTTTCATTACATTTTCTTTCAGAGTGTTACATGCAGTAAATTTCAATCCATTACTCCACAACCTCTCCCAGTCCTCAAACATGATATTATGCCCAATGTCCTGTGCCCACCTTATCATAGCCGATTTAACCGTTTCATCTTGTGTATTCCATTTCAACAGCAAGTTATACATCCTTGAGAGTACCTTAATCTTTGGTTCTAGCAATTCTGTTTCTAATTTCGATTTCTCCACCTGGAACCCTAGTTTCTTATCATTTTTAAAAACTTCTTTAATCTGAGCGTAATGTAACCAATCTCGCACTTTGTCTTTCATTTTCTCCAAACTCTGCAATTTCCAATTGTCTCCATCCTTTTCTAGTATTTCCCAATATTTTGGCCATTTAGCCTCCATATTGGGTCTTTTTCGGGCCTTGGCTTCCAAAGGTGAAAGCCACCTTGGTGTTTTATTTTCCAGCAAGTCTTTATATTTTGTCCAGACATTAAACAATGATTTTCTGACAATATGGTTCTTAAAGGCCTTATTTGCTTTAACCTTGTCATACCATAAATATGCATGCCATCCAAAGGCATTGTTGAACCCTTCCAAATCTAACACATCAGTGTCTTCAAGAAGTAGCCAGTCTTTTAGCCAGCAGAACGCTGCGGCTTCATAATACAACTTTAAGTCTGGCAGGGCGAAGCCCCCTCTTTGTTTTGCATCGGTTAATATCTTAAACTTAATTCTGGGCTTTTTGCCCTGCCAGACAAACTTAGAAATGTCTCTCTGCCACTTCTGAAAGCACTCCGTTTTGTCCAAAACCTGAAGTGTTTGAAATAAAAACAACATCCTTGGCAATACATTCATCTTGATAGCAGCAATTCGGCCTAACAAAGAAAGTTTCAATTTTGACCAACTATCTAAGTCTCTCTTGATTTCTGTCCAGCATTTTTCATAATTGTCCTTAAATAGACTTAGATTTTTTGCTGTTATGTTTACCCCTAGGTATTTTACTTTTTTAACCACATTGAGTTCCGTCTCATTCTGAAACCGTTCTGACTCTGTATCAGTCAAATTTTTCCCCAAAACCTTAGTTTTCTGTTTATTTAGTTTAAATCCAGCCACCCGACCAAAATCATTAATCAATTGTAATACTCTTTTCGTACTAGGCTCTGGCTTCTGCAAGGTCAAAACCAGGTCATCTGCGAAAGCTTTTAATTTATACTGTTTCTGACCGACCTGAATTCCTTCCACCAACCGATCCCCTCTAATCATGTTCAATAGCACTTCCAGAACCGAAATAAATAACAAAGGGGAAATAGGGCAACCTTGTCGTGTCCCTTTTTCAATTTTAAACTCTTCTGTAACCACATTATTAACTATCAGTTTAGCTTTCTGTTCTGAATATATCGCCTCAATCCCATTCTCAAAACCCCGTCCCACTCCCATCTCTTTTAAATTTCCCATCATAAATTTCCAGGAGATATTGTCAAAGGCCTTCTCCGCGTCTATAAAAATTAAAACTGCTTTTGTATTTATATCTGTTTGCAAAAGTTCCAAAATGTCAATAATGTTCCTTGTATTAGCAAACAGATGTCTACCTGGGAGAAAGCCGGCCTGGTCCTTGTGAATTACTTCATTTAAAACTTTTTTAAATCTATTTGCCAAAATGTCTGCAAATATTTTGTAATCCACATTTAAAAGAGAGATGGGACGGTAGTTCTTAAGTTGTGTCTTTTCAGCTTCCGACTTTGGTATTAATGTGATGAACGCTTCCTTCCACGACTCCGGTGCCCTCTTCCCCTCCATAATTTCATTGCTGACCTCCATCAAAGGTTGTATCAAATAGTCTTTTAATGTCTTATAGTACTTGGAGGTCAGCCCATCTGGTCCTGGGGATTTGCCAAGTTGCATGTTCTGGATGGCTTGTTCGATCTCCTGTCGTGTTATTTTAGAATTCAGGATTGTCCTATTTTCTTGTGACAATTTAGATAGTCCGTTTTTTGCCAAAAATTGTTTAATCTCAACATCGTCTTGCGGCCCTTGGGTGTATAATTTTTTGAAGTATCTCTGGAAACACTTTCTGATATCCACTGGATTCTGGATGTTTTTTCCGTCCACCTCTAAGTTTGTAACAGTATTTAATCTTTGTCTTCTCTTCAACTGCCAAGCTAGCAGTTTTCCACATTTATTCGCCGACTCAAACGTTTTTTGTTTCATTAATTTAACCTTCCATTCAATTTCCTGATTTATCAATTTAGAATATTGTGTTTGATAAAGTTTAATTTCTCTCAGAGTTGGCTGTGACTTCGGATTCACTCTTAATTTCTTCTCTAATTCTTTTATTTTATCCAAGATCTTATCTTTTTTCTCACTTTGTATTCTTTTCTTTACTGCATTCTGTTGTATCAAGAATCCCCTCATTACAGCTTTGCTTGCGTCCCAGATTATTCTTTTTTCCACCATATTATTCATGTTTATCTCAAAATAGTCCTTCAAAACTTTTTGGGCCTTCTTGGTAATTTCCTGATCTCTAAACAAATTGTCATTCATCTTCCATCTAAAGGATCCAGTTGGTAATAGTGTCATATCCATCTTTACTGCATTATGGTCGGAACAGGTCTTTGGGCAGATTTCCACTTTTCTGACCTTAGGTGCCAGGCCTCTAGAAATCCATATTTGGTCGATTCTTGTCCAGGTCAGTTGGGCTTCAGAAAAGAATGTTCCCTCTCTTCCTAGTGGGTTCTTTGTCCTCCAGATGTCAATCAAATCCATATTGTCTGTCATTTCAAAAAAGGTTTTAGGTAGTCTGCCGTCTTTTGTGACATTTTGACTTTGTGACTTGTCCATGTTAGTTGATACGACCCCATTCATATCTCCCATCATTATGATGTTGTTGTAGTCCAGATAATCCAGCATTGTGTCCTGCAGCTTCTTGTAAAATTCCGATTTCCCTTCGTTAGGTGCATAGATTCCTAATATCAACAATTTCTCTCCTTGATGTTGTATCTCAATTGCCAAAATTCTTCCATGTTCATCTTTAAATAAGAATTTAGGTGACAGGCTCTCTTTCGCATAAATCACCACGCCTCTCTTCTTAACTTTGTCCGACGATATAAATTCCTGGCCCAATCTTTTATTTATTAACACTTTTCTGTGGAGCCTTGTCACATGTGTTTCCTGTAGGCAAATAATGTCCAATTGTTCTTTTTTTAATATATGAAATATTTTCTTCCTTTTTTCCGGAATGTTACAACCATTAATATTCCAGCTCAACAGTTGCAGAGACATCCTGAATTATCTGGTTATTTTTCAAGGGGTGGTATCTTGTTCTCAGGATCTTCAGGTTCCACAGGTGCTGGTGTTGGTACTGGCGTTGCCTCAGGCCCAGAAGGTAGTTCAATTCCTTTTTGAAGGTCCTCTCCGTATGTAGACAAAAATTTGTCTCTCTCTTCCAGTGTTCTTACTTTGACCTTTCTCCCTCTAAAGGTAAAAGATATTCCTTGGGGAAATTCCCACCTGAATGGAATTGCGTTGCTCCTTAGTAGTTTAGCAAGTTCAGAATAGGCGGCTCTAAGATCCAGCAGTTGTCTTGGGATATCTTTATAAATTTCAATTCTTCTATCCAAAACCTCCAGTGACTTTACGTAATGTAGGCCCAAAATCTTATCCCTTTCCTCCTTTGATCTCAATGTTATCAAACAGTCTCTGGGCCTCTCCTTCTTTATGAATCTTCCAAGTCTGAAAGCTGACACGATTTTAAAGTCCTTTTCTTCCAAATTCCAGAACTTGGAGAATTCTTTGGTCAAAAACTCAGTTAGATGTCCTTCTTCTGCCTCTTGTAATGATCTAATCCTCAAGTTATTCTCACGATTTCGCAATTCTATCATAGAAAGATAAATCTGATGTTCCCCAACTTGTTTAGTGAGTGGTCTTACCTCTTGCTCTAAATTTTCTAATTTTTGTCTGGTGTCCTCAGCCAATTTCCGATTTTCTGCTGAGGCCTCCGTTAACTGTCCAATTGCTTGTGTATTCTGTACCACTTGTGTAGTTAATTTATTTAGACATTCTGTATTTTTGTCAATCTTTGCTGATTGCACATCTACTTTCTTGTCCAAAGCTTCCAATTTTTCAAAAATTTTGTCTAGAACAGAAACAGATACTCCTGAGGCCATATCTTCCAATTGTGGCTGCTCTGCTTCACCCTCTCCCTCTACTTCTGAGGGCAAAGTAGGTACAGATGATCTACGTGTCTGTGAGGCTGAGGTTAGAGTTGTTAAAGTTGTTTGTTTAGCTCTCCCTCTTTTTCTTGTGCCACTCATTCCAACGTTATCTATCAGTCAAGGTCACACTGAGTTATTCCCATGGGAATGGAAAGGTCCAGAGCAAGCAAACAACAAGGGAATCGAAAGTAAAATGTACATGTAAAGTCACTGTTTTAATCCAATCCTCTAGAGGGAGCTTAAAATGTCTTTCAGAGTCTAATTTAATGTCCAAGAACCTTCAAATACAAATGTTTAGCAGAGTTTATAAATGGTCACTTTGTTACAGACAGTGCTTATTTATCTCCAAAAAGAATGTTTCAAATTTAAAAGGTCTCAATACCCTCAGATTGTTGCAAGTTCCAATATACAGTATCCAAATCTGCAGTACTGACAGCTCCCTTAGTGCTCAGGCAGCTCCTGACTCTGGGTTTCACCTTCTAATTTGTAATCCAATAAAAGGAGGAAAGTCAAGTGCAAGTAATAATCCCAAATCTTTAGCTTAAAGTCTTTACTTTAAGATGCAAGTTCAATAGATGCTTAGATCTGTAAAGCTTAGAATCTCTTTCTTTCAGCCTCCACTCCTCCAGCTGATTGCTTTTTTCAAGTTCAATGGCTGCGGAAGACGGACTTCCTGTTTCCACGTCTCTCCGCTTTCAGCCAAGTTCAAGCCAATTTAAATTTTTCGTTTAAAGTCTCTAATTTCAAGTGATTCAGTCTTTTACTCACAAGTTAGTTGCTTTTCGTCCGAATCCGTAATTTAGCAGGAAAAGGGATCAGCGCTCACCGGCAGCAGCAGCGCGGCTTCGCTCCACAGGCTGTGAAGCAGCTCTCAGCGCCGCAACCCCCCTCCACGCTCCGGAGCCCCTTACGGGGTTCCTTTAGCGCTTGGAGGGTCGCTCAAGGCGCCCACCGAGCCTCAGGACCCCAGGCTCTTGCTGCCTGGGGTTTTCCAAAATGGGTCTCCGCTTCGCCGTAGCGGACGACCCGTTGCCTGCGGAGCCTCCTCTCCTGTTCAGAAGAGGACCGCCATTGCCGTTCGCGCCGCCCCCGGAAGTGAGAAAATCAATAGTTCAGTGGAGGGCAGGGGGCTTAGCATTCACATACCAGATGGAATCTTAGAAGTGGTATTGCCATCACCTGGGAGGCACGTTTAAGATGCCATCTACAGAGCTTTTATAAGCACTTTTATTAAAAAATAATGTAAAGAGTTTTAAAAGCTCTTTACATTAGCTTTTATCAAAGCTATCAAAATAGCTTTATCAGTTTATCAAAATGTTTATCAAAATGTTTGTATTTCAGTAATCAGTTAACTGGATAAGGCTGCAGTCTTGTATCTTACCGTATTGGTCCGAATATAAACCACACCTGCAAATAAGCCACACCTTTAAAAGTCGGTGTCTTGGGAGCCGCGGGTGGGATGGGCGCTGTTGCCCCATGCTGCTTTCTGGGGGGGGGGAGCCACACTCCCCCACTCCCCCCCATAGCTCGGGGGGGGAGGGTTGGGAGCGGCCAGTGGCTGGCACACCATTGCCCTGCGCGCCCAGGCTGCGTTCTTTTCACAATCGGAATTTGGGGGGGAAACTGCAGCTTATATTCAGGCCAATATGGCAACCTAGGTGTATGTCTCATAAAATTTTGTGGCACTCATAAATGTTGTACCCCAAGTGTGTAGTGAATATACCTAGTACAAAATATGGTCCCAGTGAAATCCTGTCACATGAGACTCAAAAGAGGCTTTGTGGGGTGAGGGGTGTCTCTCCTCCTCCTCCCTGAATTGATTAGTAGTCTGAATGTAAAACATGTTTATATAAGTATACGAAGCATACAAAAATATCCATATATCAGTAGTCATTACTCATTCATATTAAGATGTCACAAAATATTTGTTCTAACATTATCCTCATTTCTGAAAAATAAAAATGTATACTTAAGTAATCATGTTTCCAATGCAAAATTCTTAAAGTGCAAAAGTAATTGACACCAACACTGAGACTCTATAGGCATGAATATTAATATAACATTTCTGCTTCACATTAGTTATACATGGGGTGCATAATCTCTCACGTTTGGATTTAAAACCTGTCAGAGCTTGAGTCATCTAGGTCCTTACAGATGAACAAATTTATTTTGGCATAATTTTTCATGGGCATCCCCTTCATCATGCATCTTATGAAGTAGACTCAAGTCCATAAAAGCTTATGCCACAATAAACTTGTTAGTCTTTAAGATGCTGCAAGGCCATTTGTTGTTTTGGCTATGTGAGTCTAACACTGGCTTTCTCTCTGGGATTAGCTAGAATGTGGTTTTAGAATATGCATTCAGAATTGCAAGTACTTTTGCATTTCCTTGAGAGAGGTTCAAGTGCAATTTAAACATTTAACAGGAAAATTCTTACTGTATATTCTGGAAGTAGGGTTACCTATGTGAAAATGCTATTGGGACTTTGTTACTGACAGGGTATAATGTGTACAATGGATGCTTCAACAGAAAGAGATGTCTGAGTCAGATCTAGCAACTCTGATATAATAAGGTTCTTCCTTTGGCAAAGTTCATTCCTTGCAAATATAGCTGAAGCCCTTCTCATCCTACCCCCGCCTGCAAATGTTGCTAATCTTGTTATGTACTGAAGTTCTCACCCTGGGCCAGCAGGGGGATACTGTAGATAGTTCAGGTCCACATATGCAAATAAGGGATCGAAAGTGACGTTCGGTGATTGGATAGTAACAGAAAATGGTTACTGTTGCGTTCTAGTGGAGCTCTATATAAGCAGGCTGACTGAACCCTTCAGTTCAGTTCAGTTCTGGCCTGTGAATAAACAAGAGCTGTTTGAAGAATCGCTGTGTCGTCTGATATGTTCACCCACAACTTAACAAATCTTATAAAAAAAAAAGTTTTACTTTCCCTCTAACATTTCTGTAGTTGGTTGCTGGAGCGGGACCATCCCAGCTGCCCTCAGTTTTTATTTACATGAAATTAAGTCAGAGCTCTATAGTTCTGTACCACCAATAGAAAGTAAAGCTGAAGAAAATGGGTGGAGTGTGCCAACAGAGTTATGTATGTGGAAATGGTGTTTGGCCATGGTTAGCCATGGTTATAGCACACATTTAATAGAGGTGAATAGTATCTATGATGAAATGTGCTATAAGGGTTAGGAGCACATATTGCCTGGTGTTATTTAGTGCTGGGGTAAAGCGGTCTCAGAACATTTGCCAAGGATGCCAAAGGGATAAATAGAATTCAAATGAGAAATTACCAAAAAGATCCCTTGATAACTAAACAGTGATCATAAATTGGAATGTATATGCAAATGAAGTAAATAATTAAAAACTCCAAGAGGAGCGTTGACTAGGTAGTTGATGTCTGGCAATTACAAAAGCTGCATTTTTAATATGCATACATCTCAGGAGCCAGTAAAAATTAGCTGCCAGACTAATGGACTTGCCTTTCATCCAAGGCAGAATTTTAATGAGAGTATTATTTATAGTGTGGAAGAGAGCACTCAAGCGCAATTTTGTGGGATGTTTGGCTTTGGTATTCTCCTTGCCTATTTCTTTAACCTGTGGCTCTTAGAGGCAAGACTTGTATATTATGTCTATGAAGGTGCAAGGATCATCCACTAGCCACTTTCTCATATAATGCTAAACAAGTGGCGTGGTCTTGTGTGCTCCCTGCTCTTCCCACACAACTGGAAGGAGGACTTTGATCAAACTATTCATCAAACTGTAATATTTCCTTAAATAGTCCGAAAAGGGTTTCCGTTCTTCCACAAAGCAATCATCATTAGGTTCTCTCATTTTGGCTGTTAACTTTGCCAGTTCAGCACAGTCTATCGCCTTCCTTATCCATTCTTCTTTGGAACTTATATAAGGAATCCTAGCCACTCTTTTTCTGGAACTTCTTTTCCAATAATCCCTAAGAGAAAGGCTTCTGTTTTTTTGTGTGAGTTTTTGTATAAGCACTTTAAATGTATTTTTCATCTCATCATATATCATTTCCCAGAATGCTCTTGATTTCTTACAGGCCCACCACATATGAAAGAAAGTTCCATCAACCTGTTTACAATTCTATTAATTATTTCTAACCTTCTTATACATTTTAGCCAATTTCTTAGGTGTTAGATACCATCAATACATCATTTTCATATAATTTTCTTTAAAAGTACAACAGGCAGTAAATTTCATGACAATTTTCCACAACTTCTCCCATGCATCCATTTCTGTATTATGTCCTAGATCTTTAGCCCATTGTATCATTGCCGATTTAACCAGTTAATCGATCATTTCCCACTCTAGTAACAGTTTACACATTTTTGAAATCATTTTTTCTCTTCCTTCAAGCAAAACCAGAAACCATCTGTGGCAAGGGGAGGCTTCCAGTGAGCTTGTGGATCTTCTCCACACTCCCAATACCATCAGCGGGTTTGAGGGTGTGTTGCCGTCACAACCTGTTCTTGAATTGTCAAACGAGTTTTCTCCTGACCAAGAGAAATGGCTTGCCATGTGGGTGGTTGACCTGGAGGTCCTTTCTTATCTCATTTCAGTTGGTCTACTAGGCCTATTCTGCTTAAAAGAAAAGAAAAGTGGATACTTCCACTTTGTTTCAGATATGGTGCCTCTGTTTCTAAAACTTTCAGCCAATATTCTTATATTTGCAAAGATGGAATGTTTGAGAGAAACGATGACATGATATCAGTTTCTTATTGTCGGTTTTCTATATTATAGACCAGTCTTTACAATCACCAAGGGCAGATTGTTCCTCAAAAGAAGCCCCCAGAGGTTTTGCTTGCATTGAAAAGTGTTTTAATTAATACCCTGTATAAAAATGTACGAAGGGGCGCCTAGATCTAGATTTATGCTTCACTGAACACTTTTTTGACCTTCGTGGCTAAATTGTAGACACAAAAGCAGTTTTGAGAGCTTTAGTACATGCGTAGCTGAAATGTTTCCTCTGCAGTAGCAAATGTGATTCTATTAAACATGTTCACAGCTGAAGCTATTTAGAGCTGTTTAGGACCCCTGCAGGCGGACTAACATTAAAAAATGAGAGTGATTAGGATTCATTTGCATATTAAAATGATTTTAATTAAACACAGATTTTGCAAATGTTTTAAAAGCTATGATCAATCTTTTGCAGGCTGGCTTGGTTATTTATATGATCTAATAAGGGCTTTAGCTATTGTTAAGGAGCCCTCTGTTCCTTAACCTGTATCAATGAGACTATTTTTCTAACAATGACGGAACATAGTTTTTTTTGTATTTTCCTGTCAATATCTGAATTGTCAGCCACCCAAAATGATGTGTATTTTTTTTTACACATAAATAATATTTGAAATTATAAAGTTATTAGCAAATGGAAATAGGAATGTCAAGAAACAGATGTATATGAAGGCAAGCACTTTGGGCTTAGCTGTGATGGAAGTGGTCAGCCCGTTGTCTGAGTTGTGACACTTTAGAGTGTGGCGGTTCACATTACTAAATGCTCCTCAACAGAAAACAGCTTTCAAAACAAAACAAAACCCATCAAACATGTTCCTATCCTAGTGCCTCCCTGATATGCTAGTTATTTATATACAAGGATATTTTAACATAAGAGCATTCTACCGCACAATTCTGCACCTCCAGTTTAAAGTGGCACAGTCTACACATGTTTATGTCTTCTAAAAACACAAAAATATTATTATTATTGCAAATCTGTGCTGAACCTCGGGCGCCAGAGATGGAGGGAGCTGTGGCCCAGCAGGAACATGAGTTCTTGGATCTGACAAATGAACTTGGAAAAAGCCAGATTTGGAAAGATAAAGTTTGGTTTGTTTCGGAAATGAGGGGTTGGATAGACCCCCCCTATGCAGGGATGTTTGGACTTTTCAAGTCTGGCAATGGGCCGTGAGATGTTTGGGGTTGTGGGGGCTCTTAATTCTGGAGGGACTTTGAAACATGTTTTTAAATACCAAATGGAGTTCAATGTGGACTATGGAAAAGGGGCTGATTTGCCGAGAAGGGTCAAAAACACTGTTAAGTTGGAGTTCCCACGAGTGAAAGGAGCAGGAGACAAAGTAAAGTACAGGTATAAATATGAAGAAGAGCCGCGGAAGGGACATGGAAGAGACTTAAGGGCCTCGGACATAAGATTACCAGGTTAATGCGCTAGATTGATGTGATAGAAAGGACTGACAAAACCCGGGACCAGGAGGAAGAGACGCTGGATGAAGATTGGAAGAGAAAAAAAATTATTAGGATTGTTTTATAAAATTGATGAATGCTAGAAAAATGTTGGAACGAAATTATTTGGCTTTAGTAAAAATGTTTAAAGAATTATGTAAGAATATTATGGTTATGAGAAATTGGTATAAATAAGATCTAAGTTTCAAGTTTTAAGGTCTTTTATAGTAAGATAAGATTAAAATAGATTAAGGTAATGTAATGACAGAATATTATGAAAAATGGAAAGGATTTGCTGTGACAATTAACAACTAGGATACAAAAAAAGGGAGGAGTGAGGAGGTCAAAGAAAGAAGGTAATGACAGTTAAGGATTTGAGAATATTGGATTTGTTTTTAAAATGTTTGTGGCTTATTTTTATCTTTTGATTGTGTTGTGTTATTTTTTGATTTTGATTTTTATCAATTTGTATTGTTGGATTGTGGTTTGTTTTTCTTTTGTTTTTTTCTTTTTCTTTTTCTTTTTTTGTTTTTTTCCTGTAATTCTAAAATTCTTAATAAATATCATTAAAAAAAAATATTATTGCAAATCTGGTGAAACCAAGAAAGAGATAGAACCGAAACATTATATGGTCGATACTTACTAGCACTGGGGTCATTCCACGTCAGTTTAACGAGGTCATGTCACCCATCGTCTCAGATTTTGATGAAATGTGGTGTACACCCTTCCCTTATGGTTGAAAGAAACCCCCTTAATTTCCCCCCTTTATCTCAAACGGTTTTAATTTTATAGCACTTCAAAGTTTCATGAAATTTGCATTTCTGTCCCTCTTGAGATCCTCGGCCTTGTGTACATTTTATTTATTTTCTCCATAACAAATCATCAGATCTCTCTGAAATTAACAGAAAGATAGAATGTGATCTAGAATATGTTTTATAACTTAATTGTTTACTTATTGATGGGAATTATTGGGGATTGCATCAAGAAATTGGCTACTTTCATATTATTTACTGAAATATATAGGGTATCCATATATACCCTATATGCTGGATGTGCTTGAGTCACCTGAGAAATGTGTGCTTGAATGACTATATGTAGAAGCCTTGTGCTATCCCTGAGATCATGGCCACTGGTCTCATCACCTCCTGGCAAATAGAAGGGGAAGAAATGGAGGCAGTGAGAGATTTTACTTTCTTGGGTTCCATGATCACTGCAGATGGTGACAGCAGTCACGAAATTAAAAGATGCCTGCTTCTTGGGAGAAAAGCGATGACAAACCTAGACAGCATCTTAAAAAGCAGAGATATCACCTTACTGACAAAGGTCCATATACCGTAGTTAAAGCTATGGTTTTCCCAGTAGTGATGTATGGAAGTGAAAGCTGGACCATAAAGAAGGCTGATCGCCAAAGAATTGATGCTTTTGAATTATGGTGCTGGAGGAGACTCTTGAGAGTCCCATGGACTGCAAGAAGATCAAACCTCTCCATTCTGAAGGAAATCAGCCCTGCGTGCACACTGGAAGGACAGATCCTGAAGCTGAGGCTCCAAGACTTTGGCCACCTCATGAGAAGAGAAGACTCCCTGGGAAAGACCCTGATGTTGGGAAAGATGGAGGGCACAAGGAGAAGGGGGTTGGACAGTGTTCTCGAAGCTACCAACACGAGTTTGACCAAACTGCGGGAGGCAGTGGAAGACAGGAGTGCCTGGCGTGCTCTGGTCCATGGGGTCACGAGGAGTCGGACACAACTAAACGACTAAACAACAACAACAATCCCTGAGATGCTAATTTTAACAATTGCTTTAATAATTAGTTGGGCTTGACACAGTGGGTAGGCATACAAAATTTCACAGACACACAGTGGAGTTCCAGCATATTTGCCATTCATAATTAAAGTTTTATTTTAAAAAATAACTCTTAATTTGGTTTTTATTATTAATGTTGATACATTTGCTAGATCGCAGTTGTATGGATTTGATCTAACAGTCTGATATGCACTTTCCAAACCACTGATAATGTGCATGTGGAATTAAAACATTAATGTGCTCTGCCAGTGTGTTCACCATTTAACTGCAGGTTAATCCATAGACTTACCGTATTTTTCGCCCCATAGGACGCACCGGCCCATAGGACGCATCAGGTTTTTTGGGGGGGAAATAAAGAAAAAAAAATTATTTCCCCCCCAGGCGCTTGTGGGGCCGGCAGCGGGGAGAAGCGCTCTTCTCCCCGCAGTCCGCCTTCAGACCAGGTCTGGGGACAGCGGGAAGACGCGCTGCGCTTCCCAGCTGTCCCCGGAGCTTGCGGGGCAGGCAGCGGGGAGAAGCGCTCTTCTCCCCGCCGCCCGCCTTCAGACCAGGTCCGGGGACAGCGGGAAGACGCACTGCGTCTCCCAGCTGTCCCCGGAGCTTGCGGGGCCGGCGGCGGGGTCTCCCCGCTGTCAGCCTCCAAACCACTTCGGGAGACAGCGGGATGGCGGCGTTCCGCCTCCCTCTGTCCCCCGACCTTGTGGGGCTGGCGCTGGGGCTCTCCTGAAGCCTGGAGAGCGAGAGGGGTCGGTGCGCACCGACCCCTCTCGCTCTCCAGGCTTCAGTGAAAGCCTGCATTCGCCCCATAGGACACACACACATTTCCCCTTCATTTTTGGAGGGGGAAAAGTGCGTCCTATAGGGCAAAAAATACGGTAACTTTACGCCTCTGAGTAAAATCCTGGCTATGTATTACTCTCTTCATCACATCAAAAAATATCCACATGTAAGTCTGACTATTAAGATTTATGAAGCCCCTCAGTTCACTGCCCCCAAGAGGCTGGCAGAGAATGCTGGAGAGAGCTGGAGAATTACTGGGCACTACATACAGTCATCTCCTATGTGGTTTCCAGTGCAATCCTCTATATGTTTACTCAGAAGCAAACGAGGTTCAGTAGGACTTTGCAAAAGGCTTTGGGGATGTGCAATAAGTGTGTATAATATTGCAACTTCCATGGCATGTTTTCTTTAGGATTTGGGATGAGGAGGACTAGGAATAATTTGCTGCTATGGAAAAATAAGATATACATAGATGAACAGCAGGTGGAGGAATGTTAGTCTTCACCATGTTAGAACTTATATAACTCTATGTAAATCTTAATCATTTAAGAGAAAGAACTGTGTTTAGGAGAAACCTCTGCTTGAGACCTTGGGAAGCATTGTCAAATGGAGTAGACAATATGCTGGGCTGGATGGACTGAGAATCTGGCGGAGTTGGGGGAAATGGCATGTTTGTTTTTCCATTTTAAAATGCTGTCTGGGAAATAGGGTTGCTCAATGTACTAAGCTTTTCTTGACTGCTCAGTTTCTTATCCCAGTTTTTGTTATTGTTAAACTTTCTGTCTTGGTTAGAATTTGAATAGTCCTGCAGTACTAAGTAGAGGAAACAGTCCTTCTGTCTGGTCAAGTACCATCTTTTTAAAGAGTTTTAGAAGCTGCAGTATTTGAAATGCAAGTGTTGATAGAAGACGACAACATATTTCACTTTAATCTGGAGAACAAAGCTGAACTGAGAAGCTTTTTCAACTTCCTAATTCATGAAACATTTATCTCGCTATCAGGTTATATTATAATACCACAGATGTGGCTTGTCAGCATTTCTCTTATAAATTGTTGTTTTTGAGGCTTTAAATGAGAGCCTTAAAGGCTCACTTAAATTACTTTCACGTACTTTCAGTATGTTGGCCTACGAACATGGTTTATCCCCCACCCCCACCCCAATTCCTAATTAAGGAAAGAACAGTTGCGATCTTTTTCGTTTGGTGCCATACGCAGAGTAATAACTCTGTTCACGCTGTGTTCAGTGAGAGTTCAAAGGCCAAAGCATTATATAGCGGAGAACCCATTGAGAACTGGAATAGTTTGCGAAGACTGGAGGAGAGCTAATGCATTCCCTGTAGTTTAAAAAGGCGAGCAGAAAGACCAAGGCTTAGTCTGGTTAGTCTGAGAAATACAAAACTAAACTGCAAAACAGTCAATGAAAATGGGCTGGGTTATTATTATTATTATTATTATTATTATTATTATTATTAAGATTTATATACCAACCTTCATCATAAGATCTCAGGGTGGTTCATAGAATAAAATACTAGCAGGCTGGATACAAGCTGGCAATTTTTAAAATTATTTACATTTATTAAGACTAAACCTTGCATGACTAGTGCAATTCCCTTCAATTAAAGAAACAATCACTTTCAGCAGGCTAGCTGCAACTAAAGCTGCAGAGCAAATTTAGCTTCCCTTTTGTGACCTTCATATAGAAGACCTCACATGCAGTTTAGGCCTAGTTCTTAGGGGCAGTCAATCTCCGTCTGGGCTGTAGCATTTCAGATTGCAGATGGAGACTCACATTACTGAGTGTTCCTCCATATATTCAAAAGTCATCTCCAAATGGGAAATGACAGGGCCAGAGAAAAGGAAAGGTTAGAAACCTGTTCCCCACTGCTACCCCAATGGTGTAAGAAGAGAGAGAAAATTCTTTGTGGAGCTGCTCTGGGGGTTTTCTGGGGATAGATATTCAAAATTTCCCTTAAATATTTACAAAGAAGCAGTCTTTTGTATTTCTCCAACCAGAGTAGTTTAGAGGTGCATGTTAATTTACAGTGATACTTTGATTACAATGAAAAAGAATAATGAAAACCTTATTGCTTCAGCTGTGAAAATGCAATGTGGACCATGACTTAGGCTGACCAAATGTTAACAAATAATATAGTTACCCACAGAAGACCTGTCCTCTGATAAATATTCAGCAACATGCTACATACCTTCTAATAATATTTTCTCACCTAATTTAATACTTCTACCAGTATCTACCCTCAGGTGCATATATAATCACTTTTGTTTCCTAGCTATTAGTTCCAAAATAATGGTTATTTAATTTTTACTGGGATCTTCTGGTTTTAATTTGATTCGATCTGAAAGGTTCTACTTTCAGAGACTAAGACTTGCATACAATTCCTATAGATGATTTGCAATTAATTATTATTTTTGTTTTATGGCTAGAGATTAGTGATTCACCTGGTTAATAAGCCAAATTGTGTTTTTTTAGAGAGAGAGAGAGAGAGAGGAAAAAAAAAATGACTTATCTGGTTTTCTGAGCCAGTCCAACTTCAGAATCCCCCGCCATCTCTCCCCCACCTACACAGCCCCCACTCCTAAACTCTCCACTTCCTTGTTCCTTTTGAACTGAATTGTGAAGAAAATATTAGCTCAGAAAGCTTTTTTCTGTAAAATGCCATTGTTTTACTATCCAGATGGCTTAGCTCTCCGTTACACAGGGAACTCCGCCTCACATACAAAGCATCTGACATGTATCTGGTCAGGAAAACCTCCTTAATTGTTCTGTCTAGCAGGGAAGGAGTGGCGGAGCATTCAATTCCTTTCTCCCTGCTCTTGTTTTTCTTGAGAGAGTGTCAGCTGCTCAAGATCAGGTTTTACTGGTGGCCCTGACAGACAGACATACCCCTCACCTTTCTCCTCTCTCTTCACACAAAGTTTAAACGAGGAAACATTTCTTATAGAAAATTGCCTCTTCGTGGATATGAAGCTCGTCTGTGCTAATCTGCTATTAGGTAGGCTGTAGAATTTAAGCTATTTGGTTGCTTTCCTTTGCTCATTTACACATAAGCAACTGAACTGCAAAAAAGTCACATCCTCATGTTATTCCCCCAAATTCCCCTACATCAGAGGTTTTCAACGTTTTTTGAGTCCACAACTCCCTTGACCAACTACATTATTTCTGTGGCACCTCTGTGGGGCTCAGGAGCCTAGCTATGTCCCCCCTTGCCTCCAGAGCAGGCAGCCCCTCACCCTTTTCTCCCTTGAGGAGTGTTCCCTCAGCCTCTTCTCCTCTCCCCTCTCCTTGGAGGTTATCCAGGCTGCTGCTACTGCTGCTGCTGCTGCCCCTGGTCTCCCTTGCTCCAAAGAGAGGTGCCTTCCAGAGCCACCATTTGCCTGTTGAGTTTATAGCCAGGGCTGCTACAATAAACAGATGTGCAAGTCTTTGGGAAAAAGAGATGCAAGAGGGCATTAGAGGAGGGAGGCAAGGAAAGAGGGAGAGAGGCCAGTCTTGCCCGCAGCACCCCTGACTACCATTCAAGGCACCCTAGGGTGCCACGACACACTGGTTGAAAACCACTGCCGTACATTCCTGGGTGCCAGATCCTCCTCATAATTCCTGGATTTAGCAAAAGTTAGAATTAATGAAGGTTTGATTAAACTTTGCCAAACAGGGAAATGCCCTGGATTTAATTATGCTAATGAGCCAAGCCAGCAAGTTGGATGGGCCATTAAAGGTAAAGGGTCAAGGGACCCCTGACCATTAGGTCCAGTCACTGACGACTCTGGGGTTGCAGCGCTCATCTCACTTTATTGACCGAGAGAGCTGGCATACAGCTTCTGGGTCATGTGGCCAGCATGACTAAGCTGCTTCTGGCGAGCCAGAGCAGCGCACGGAAACGCTGTTTACCTTCCCGCCAGAGCAGTACCTTTTTATCTACTTTGACGTTTTTTCGAACTGCTAGGTTGGCAGGATCAGGGACCGAGCAATGGGAGCTCATCCCGTTGCGGGGATTCAAACCACCGACCTTCTGATCGGCAAGCCCTAGGCTCTGTGGTTTAACCCATTAGCAGGGGACAAAAGCCAGTGATGGCCCATCAAGGACAAGGCCCATCAGAGGGAAAGGCTGCCAGGCAAGGGGCCCCTTCTTTGCTGGGTGCCATTGGGCAAAGGCAAAGGCCAGGTTTAGGGTTTCAACTTTGAATGACACATGTCTATGGGGAGGTCTTTGGAGTTGGTGAGCAGCGAGGAGGACAAGGAGGGGCAGAACTCCCAAGTGAGCTGGGGATGACCAGCTGGAACTAAGAGACACAGAGGATGGCTTCTTGCTGCCCTTTTAATCCAAAGCTGCTCTTAAGGGGAAGCCAGACCGTCATAGGATGTGACTGACCTGCAATCCCTCCATCTAGGTGCAGGTTGTATATATGTATAAATAAAACCATATATCACAGAGACACTACAGTCTGTGCTTTTGAAGAAAACACATACCCTGGAGCCCCTGGAATCTCACTCCATTTGGAGATGGGGTGGTGTTTAACACTAAAAATTATAGATGGGTAGCCGTGTTGGTCTGCCATAGTCGAAGTAAAAAATTCTTTCCTGTAGCACCTTAAAGACCAACTAAGTTAGTTCTTGGTATAAGCTTTCGTGTGTATCTGAAGAAGTGTGCATGCACACGAAAGCTTATACCAAGAACTAACTTAGTTGGTCTTTAAGGTGCTACAGGAAAGAATTTTTTACTTCGACTAAAAATTATGCAGCCAGAACTGCCTTTCACTTTTTCCTCTAAACTAAATACAGTCAAACCTCATTCTGCGTCCGCCTCCACTTGCGTCCGCTTCGGCGAACGTCTGCAGCAAACCCGGAAGTATGGGAATGGGTTACTTCTGGGTTCACCACTCACACATGCGCAGAAGTGCTACATCGCGCTTTGTGCATGTGCAAAGGCGGTGCTTCGATGTGCGTCATTTTCAGGTTGTGGCGGGGCCTCCGGAACAGATCCCCGCCAGAATCCAAGGTTCCACTGTAGTCCCAAATGCTGTAACCTTTCTTCATAGGGGAGTTTCACCATCCCCTTGATCCTTTTAGTTGCCCTTTTCTGTTGCTCCCCTCCAACTGGCATACACTGGGCATGAAGATATCCACAAATACCTTGCCTTCCATGAATCTGTCTAGTCCCCCTTCAAAGCCATCCAAGTTAATGTGCGAAGCCAGGCATTTATATAGATCCATGGAACTATAAGGACCTATTTCCAGAATTTTGGTTTACGTTTATATCTAATAGTTTCTAGGATATTTGGATAAAAAAGCAACAAGCCAAAAATATCAGTCCAAAGCACACTAGTTATATATATTTGGTTCCAAAAGGTTCATTATCGATGATAAAATGTTGATGCACTTAGAAGTATGATGGAAATAGTATGACCTTACTTGCGTCTCCAGATTTAATTCAGGCTTGTAGCTGAAAAGATATGGACGGCACCCTTAAGAGAATTGTAAGGTTTGCATAGTTTAGTAGCCCTACCAATAGCTAGGAGTTATTATAAATCTCTTTCTTTTCATATGTAAATCTACATCTAATGCAAAATGTTGCTTTTGCAAATTAGCTTTGAGAATATTCCTTGGCAAGGTCTAATGTTGCCCCAAGTTAAATTTATAAACTTGATTAGTCAGGAACACTAAAAAATGATAGAATCTATATAATGGAAAGGAGGCTCTTTTAACCCTACTATTTCATCATAATTTTTTTGATGAGGATAGTTGTTAAATCAACTGTCTAATTGAATAGTAGGTGTAATTACAATAGTAAGAGGTAGAACTGGACTTCTTTAAAGTCAATTCAGATGGTGCAGCTTCAGGAAATGCTCCTGTTGGATAGAGCAGATGACCCCCTTGAAGCCCAAGGAGCAGAGTTCTGGCCCTTCAAAGCCCACGGTGACCGGTTTGCAAGGCCCGTTCAGAGTAGATTTGCTCCCTTCCATAGCAATTTTACTGGAGCCACATTTTTTGCAATTTCCAGCACAGTAGGATATTATGGCATCAGTTTTAGTTGATGTGGCCTGATGACACAGACAAGGCACTTGCAACGATGTGCCTAAACATATGCTCCTTTGACCCTTCGCTTCACAGGGCATGTTGAGGGTACATGACAGGTGCATCTTTGTGTGAGAGAGTGGTCCTGGCAGTCTTGAAAGAAGCAATGATCCAACTTAAAGGTAAAGGGACCCCTGACCATTAGGTCCAGCTGCGGACAACTCTGAGGTTGCAGCACTCATCTCGCTTTACTGGCCGAGGGAGCTGGCATTTGTCCGCAGACAGCTTCTTGGTCATGTGGTCAGCATGACTAAGCCGCTTCTGGTGAAACCAGAGTAGCGCACAGAAACACCATTTACCTTCCCACCAGAGTAGTACCTATTTATCTACTTGCACTTTGTGCTTTCGAACTGCTAGGTGGGCAGGAGCAGGGACCGAGCAATGGGAGCTCACCCTGTCACGGGGATTCGAATCGCCGACCTTCTGATCGGCAAGCCCTAGGCTCAGTGGTTTAACCCACAGTGCCATCTGCGTCCCTATGATCCAACGTACTTGTTGACAACTGCCACCCAGTGACAAATACTCCCTTTCTGTGATAGGTGATCAAAAGATTTGTGGTGTGACAGCTGCAGGAACAGAAGAGCCTGCTGGATCAGGCTAATGGCTCATCTATTCCAGCATCCTGTTATCATAGTAAGCACAGCAACACAGCCGACAGGAAGCCAGGTGCATGGCAGCAGCTGTCCCAATCAGCTGCCCCACCTAATGGATGACCATTATTGAGAGAAGAATGTTATTGTGATCCTATTATTCTTGTTTAAACTCTCAGTGGGTTTTGATTCCATTGACCATGGTCTCTTTAACCAATGCAGTGAGATGGGTATTGAAGGCACTGTTTCTCCAGGATTGATTTCAGAAAATAGCATTGGGTGATTTCCCACCCACCCACATAGCACTTGTGCTGCAGGGGGCCACTGCCTACTATGGTGTTCCCAATGTTATTTAACATCTACATGAACACATTAGGAGTGGTCATTGGGAGATCTGGGATAAGGTGTCATCAATATGCTGACATTATCAAGATCTATTTCTCTGTAATTTTTGAATCAGGAAAAGCCATGCAAGCCCTATACCAGTGCTTGGACACAGTGGTGGGCTACATGAGGGCCAAAAACTGAGTCTGAATCTTGGCAAGGTGGAGACACCATGAGTGAGAAGTTCCTGAGTCCAGATAACTGGTCATTTTCCTGCTTTGGATGGGGCTGTACTTTGCTGAAGGAGCAGGTTCATGACTTGGCAGTGCTCTGCATCTCTGTTTCTACAGGCTGATGTGACTTCAGTGGCTAGGTGTGCCTTCTGCCATAGATGCTATGGGGGGGTGCCGAGGCACCCACAAATTTTCACTGTGGGTGCCCAGCTGGGTGACCCAATGTGTCACATGCTGCAGCAGGACACTCTGTCAGGCCCTCCTGCTGTGGTGGTGTGTGACTGTCGTGAACACGCCAGCCCAAAGCTGCCTGAAATAGAAAGCAGGCAGACGCAGAGAGAGCAGAGAGGCGTGCATACTTCTCAGACAGTTGAAACAAGGCGGCTGTCAACCCCTCCTCTTTTGGGAGCTGGCAGGAATGCAGCTTATCTGCTTCGGCAGAGCAGGCTGGAGAGCAGCCTGCTCTCGCAAGAGGCACAGTCATACCCTGGCACAAAGGTGTGCAGTTCCTCACAGGAAGAGGAGGCAACTTGCGCCATTAGTCCCCAAACTAGGCGAATAGGAAAAGTCCTAGAAAGAAAACAAGCCCCAAAACGTAAGGGTCGGAAGTTCAGGATGTTCTGCAGAAACCGGAAGCACTCTTCAGAAGTGTCAACTTGACTGTGATGAATGGATGCCCCAATAGAGCGGTTGGAGACTAATTGCTGCTTGCAATAAATCTACCAGTTAATTAAGTCTTGTGTGCTGTTATCAAGCCAGCTGCCGGCCCACACCTGACAGTGACATCACGCATGCTTGCCGGACACCCACAATGTTGGGTGTAACCTGGCATGCCTATCTTCTGCCATCTTTGGCTGGTGAAACAGCTAAAGCCATTTCTGGGCCAGGATGACCTGACCGCTTTCAGCCATCTGCTGAGACTACTACAATGCGCTCTATGTGGGGCTACCTCTGAGTTTGGCTCTGTGCATCACTGCAGCTGGTGCAAAATGCAGTGGCTCACCTACTTGCTGGGGCAGAATATTGCTATTGCATTATACCACTGCTGAAAGACTGGCTGCCAATAAGCTTATGGGCTAAGGTTATGGTGTTGGTTCTAGTGTACAAAACCTTATACAGCTTGGGATCAGGATACCTAAAAGATCATCTCACCCATTAAATTTGCAGTCATTCACTGTGTTCTGTAGGAGAAGGTCTATTGCAGGTACCATCTCATGAAGAAGTCCATTTGTTACGATGTGGGAATTGAACCTTTGGTGTGCTTGCATGTACCCTTTGGAACTCCCTCCCATTACATATCAGAAAGGTGCCATCTTTACTGTCTTTTCCGTGCCTGATGAAGATGTTCCTCTTCCAAGAAGCCCTAGAAGTGGAGCATTTTACCCCACATTTTATTCACATTGGACTGAAATTCCATTTATATAAGTTTTTATTGTTAAATTGGTTCAGGGTGTTTTATGGGTGATTCACACAATAAATAAATAACCAATAAACAAATAAATAGCATTACACTATTACAAGGCTGAGGTTTTTCACAAGAACAACTAAGAAAACCAAAATTTCAGTAGCCATTGCCATCTTGACTTCGAGCAAACTAAATTAAGTACTGTACATTATAGTGGAATGGGAGATTTTATATAATAAAAACATCTAGATAAGTTTGACTTTAGCCGTTAGAGTTGCTAAGATCATATATAGAGTTTTTGTAGTTCCCTTCCCACTCTTTGTGTCTATTTCCTAAGGAGCAAAACCAAACAGCAGTATATGTTGGAGAAATGATGGGAGTTAAGAGTTAACAGCAGGAAGATAAATGAGCTGTATACTCATCTCTACCAGTACCTTGGCTATCCCCTTCACTTCAATTAACAAGATTAGCTTTACTCCATAAATTACATGATTATTCCTATCAAGTAGCTAATGCTAGATTTATAGCAATGTACTCCTCATAAAATAATGGTTATTTTCCCCTTAAAGATATATATACTTCACTTTAGCTTCTCTTAATTACATGTATATTATTCATCATTGTTCCAACCAAATTCTTTCCTGTTTTTTAAAGTAAATATATGGCTTTGGTTGTACACAGTATGCAAGTTACTTGAACAGTTGCCATTGACTATCTGTAATGAGGAACAATGTGCAGTATGCTTAGGATCCAAACTAATCTGCAAATAGCAATTTAGAAAAATCTGCTGTTCAGAAAAAATGCATACCCATATTTGCAGATAAGTGTTCAAAACATGCAATGTCTCTTCTTGGGCATGGCAGGAATATCCAGATATTGTTAGAATGCAGATGCAGCTTCATAGGACCTCATAGGGAAAATAAATAAACCTTCAAAGACATGGTTGTTCACTCAACCTGTCCAGCAGAAAGTTCGTTCAGCGCCAGTACAATGATATCTGTTGTTGTTTAGTCGTGTCCGACTCTTCATGACCCCATGGACCAGAGCATGCCAGGCACTCCTGTCTTCCACTGCCTCCCGCAGTTTGGTTAGACTCATGTTTGTAGCTTCAAGAACACTGTCCAACCATCTTGTCCTCTGTCGTTCCCTTCTCCTTGTGCCCTCCATCTTTCCCAGCATCAGGGTCTTTTCCAGGGAGTCTTCTCTTCTCATGAGGTGGCCAAAGTATTGGAGCCTCAGCTTCACGATCTGTCCTTCCAGTGAGCACTCAGGGCTGATTTCCTTAAGAATGGATACGGTTGATCTTCTTGCAGTCCATGGGACTCTCAAGAGTCTCCTCCAGCACCAAAATTCAAAAGCATCATTTCTTCGGCTATCATCAATGATATCTAGGTGCCCTTTAACTTCTCTTTCTAGTTATAGCAACTGGGTAGGTAATTAGAATACGAGTGGTAGAAAAATTGTGCTGAATGCTCACTGTAGGCTGTTTGAAGATGTTTGAGGTGGTAGTGAAAAAGACAAAATTTCTCTTCTCTAGTAATTCAGACTAGCCCTGCCTGGTATATGTCAGTCAGGGTTTTGCTTTGTAAGCAAGCCCAACAACACCAAGCCCTTCAAGACAGGGCCGGATTTAGGTCTGCTGCGGCCCTAAGCTACTGAAGGTAATGGGGCCCTTTATATGTCCAGCTGTCCTTTGTCAACAACAAATTGTCACTGTTTTTTTGTGTTGAATATATGCTATATGGTAATTTATGGACCATTTGCACATGTTGCCATGCAACCAGTCCATGCAGAATGTAGGCACCCTATATATAGAAATGAGCAAACCAGTGATATTTTAGGGAGCGGACTAGCAGGCGGGGCCCATTACTTACATCATAGGAGCCTACACAACACAAAACACTGTTGCTGTTTCTAGGTTTTATTTTATTTTATTTGTTTTTTATCTTATATTTTGGAAATGTACATCCAATTTTTTTTCCCTTTAATTTTTTTAGGGGTCCCCAAGAGAGTGGGGCCCTAAGCTATAGCTTGTTTAGCTTATACATAAATCCGGCACTGCTTCAAGATGATATCCTCTGCGGTAGAAGGTGACTTTTCTGAGGAGATGATGTAGGAACCCAGCTACTACCACCTTTTAATACCTGATCCCCCCCCCCCCCCCAACCAGGAACCTGACCAAAGTGCTTAGTGCTAATATTGTCTCTGGAAACTGGAAAGGAAAAGAGTTGGTTGGTATTAGACACAAGGATAACATATTATCAGTTTGCACAAAATCCATTCATCTAGCTGGAGCAGCACAAAATCAAACTCAACAAGTTTATAAAGAAGTTATACAGCACATGTGATTGTCTGATTTGTTGTCCTGATTTTTGTGTGTTTTCTTTTTAAAGGGGCTGTGTGCTCAGACCTTCTGTGGTCACATGCATTCCTGCAACCATGCCACATTCAACATGAAGGTAAGCTCTAAACCCTAAAGTAAATGGTAACCTAGAGCAGAATATATCTATGAATGACACTACAGCTGAATATGTCATGTGCACAGCCTCTAAGATTCTATGGGAAAAGAGGAATGGTGTGCTATATGTTCTCCACATTGCATGACCCGGTGCAAAAGAAGGCAGGGCTCCTGCATGTGTAATAATTGTGTAGGAGACTGAATTTCAGCAGAATTGGCTTCCATTACAAGAGCTACACCTGCTGAAATGTTCTTGTCTACACAAGTATTTTAGGTATATGAGCCCTGCCTTGTTTTGTATCTGGCCACCTGATCTCCAGGTCACCTGGTTTTCAGGTCAGTATTCATGATTTTAGGGAGTGGGTGGGTATTCCCCTCCCAGGAAAGAGTGTTGAGCCTATCTTTTCATAGCTATTCACAGGTATTTGTATCCCTACTGTTTTCCTACTCTGTTCCTCGGACCATTTGTTTCATTCCTCCCAAAGTCATCCGAAACAGAGGTCACACTCCAGAAGGGATGATTTCACGACATTGTGTAGCAACTGAGATTTAGCTATATGTCAGTGTCACTAGGGCTAAAGAAAGCCCCTTAGAATCAGACCTGGTCAATTACAGACTACTATCAGAAATGGATAGTTTTGCAGACCTTCTGCTTCTGCATTAATATCCCCACCCTGCAAAAGAGAGAGAGAGAGAGAGAGAGAGAGAGAGAGAGAGAGAGAGAGAAGTGCCAGTTCTGATGAACCTTTTCATGAGATAGCACCCCCCTTTGGCTCAGCACTAAAATAGCTACTTTAATATTACATTCTTTAAAACCAGTGTTTAAATGACAGGTGGTCCGGGGGCACCTACCCCCTTACTGTGTTCTCTGTTAATTTTTCTTGGGGTCAAATTTCTTAAGGTATTTCACCCCCAAACCCAGAGCAAAACAGAAGGGGAGGGTGACATATTTAACAGCAGGGGTCAGCAACCATTTTCAGCTGTGGGCCAGTCCACTGTCTCTCAGACCATGTGGTGCACCGGACTATATTTTGAAAAAATAATAATGAACGAATTCCTATGCCCCACAAATAACCCAGAGATGCATTTTAAATAAAAGGACACATTCTACTCATGTAAAAACACGCTGATTCCTGGACCATCTGTGGGCTGGATAGAGAAGGCGATTGTGCCGGATCCGGCCCCCGGGCCTTAGGTTGCCTACCCCTGTTTAACAGGGAGGAAGGGGCAATTACAATTCTACTGCAGCAGTCAAGCTTCTTACCTCTTGTCACCTGATTTTTATATATATATATAAATTAACGCCCTGGTACTCAGGTGGCAACAGAATTGTTGAGTTCAGAAGCAAATAATACTGCCAGCTCCCCAGTGGCATAGCTAGGGGAAGCCAATAAACATGTGTTGTCTTCTCAGCAAGGTCCCTCATTTCTTTGTGGAGTCAACGGAACCTAGAAGGCTTGATGTGCCTCTTCCCACAGACCCATGCACAATTATTATTGCTTATTGTTTATTATATGATGTACATCCCACCCTTCGTGTTGAAGGAGCCCATTAAGACATTCTCAAGTAAGATACCAACTTTCCCCCTGCAGAGTATCCTTCATGACCTAACATGATTAAATGAAGCAAGCTTTTGTATGCTGATGATTTTGCAGATTAGCACATTATTTTGATAAAGAATATTGCATCTGGCATTAAACGCTGTGTTGGAATCATGGCTTGACATCCTCAGTAACTTAATTAGAAAAGATGGAAACTGCCAGTAGAGGGTTGATTAAACAGAGTGAGGGGTGCAATTTTAGAAGCTGTAATTACAGTTATATAAATTAATCTCAGATACATGGAAGGCAGGCAGCTGAACTGTAGGTGCACAGACATCAAATTATTCAAGTTGATTTTTTTTCATTCTAAAAGCTGCAGTGCTGTATATACTTTCACTGAAGTCCATTCCCTTGAAATATGTTTGACTTACTTCTGAGTAAATATGCTTCAGATTTAGATGCAAGACTGTTTTTCAAATGCATGTGCTTACTCAGGAGGAGGCAGAATGGCCAAATAAATTGCCACGTGTTCATCTTTGTTATATTTATTTTTTAGTTAGTGGTTTCAGCATAACAGCACATGCAATTACCTCATTGCATGTATTTTATTTTATAGCTGATCTTATGTTTTTGAGAGTGACACAGGAAAGTCCTCTCCACTGAAGCCCACTTGCTGCAAGCTTCAGAGGAGTTAGCTAGGGTTGCTATATTTCAAAAAGTGAAAAACCGGATATGGGTTGCCATGCATCTGGATTTTCCTGGACTTTTTTCTTTCTTTCTGAAAATTCCCCCCAGATGCCATTTCCAGAGGACAAATCCCATCTATGTCTGGGAAAACTTGGAGGTATGGCAGCCCTAGAGTTAGCATCTGTCTAGTGGTGGTAATGTCCAAATAATAGTGTATGGAAGACCCAGTAAAGCAGATATAGAACCCTCCAGATATTGCTTGAACTACAATTCCCATCATCCCTGACTATTGCCCATGTGCGCTAGGGCTGATGAGAGTTGTAATTCAGCAACATCTGGAAAGCCAAAGGTTCTCTACAGCTGCAATAGAGGGTGTTAAGAGTAGTCATGATTTCGGCTGCCAAAGCAGGAATTGTGGTTTCCAGATCTGAGTAAAAGAGCAGGAGGGAGTTATCGGCTTTGCATCAGGCACAACTGATGAGGAGCACTTTGGACTCCATTAAAGTCTGACAGAATAGAAAATAAAAAAATTCCACTCTTTACCCTTTTAAACATAATGGGCATAAAGAAACAAGCAGAGATCAGCTAGGCAAGCATTACTTGAGTCCCATTCCTATGACTCTTTACTCTTGCTGTCTTACAATATACAATATACACTCTATATAGTATCCTTTCATTCTAATATAAAATAATCTAGTCTGAAAGAGTTATTTGTAAAAGAATTAAAAACCTGCTTCGTTTCCACAGATTTATATGTGGGGAAAGCTCCCTGTGGGTTCTATCCATCCTTTGACCCTCTTTTCCTGCATATTTATACCCTTATATGGTGTTCAGATGTATAAATGTGATTTACAAGGCAAAACAAAATGTAGTTTGAAAGAAGTAGTGCGACTTCTCTTAATTCCTACTCCCTAACAAAAAGGATTGCATAGATTCTGCCATACAACCAGGCCTACAGTGAGGGGCTTTTGACATTCCATTCCTATACCTTTCTTCCCAGCTTAGCACTCCAGTGTTAAAACATCCTAGCAAAACACTCTGACTAACTATCTGTGCCCTTCTAGGGACTGTTAAGTTTGGAATGCAGTTTTTACACAGTGAGATTTATACATATATACATACATACATACATACATACATACTGCCCTTCATCATAAGAACTCAGGGCAGGCCACAGAATAAAATACTGGATAAAAACAAGTAAATAAGTAAAACAAAACCCTCCCTTCCCACAGACACATTTAAAAGGCTGTAGAATATTAATCAGCCAAAGGCCTGGTTGAAGAGGAACATTTTCTCCTGGTGCCTAAAAATATAATGAAGGCGCCAGCAATACAGTGAAAGTTCAATGCTTTAAATCCATTTCAATTTTCTCACACAGTTCTATTTTTCTTTGTAATCCATAAATATAACCCTGTTCTCTTTTATCTTCTCTTGCCTTTTATCAATTTGTTAGCATTTTTTGGGGGGGGGGGCATAATCATTTATGTAGCAAACATGGTACAGTGGTGTCTCGCAAGACGAAATTAATTCGTTCTGCGGGTTTTTCCGTCTTGCGAGTTTTTTCGTCTTGCGAAGCACGGTTTCAATTTTTTCAAAAAAATCTTCAAAAATCTCAAAAAAGGCTACCACACCGCGTGCTATGAGTTGCTCCCCGAAGTCAAGTCGCAACTGCACCTCTTCAAGCAGTGCACCCTGTATTACTGTAACGGTTTTAAGAAAAAGGAAACAAACTTGCAAGACGTTTCCGTCTTGCGAAGCAAGCCCATAGGGAAATTCGTCTCGCGAAGCAACTCAAAAAACGAAAAACTCTTTCGTCTTGCGAGTTTTTCGTCTTGCGAGGCATTCGTCTTGCGAGCTACCACTGTATATATAAAGAAAGGGTAAATGCTCCCACCCCCTCACATACCATATTTTGCATCAAAGAAAGTCTTCTTTCCAGTTTGAAACATTACGGCTTTGTAGCAGGTTCAATTTAGGAGTTTATCATCTTGTCCCATCTGTTCCAGCACACGTCTGCATATTAGTCCTAATTTCACTCTAATAAACAAAAGTACCTCTGCTTCTTAATGGCTGCGTGGGGGGGTTACCGATAGGTGAACTGCTTTTGCACTCAATGCCTTCCATGCCAGAGCGAGAGCCAGGTACTGAGATGGTCTGTGAGTGACACTCACTCCCCCGGCCCCTGGGGGAAGCTTGCAATGACAATTACCCTCAAATAATCCTTGTTTATCTTTACTAACAGTCTCTGCTATCATGGGAGTGGCATCCATTAAGGCAGAACGGAACCAGAAGCCGAGTCTGGGACAGTTTCTATGGGGATGCATTCTGTCAAAAGGTTAAATGCAATCAGTTTTGGAGCAGTTAAAACAAAAGCTGTATCAGGAATCTGATATCTAATCAGATATAAAAGCTTTTACATCATGAATAATTATGAACCTCTAAACTTCCAGATTCTTTAGTACAACACAGTTTAGATCTACGAAATCCAAGATTTGTGGGCTATACCACATTAGATTGCAAATGGCAGTTTACATAAAATTTCTTCTATTTAAAAGAACATAGAAAACTAGTATATCAGGGAGAATACTAGACTTGAACCCATCACTTTTTTTGAAAAAACATTTAATCATTTTTTAGATGCAAACAATAACCACAAAAGACACTACAACAAAAACCATAATAACAATAATAACACAATTTGACAGTTCTGATTTAAATACACTGATATACCTATGACTGCACCCATCTCTTTGACATCCAGAGTTCTGTGGGTATTGCACACAAATGGAATGGTTCCGTTCTGGTTATGATGTAGTCACTTAGACTTGAAACATTTCTTAGAGCTTATCTATTGTTCTCAAGCAAGAAGTAGCTAAACTTCAAGGCTGAATATCTTCTTGCAAAAGTTAAACATTTAACTAAGTTACCAACACAGCCTTTACTAATAATGAACGGATAGTATAGAATTTTAGAAGTTTGATACATGTTTGGAAAGCACGCTGTGTGGAAGTATCATAAAAAAACATACCTGAATAGGTGTCTGTAACATTAACTTCCTAGGTTGCCAAATACACAAGCTGGCCATAGGGCTTCTGCTTATGTTTGCTTATTTACCAAAACCATATTTCAAGTTACAAGATGCAACCACAGAGCCTAGGGCTTACCGATCAGAAGGTCGCGGTTCAAATCCCTGCAACGGGGTGAGCTCCCGTTGCTCGGTCCCACCTCCTGCCCACCTAGCAGTTCGAAAGCATGTCAAGTGCAAGTGGATAAATAGGTACTGCTCCGACGGGAAGGTAAACGGCATTTCCGTGCGCTGCTTTGGCTTTGCCAGAAGTGGCTTAGTCCTGCTGGCCACATGACCCGGAAGCTGTCTGCGGACAAACGGCAGCTCCCTCAGCCTATAGAGCGAGATGAGCGTGCAACCCCAGAGTTGTCCGCAACTGGACCTAATGGTCAGGGGTACCTTTACCTTTACCTTTACCTTTACATGGAATTTTTGGATTTATGAGTTTATATTTTCAGCAAAAGCAGAATTAAGAGGAAGACTGAGTAAAAATGTATGGGAGTTTAAGGGGGTGCTTCAGACTTGCCAAGCAGCAAGGACCATTTCTGGATGTGATGAGGAAGGAAGTTGGAAGGGAGTAGGCAAACGTTTTTAAGGGGATGGGCTAGGGTATGTATGTATGTCTGAATGAATGGGTGAATGAGTGGCAATTTATTGGGAGATAAATATGTCAAATGATGAAAGGGTCAATCTTTTTGCAACAAGAACCTTTTAGGAGTAAAAAATTACAAAACCATGTCAGTTAACAACCCACAATCTGTTAAAATTGGATATCCAAATTGGATGTAATATTTGCTCTCTCTTTCTGAAGTTAAAATTAGCTCCAGTCAAAATTCTGGAATGGTAGGTCTGTAACATTGAGAACTTTAACTCAACATTCATGAAGGTGAAAATTAATTTGGAGAGTTTCAGAATCTGTACAGCCGTTTTTAATTATGGAAATATGGTAAGAAGATAACTTTGCTTTTGTAGTTAAATTATATTATTCCTATGTTTTATTCATATGACTTTAGGAGACCTGAGCTTGGGCAGTTTAAAGTATTCAAGATGGCTATTGCTTGGTGAAATCCAAGTCCTTTAGTTGTTTGGAGGAAATGAAAAAAACCTGGAGCAGTAAGACATAAGGAAAAATACAGCCTTGCTTATTTCCCTAGAGAGATCAGAGCAGTGCAGGCGCACACTCTTCAAAAAGTTCTGAATGAATAGCTCTGAAGCTGACCAGAATAGCAGATTGCAAAGGTCCTTGTTAACATGGTGCTCAAACTTTTAGTATGTAGGGATATCCAGATAAAAATGCAATACTGTGCCTTCAGCAAATTTCCAAAGACATTCTCAAAGACAACATGGCATCTCTCCAGATTCTGTGGACTAGAGAAGAAAATAGGATGAAACTTTATTCATCTACTAAAACCCCAGTAGGTCATTTTTCCCTCCCAGTTGACTTTACATGTCATGAAAGACCCAGGCAGAGGCCTTCATTGATAGGCTTTGCTTCACAACCCACCCAAACCAGGACTGATCCTTTCCGCTGTATTCCACAAAAGCTCCTTAAATACCTGTCACTAAAGTTCAAATGGGCAGCCTTCCAAATCCAGATGTCACCTAATCTCATTAATTTGCCTCTCCTGAATCCACATCCACATCCAGCTGCTGTCCCCTCTTAGCCAGTCACATGTTATCCCAGTAATTTGGAGAAAGTGTAGTCTGTGACTAGTAGAATATCGACTGGCTAGATTAGGCAAAGGCAAACTCGGCCCTCCAGATGTTTTGAGACTACAGTTCCCATCGTCCCTGACCACTGGTGCTGTTAGCTAGGGGTGATGGGAGTTGTAGTCCCAAAACATCTGGAGGGCCGAGTTTGCCTACGCCTGGGCTAGATGAAGGAAGAAAAATTCTAAATGTGACTTGAGCTAGCAATAATTAGATCTGTCTTTGTATGTGCTCTTTTTTATTTCTAGAAAAAGATAGGGGAGTTCTCATTTAATGAAGGGAGCACCCCATTTAATACCCCAGCACCCAATGGTTGTTGAATTTCTTTGGAGAGCTATATTTCTTTGGTGATCTACAGCATACATGCACACTATGGGTCCTTTGTTTGCAGTTCTCTGCCCTTTAAGTTTATCACATCCAAGATAATCAAGGCCATTTTAACTGTATGCATAATTTAATAAGGGATAGCTAAAATAATATTTATTCATTTATTTATCATTGAACAAGATTTATCTAGCAATCTCTAAGCTGCTTATAAAATATACATAAGAAAATGCCAATAAAATCAAATGTTAAAAATAAGTAGGCATAAATTTTTATCAAAATGCAGCTAAAACCAGAAGTTTCAAAACAAATTGCGTAGTAAAAGCACATGTCTGGATAGGCTTGTCTAAACAAAATGCTTTTTAGTGATGTTGAAAACAATGCAACAAAGAAATCTGCCTAATATTAATGGACTGAGAGCTCCAGACAGTAGGTGCCCACTGAAGGGTCAATTGCAAGTATGGCGTGAAGGCTTTGTGGCACTTGTAAAAAGTGCCAGGTCCACAGATTGAAGCAGATGAGTAGGCACATATGGGGTCAGGCAGTCGTTCAAGTAAACTGACTCCAACTGAATCCAGTAGCTATGTTATTGTTGTTTTAAAAAGTAGCATTAAAAAGAATGGTTGCAAATCTCTCATACAGCAACACAGACACACAGCAAAGAAGTAAGAGTTTTAAAACAAAACAAAGAGGATCTATAAAACAAAAATACATACCTGTAAATCCAGGACTGTCCCTGGAAAATGGGGATACTTGGAGGGTTTGCAAATAAGATCAACATAATGATATGCAAGGAGCAGTGTGTTTGCCTATGAGTATACGAGAGATTTGCAACCATTTTCTTTTTAAGATTGATTTTAAAAAATATATAACAGAATAATCAATCATAATGCATAATATTATTTTTGCTATTTCCTGTTGTTTACATTCATATTTAAACTGGCCTTAGGCTCAAGAGCAGAGTCTTAAAGCATTTGAACCTATTGCAGATCTAGCATGCCTGAGCCCATTGATTTCAGTGGTTTAGGCACGCTGCAGTCTGTGCATCAGATTAAGCTCCAAATTGGTGATGTGCAAGGGGCTTTAAATACCGGTAGGCTGAATTTTCTTTATATTTTTAATACTTTGCCTATTAATATTCAAACATTTTGTATTTGCAATTATCTTAACACCTCACGGTCTGTGGAAACCCATTCTCCTTTCTTTGTTTTTCCCCACCGCCCAAACCAAAAATGGGGGAGGGGGAATCCCCAGCTGAAATGCAAACACTTCAGGTCAGTTTTCCATTGATTTACCAAAGGACAAATAATGTCAGACAGTTCTTATACCAAAACAAAATTTCAATTTTGTTTACCTCTTCAGTAGTCCAGCTTGATGTCAGTTACCACTTAGCTAGGCCAATAGTATTGATATTTGATGTCAGTTCTTATTCATTACTGAGCCAAACGATTCAAGAATCAGATCTTTTAAATGTTTCTACGGATGGCAAAAATAAAGAAGGGGCAGCCTGCCTGCAGTTGACAGACAGAAGCAGAGAATAGAATAGAATATAAAACTGAAAAGGCACCAGAGGTTCTTATTTATGTATTCAGAGTATTCAGCGCTTTGCATAAACTCAAAGTCAGTCATTTGCAAAGGTTACTTAATAATTTTAAATATGTACAATTGTAGATGCAGAAAGGCTAATAGGGTCTTCCTTAGATGATTGATGCTATTACTTGCAGAGCGTAATTACAAAGTAAGGTTATAATGAAATACAGATATTAGCCTTGTTATTTAACACGAGACTAAGACTAGTACAGAAGGTGCGTTGAAAATGAAAAATTTAAAAATATTCACGTATGAAAGTGTAACAGAACAAAATTATGAATATGGGTGTTGCATTAAGCAATAAAATGTGTATTAAAAAGAGCGCTTCCTAGGGACTGCTTAAATAAATTTTATTCAGGATCAAGACATTGATTATATCAGTGGTTTTCAACCAGTGTGCCATGGCACCCTGGGGTGCCTTGAATGATGGTGAGGGGTGCCATGGGCAACACTGGCCTCTGTCCCTCTTTCCTTCCTCCTCTGGTGCCCTCTTGCATCTCTGCCTCTCAAAGGCTTGCGTGGTGGTTTGCTTATATCCTGCCTTTTCCTCTAAGGGGCTCGAGGTTGCAGTCATGGTACTCTCCCTCTTTATTTTATCCTCACAGCCACCCTCCAGAGTAGGTAAGGCTGTTGGATGGTGTAGGCACTGGATCCTCTTTGAGGAAGCCAGAGAAGAGGTTCCAGGGACAACACATGTTATGCAGAGAGGGGTGTACAGGTTGCTTGGAAGCTTTGGATACTCCTGGGGTGGTTGTGTGTTCTAGGAACCCTAGTTCCACCCTGGCTCATCCTAGTACTTTATGAAGCTGGAATTCTTCTCAGCATAAATAAAACCACCCACAATTATCTCTTGCATCCTGGTGGGTCATTGAGAAAAGTCTAGAGATACGGTGGACTGGTGGCCTGTCTTAAAGCATACTCAGTGAATAGGTACTAGGTACCTGCTCAATGTGGAATCAATCTGAAGTTCAAATTCACTTTGAATGTGTTTCGTATTAACTGGGCTGCCTCTATCAGGCCATATTGTTGGTAAATACAGTAAAGCACAGTGGGATGGGAGTGGAGTCAGAGATTGGAAGTCTCTTGTTAAGCCTGTATAAATTTCCTTCTGACACAGACTCTGGATTATTTGAAATCTAATTCAAAATAAATCTGCTGGTAGAAGACAGCCACCCGCAAGAGAAATCTGGGGTGAACTTCAAACAATTACAGGATTTGGTAGCAAATCTAGAATCTTTGTGAAGTTTTCAGCTAGTCAGTTTATAAAATGAGCAAAGTAGTAGATATTTGAAGAAAACAGATATTACATATTGGGTTTGAAAGGATTACTAGAAGCATCCCACCCATTACCTTGTATTACTATCACTCGTGAGAAGGGTTCAACTTGCCCTTCAGCACATTGAAAAAAAGCATGTATGGGCTGTATGAGTTAGTCCTGCCTTTTGCTAACATGCCCAGTACCTGCACCCCTGGCCGCCTGAAGATTCAAGGTTTCTATGTTCAAGTAGATGTACTTGTGCTGATCTCCATGCAAAGTGGGACTGACTGGACAAAGATCTCCTACCCTTGTGTGGAAAAGGTCTACTCACATACATGACTAGACACACAGAGCCCCTGTACATGCCAGCCAAATGCACAGATGGCAGAAGGGCATTCAGTCCCATCACATGTGTTGCTTCAGCACATGTGGCATCAACATGTGGACACGGACAAACTGGAATGTGTCCAGAGGAGGGCAACCAAAATGGTCAAAGGCCTGGAAACGATGCCTTATGAGGAACGGCTAAGGGAGCTGGGCATGTTTAGCCTGGAGAAGAGGAGGTTAAGGGGTGATATGACAGCCATATTTATGATAACCATATGATATGATAACCATGGTTGTTTTCTGCTGCTCCAGAGAAGCGGACACGGAGCAATGGATCCAAACTACAAGAAAGAAGATTCCACCTAAACATTAGGAAGAACTTCCTGACAGTAAGAGCTGTTCGACAGTGGAATTTGCTGCCAAGGAGTGTGGTGGAGTCTCCTTCTTTGGAGGTCTTTAAGCAGAGGCTTGACAACCATATGTCAGGAGTGCTCTGATGGTGTTTCCTGCTTGGCAGGGGGTTGGACTCGATGGCCCTTGTGGTCTCTTCCAACTCTATGATTCTATGATCTGAAACTTTCTGTGGAGGAGAAGGATTAGCACCATGGAGTGGGAAATAAGCCCAAAAGGCATGTGTGAATTCACACCTACTGATGTTGGTTAGGAGCACACTTGAAGGTGCTTTTACGCTTGGGATGTTTATGGAGTACCATCTGAGATGCCATCACCCATGAGTCCTTTATGAATGCCACTATCAGGGCTTTGGTGTTAAGATAGCATCCAATTGACAACCATCTTAAGAAAGCTTTGGCAATTATCATTCCTCTCCTCATCTGACTGCACAACTCTTTGCAATTGAGAGGCACTGCTTTGATAGATAAAAAGAAAAATAAATTGATTAGACTAAGCTCCTTGGAAAAAAAAGTGTAGCAAAGAAAACTGCTGTATAAAGTGCAGTGTCAACTCTGTATAGCAATAACTCTGCAGGGTGTGCAGTGATCTTGAGCTCTGTATGTAAATTTATGCAAAGAACTTTTGCAAGCCTAGCATGTACTCTTATTTTCAAACACCACAAGAAACGTCTTAGTCCTTGATTTGGTAAAAGGCAGAAATATTTCCTCTGTTTCACACAGCAAGGAGGGATCATGTGGAGTGATTTTAAACAAACAAGAAGAGAATAATCTACCATTGTTTGACAAATTCAAGTGCTAGAAACATTTCAAGGGAAGGGTAAGATCCTTATTTTCATTCATGTTTTCACTAAGAATATATATATATATATATATATATATATATATATATATGGTGTTCTCTGAATAAAAACCTGACCTGCAAACTTTATAAGATAATTTGCTGGATGAGATCAAACCCTGACCAGGATAAGATTTTGGAGTTTGTGGTGCATGTTTCATATTTGAGGTGAACATATCAAGGTCACGAGACTCCGTTTCTGAACCCAGGAATACAATTGTTGATAAAATCACTAATAATTATGAGCAGTATTTTATTAGCAAGAATCTCCACTTGCACAACAGGACTTCCCTGCCCTCTCCTCCCCAAACTGTTCCAGAGGCTTGGGGAAACCTCTAGAACAGACTTAGGGGGCACACAGGGTGATGAAGAGGGTAAGAACATTGCATTTCACAAACAGAAATCCACGCACTTCAGCACTTCAGCTTAGCTCATTTGTTGCTTGTTCTGCAAGATTATTCAGTCACTGCCTGAGTCCAGAGGTCTTGTGGGGATACACATGCTGTTGTTGCCTGCCTCCTTCCTGCTTCCCATGTGTTCAGGGCAAATGTCTGCAGTGGTAACCCTACTCTCCTTATGTCGATTCTGCACTTGATTTAAAGGCAGGAACCCTGTGCTGAACATGTGGGAAGGCAGAAGAAGATATCCAACTATACAGTGTGCTAAAGCCCCAGCCCTGCAGCCTCTTTGTACTGGCAGTGCCCCTTCATTCAAATAATAATGGAATAGGGCTTGCACATTTGTCCAGGTGCTGGAGTGATGAGCTGCTGGTCCTTTCTGGTCAGCTTCCTCAGTTCTTCATGCCACTGCCAAGAGATGCCCAAAGCCTTCATTTATCTTGTCTGAAGCTAATAAGATTCACCTAGTAGCATGAGTGAGCAGTAATTGCTCTGCACCTAAATTTATGAGGGGAGGGGGCCTCAGCAAGGGCGCCATGCATTTTATAAACAGCCACACTATTATGTCCTCATTACAGAGCGGCATATCAATCAGGGTGGTTGTTTCCTTGCACACATGAAAGGGAAAACTTGTGACGGCTGTCAAGGCTGTGTTTTTGGAAGGAAGCAGCAGCTTTTGTTTCATTCCTTTGTGGACTGCAGTATCTGCAGCTGAAGCAACCAGGGAAACAACAAGAGCATAAATGTGAGGTGATCAGGTTTTCCACTAGCAAGGCTGTGGTTAAGCCACACTGAAGTGTCAGTCATGCCCTGTAAGCTCCTACTCTTTGTGAGGACAGGACAGGTTGTGAGATACCTTTCAGAAGTAAACACGCCAACAAGAGAGCAATGCTTGCAAAATTTCTCCCATCCAAGTTTCTCCTTGAATTTTGGGCTTCTGAATAACTTGCTATTGATTGATTGCTCAGCAGTGCTGCTTTAAAGTCCACCTTTCTTCTGTTTCTGATTTCCAGACTTCATTGTGCCTGCTGCAGGTGGGCATCTTTTCACAGTTTTTATTTGATGACCTCCCCCCCCCCCCGAGTGTGTACTAGCACACATGTATGTCAAAGCAAAAAATGATTCCTGCTATGATTGTGTGACTGCCCTGACATAGCTTTGAACAGGGTTTCAATCAGTGTGTGCATGTAATTGTGTACATTAGTAACATGCAATGAGAAAAAGGATATTAACTTCAAACTGTGGCAAACTACACACCCACCTATTAAAAAATAATTTTAGAAATTCTCCAAATTTAAATTTGCTCAGAGGAGCGGAAAGCAGGTAACCAGGCACAAACTTTGAATTTGATTTCTAGTTACCCAAAGCATTTGTTAAATAGAAGTGTCTGCGGAGGATAGACTGTCTACCGGGGATATGGGCCATATGGGTCAACTATGGGCCATAACCTTATTAACTTTACAAGTCTGAATTGAAACAGAACTTATTTGTGACTGACTCCAGCCTGTAGTGTGGAGCATCTTTGCTACTAAGATAAGGGCTAGAAATGAAATATCTGAAAATCACATTGGACAGGCAAACCCATTGGCTCGCACATTGGTCTAGATTCCCCAATCTGACAGAAATTAAATTATCATGATAGTGGTGTAAAGGCCTGCCCCACTCCCTTTGACTCCACTTCAGTTTTGTATTCCATGTGGATTTCTAATTTGGCTGGACTCTTTTCCCAGAGGGTTGGATTCTGCCTGGCAGGTTCCATGAGCCTCCTCCATAGGCTTTCAGCTCCTATTTAGGCTTCCTTTTCCTGTGGTATTGTGTAATGAGTGATGGGCACAGCAGGTGGATCCTGACCCAGAGTTGAAAAGCAGTGGAGGAAACAAGGGAAGGAAGCCTCAGCCAAAAAAGTGCTTCATGAGCTCTTTACCTGATTGCTGGAAAAATAATATTCATATGTATCCATCTACTTGTGAGTCTTGCCAAATCTGATTTCTGCTCTTCATGTGGCTCATTTCAGCCTGGTCTGGTAACACAAGGCCCAGACTTCCTTCATACCCTCCAACATTTCTCTGATGAAAATAGGGATGTCCCATTTCATAACAATAATTTTACTATTTATACCCAACACATCTTACTGGGTTGCCCCAGCCACTCTGGGCAGCTTTAAACATATATAAAAAACATAATAAAATATTAAACTTTTTAAAAAACTTCCCTATACAGGATTGCCTTCAGATGGCTGGGGGGGGAAAGATAACTCCATCCCCTCCAGCATTTCTCCAATGAAAATAGGGACATCCTAAGGGAAAGGGGGGCATTCTGGGATCAAATCAGAAACCGGGACAGCATTTCTAAATCAGGGACATCCCTGGAAAATAGGGACACTTGGAGGGTCTGTTGTTTCAGCTGCAAAGTGCCTGGAGAAGATTAGCACGAGGCCTTGTTTAGGTGTTGCTGCTGGGGCCAGCATTTTGCTCTCGACGAGATGTATTTTTATGCTGCGCCTTGCATTATGTTCTTGTACTTTTGTTGCTATATATTTGTTAATATGACATACTTTGGCCGATTTAAATTTTGTTTATATGCCTTGCAATTGTGAATGAATGATGTTTTCTGATGTTGTGAGCCACTTTGAGCATGGCTTACTATGGAAAAACAGCATACACATAAACTGATGTCTATGTGCTGTACAGATTAAGTTTGGTACACATGCTGAAGGAAGCAATATTTATTTTCTTTATTTCCCCCCCCCCCCCAATGTGACAGTGGTAGGTTACAGCATTCACCCTTCCTTATGCAGTACTATTTAGCTCAGTTTTCTAACAGTTCTTTAGTTCCACTGGTGCACCTGGCTGTAATCTTAAATATACTAACTAGGGAGTACATTCCATTGAACGTAAGAAACATATATAGGGTTGTGCTGCATATGGATCAGCTACTGAACTATTTATTAGTGGTTATATGCCTAAAGTATATCAGTCTATTTGGTGCATTTGATGAAATAAGTAGTTACTTCCATGAGTTCATGCCAGATGAACCAGTTCCTGTCTATGATTGGACAGACCAGTTATATTACCAGTGACAAACCTGACCAAAGGTCGAGCTTGCCATTATTTTAATTATTCATTAAAAGAAAATGATAATGAAAGGATAATTTTACTAAGAAGAGATTTGCAACATTTGCCTCACCAACTCAGTGATTCATCTGTTATTTGCTTTTTGACCATATAAAATAGCAGAATTGATATTTCTATTATGCAGAGCGTGTAACCCAGAAGAAGGATAATTCTGGAGAACATTACTCTTAGGTTACTGGGGTCTGAGCAGGAGCTTTTTGCCTTGTATTTAATTTTGTTCTTCCACAACATACAAGAAAATCACACAGCTCACTGCTTCAGCGCTCCATTATGCTGTTGTGTAAAACTAATTTTACTATGTGGCATAAAGCATCAATAGAAGACAGCAGAGAGAAGGGCAGTGAGCCTTACTAAATAATAGTACTTATGGAGAGGAAAATGTAGAAGGCTTCAACAAGGTTGCTAGATTCTGATTTCAACATTTTATGGAAGGAAGAAAACCATACTGTTGCCAGAGGCAGAAGGCCATTTCTTATCAGTACCTGAAGATGCCAATCCAGTAAATTACCAAGTTTCTTGTTTAGAACAAAATGTAGCATTAAAGGTTCTTCCTTTTTAACACTATTTATTTTGTAGCCTTTTATTCTAGCTCACTGAAAAGTTTTCACCTTGTTTCATGTCCAAGTTCATTGTTTTAAGGAAGCTGTAGAATAGATTTATGAGGGGACAAGGCAGATGGCAAATCATGGAAGCAGCAGTAGGACTAAGGGAACACAAAGCTACCATTGTTGCAAACCAAAATAATTTCCCAGCCAAGGCTAAAACCTGCTTGGGAGCAAGGGTCTACTTGGGAGTATGAAGATGGGATAGAACAGAGAATGGGTGTAATTTGAAGGACCTCCTATAAGATTCAGCAGGGCAGGGCTATGAAGATATAATATTCTCAGCTTCTCAGAGAGTCAGAGGAAGCACAGAGATAATGTTGAGAGAACCCACCCTCTCACTTTCTGCTTTGGCCTTGGGCAACCAGCTATGGTAGTCATGAAAGAGAATCTTAAGAATCAAACCGAAATGTTTGTGCAAAAGGCACATTGTCCACTGCAATCCTGCATATCTTAATATCAATGTAACATAATATAGATGTATTCTTGTTGGTTTTATGTCAAATGCCTCCTAATCGATCTCCAGTTAACAGTTTTGTGCAGATAACTTTTTCCCCCCATTTCAACTCCAAATACAGATTTTTGGTTTTTCTGTGAAATATATTTTTTCTATTACATATGGGATATGCCTTTCCTAAAGCAGATCCTTAAGGTAAAGGAGAGGGTCATGAAAAAATGTTAGTTACTAATATGGCTTCCTTTGTATTACAATTAACGTTGTATTACAATGGCTTCCAGAATTAACGTTTTCCTCATCTTTCCCAGGGTGATACCATTGTTTCCTGTGACTCTTATGGAGTGTTGAAACTGTGGGACATTCGGAGAGGCGTACCAATGGTGTCAATTGACGCAGGCCCACATCCTGGCAACCAAGTGGCCTTTGACCCATCTGGTAAGATGCTCCATGAAACTGGAGGATTTGACTGTTTTTCTTTTCCTGATTTATTTTTCTTTCAAAATAATTTGATGCTGAAAAAGAATTAACTTAGCTCCACTAGTTTCTGTTTCTTTCACATATTACCCATGTACCTCAGCCGAGTTCATACATTTCAGTTTTTTCAGAGATCGCACCATCATTTAAATGCATGAAACTTAAATCTAAATTAGCCTTCACTGAACACTCACCTTTCATGTCAGCCATTGCCTAATAATGGCTCGGATTGTTCATGCATCAAAATGAGGGGGTGCAGTACACTATACCACTTAGGCTACAGGTTGGAGATGCTACTTATGAAGACCACCATAAAATGTTTTTAAAATTGTGTTTATTTAAGAAAAAGTATAAAAAATTCCTGCAAATAGACAATATCAGGAGGAAAGGTTTTAGGCCAGCCTTCTCCCTATATTTCCCTTTCTATTTATAGGGAGCTTTCAGTGTAGACAAACATTTTAAAATCAAGTCCTGTACCTATAGTCTAAAGTGGTGCAGTCCATTTCACCACCCCAGTCTGTGGCATGCATAGAACAGACCTGAGAGGTGAGCAAAAAAAGTAATATGTCTGAAAGATACTTGCTATTATTTAAATTAGTGGTGTTAAAAGTTGCTTAAACCTAAACAGAAAACAAAAAGCTTTTATTTACGGGGTTTTTTATATACTTTTCCTCTTTTCTGCCATTAAAATACTTATACAAGTATTCATAAGCCACGACTGATAAGTACTATTACTCTTACAGCTGACTTTGTACCATAATAGATGGTCTGCAACTCACAAGGAAATGAAATATATGTAGAGCACAACCACTTTTGCATCCTCAGCTATTTATAACAATATGTCACCTGCATTGTGAATGACTTTCCTTTTATTTTAAAAAGTAGCCAAGGTACAAATAGAATAAATGTATTTTATGTGGGACATTAATCTTCATTCCAAAAGCTAAGTAATTGCTCAGCATAAAACACAGGCACACACCCCAGACAGGAATGCACATATGCTTTACTTTGTGTTTTTTCCAAATACATAGTGGATTTAGAGTAATAAAATAGGGACCATTGGTACTTTTTGCGATTTCTAAGACTCCCCACCCCCCACGTAAATGTATGCTTAAACTCAGGGTGCAGAAATTCATCACATAGGAATGTATGCGCACTGACCTGTCTTTTGGAATATCAGTCGTTTTTATCAAACCCTCTTTGTGTGTCTCTCAGAATGCCTCTGATCTTGTCCAAGCAGGAATCTGCAAGTTCAGCTAGAAATATTTTAGGGCAAAACTCATGTGCAAGAAAGGCTGCTGCATATGAAAATGCTTGGGGTACTGGCACCTTTGGCAATAGTTCTCATTCCTAGCCTGTATTCATCCTACCATTCTTGAAAACAGGTGATAGATGGTGTTAGAGTTCACAGCACAAGCTATCTTGATACGCCTTAAAGAAAATGTTCTCAGAACCCTTTTGCACACGTGAACCACATTTGTCAAAGTAGAGATAAGTGTGCTTTCCAAAACTCTCATTGGATTAGTCTAGAAATTACTCAGGTTTGGGGGTAATACTTCCAAGCCAGACCAAAGAGATGGGAACAATAATCTACTTATGTGGGACGTAAAAGACACTGTACATGCAAAATATGAGGAGTGAGGTATCAATAGGCAGCAAGTTCCAAAGTGTAGGTGCTGCCACACTAAATGATTGAATTTCTACAAATGCTGAATGGATATTATGCAGCACCAGCTGTAGTGCCAATTCTGCCAATCAAAGCGGTTGAGTGGGCACATGTGCAGTAAGGCAGTCTGAATTTTACTAATGTACCTCTTTATTCCAATCCTATTCAATGTAATGACATTCTGTGACACTGAACAGGGTCAGAACAAAGAAGCATGGGGTCAAAAATCAAGGCGGGAATAGAAGCCAATCTCCTGTGTTTTTTTCACAAGGGGGTGGGCTTTCCTTGCCCAGCCCTCTATATTCCAGGCCAACTCATTGTAGGGACATTATATTAAATGGGATCAAATTAAGAAGCTGGTATGAATTTCCACAGCCAAGAACCCTGTGCACTGGCAGCTCTGGCAACTTGCTGGATATTTGGCTGCCAAAGTCCTCATTATTCCTGGCTGATGATACTTTGCTGTCCTAGCTGTGCAGAGTATTTTGTGTTGGCCATGTGCTTCTTCCTCAGCTTGGTTTAATTTCAGCAAATATTTCTGGGGTGTGTAACAGTTTGAGGTACATTTTTTTTAATCCAAGAGCCAGTCTTTGAACCTTGCTAAGAATGAAAACTAAAACCTCACCCTAGCTAGTATATATCTCCTATCCACATCTACCAACTGCTCACTTCTGAAAGACTATTTTGAGCCAAGTGGGGCACTTTCCAGTAGAAAAAAAAAAAATCTTGTCAGATCTAGATAATTTAAATTATCTAGAGAAGTGTATAATGAAGGCACCAGTTGAGCCTTCCTGGGGAGAGCATTCCGTAAACAGGGGGCCACAGGGAGAAGAGGAGGTTAAGGGGTGATATGATAGCCATGTTCAAATATATAAAAGGATGTCACATAGAGGAGGGAGAAAGGTTGTTTTCTGCTGCTCCAGAGAAGCGGACACGGAGCAATGGATCCAAACTACAAGAAAGAAGATTCCACCTAAACATTAGGAAGAACTTCCTGACAGTAAGAGCTGTTCGACAGTGGAATTTGCTGCCAAGGAGTGTGGTGGAGTCTCCTTCTTTGGAGGTCTTTAAGCAGAGGCTTGACAACCATATGTCAGGAGTGCTCTGATGGTGTTTCCTGCTTGGCAGGGGGTTGGGCTCAATGGCCCTTGTGGTCTCTTCCAACTCTATGATTCTATGATTCTAAATAGGTAGAACAATCCTATAATTTGGATAAAATCCAGAACTGTTACTACAGTAAAAAGCCAAAGAAGGAATGGCAAGCTTGAGTCAATGACCAAGAATGAAGTTCAGTTTAAAACAATGCAGTCATAACTCCCAAGCAATAGGGAGAAATATTACAGCAGGTTTGTTAATATTCTTTGAACATAATCTTCGTTTTCAAATTAGGTTCTGGGAAAACATATCTGCCTGCTACACACTTGTTACCACTTGTCCTTGTCTATGTTATGTATCACTGCTACACATCTACATGCATTAGGACAGGCATAGGCAAACTCAGCCCTCCAGATGTATTGGGACTACAACTCCCATCATCCCTGACCACTGGTCCTGTTAGCTAGGGATGATGGGAGTTGTAGTCTGGAGGGCCGAGTTTGCCTATGCCTGCATCAGGGTCTTTTGAGAGTCACAGTGCATCTTAGAAACAACAAGGCTCTCTAAGGGGGGCCATGAGGCAATGAGAGCTTAGAGTAATTGAATTGGTCATTTATTACAAAACACAGACAACATGTAGCCTGGACCAGCAGTTACTGGGTTAAATTGATAAAGAAGGCAAGGACATGGACAAGGCTGGGTAGGTACAACAATGGTGCCAAACTGAAAATCACACTTTATTTGAAGCAGCACCTAGAGAGAGAAAACATCCCGCTAGTGCAGAATTCAGCGGCCAGGTTGCTCATGGCAGGACGGTTTGAGCATATTACACCGATCCTGGTCAGACAGCACTGGCTGTCAATTAGTTTCTGGGCCCAGTTTATAGTGCTGGTTTTGACGTATAAAGCCTTAAACAGCTCAGGACGACAATACCCCAAGGACTGCCTCTCCCCATATAAACCAGCCTGGACATCTTCTGAGGCCCTTCTTTGTATGCCTTCTCCAAAAGAGGTCCAGAGGGTGGCAACATGAGAATGGGCTTTTTTTGTAGTGCCCCCCTGTTTACGGAATGCTCTTCCCAGGAAGGCTCAACTGGTGCCTTCATTATACACCTTTAAGCACCAGGCAAATGTTCCTCTTTAACCAGGGCTTGGGCTGGTTGACATCTGATGCCCTTTTAAAATGTGGAAGGGAGGATCATTAGGTTGTATTTGTTTGTGTTTTTATTATGTATTTTGTGGGGGTTTTTATTGTGATTTTATGTTGTAACTGCCCTGAGATCTACGGGTATAGGGCAGCATACCAATTTAATCAACAACAACAACATCCCGCTATACACACACTTGAATTAAAGAGTGAAATGAAGCTAGAGTGCAAAATATCTGTTCCAAGGTGAAAGGGCTTTTCCTCAGGGGTCTGCAGTCCTTCTGGATGTTGTCCTATGTTCCAGAGCACAGGGAGTAAATGAGTCGTTCCTTACAGGTTCCATGATGACTAGTTCATTCTTGTTTTTAGGTATTCAGTTTGTTATCTGCAAACATCCAGGGAAGAAACTATGTCAGGAGGCTGACAGCAGGCCAAGCCCTTGTAGGCAGTGTCAGGGCATGTCTCAATTATGCCTGGCGCAGGTGCTGGCAGGTCGGGGGGCAGGATGCACCAACCCAGCCTGAAATCTGCCCACCCCTAAAGTCTGCCATGATGTGGTATAGGGGGCTGAACTGGGATGGGGTGGGGGGAGAAATGGAAATCACTGATTCCTCCCCAAGTTCAAGTGGGAAGTATCTTCTCCTTTTGCATGTGGATCTTTGGATTCAAAGCAGTGAATAACTTTAGGCAATTGCTTTGAGCTTTTCGGTACTTTGAAGAGATAAGTCCCATTGATATTCTCTTTATCTTTGTGAGAAAAGGAACACTTCCCTCCCCTGAGTGCAGCAAGATGGACAGTTATTTAATGGAGCCAGCTTTTGTGACACAATTCAGTGGAATTAAATGTTTTCATCTCACAAGACTGCATGAGTCCATCATAAAACGAAGGTTTAGAAGCGGCTGGGTACCTCTTAGGGCAATATATGGCACATTATGTTGGTTGCAGGCCCTTAGTTGACTGTGGCAATATTTGATTGCTGCTAAACAGTATCCTTTGAGGAGATGAAACAGCTGCAGCTGCACTGGATTTATGCCAAAATCAACTCAATGGGAAAATAGTTTGCCCTGAATATGTAAGTGTTGGAAATATCCTCACAGTTTCTGACTTCTCCATATGAAACTAAAGAAATCTGAAAGGTTTGATCATTGCTTGGGGGGGTGGGGTCTGGTCACAACTAATTTTGAGTCCACAAATCACATACTAAATTATCTTATTTTCTAAATAAGCTTTAAAATCACACTTAATCTAAAAAGAGGCATTTTAAAACGAAGGTATGGGAAATTACAAAAACACATTCTCATTTCCATTTCTCCTCTAGTGAATATTTTAGCTCCATACATTCTCAAATTTATATTCATCCTAGCTCACAGAGGGCTGTGATTAGTAAATTCCCACTTTGGATGTATTTCCAATTATTTGATGAAAATTCCTTCCTTTCATGCTGAAAGCTACATGGTTTCATCTCAAAGTCTGGCTTAGATTCAAGAGCTTCATCTTGTGATTAGCTTACTCCTGCAGACAATCAGACACTATAGATCCTTGAAGGTCATCTTATCCTTTCTTCCGTGAAAGCTTTTTTTAAAAAAAGATCAACAGCTTAGACAGCTTCTGTGCACTGAGTAGATTTTATTCCATTATATTAAAAAAAGAAATCAATTGCCTTCTGCAGTATAATACAATAAAAGAAGGGATTTACAATATATTGTATTGTGAAATTAATCTGATAATATTCATCCGATGATAATAATACTAACACTTCAGCATCTGTTTAAGAAACCTCATAAGACAAGCGGTTATATATTAAAAAGGAAATAATGCTAATTGCCAAATGCTTAGGATGATGAAGATCAAACAGTATATCCCCTGGTGTGAGATACAAGGCAACAGCTTTAACTTAGCAGCTATCAGTTCAGATTTCCATCTGCACTCCCTTTGGACACATGAGGCTACTGTACTAGACTTACTTTAGGTGCAGAACTTTGAGTGCAGAATTTCCACCATTGTAGTCCAACAACACTTGACAAAAAGATCACGAATATGTCAAAGCGATTTAGATTAATAGGGAAACCCTAACAACGTCAGATGAGCCCTCCTAAATTAGACTAAGATCCATCTAGTCATGCTTCCTCTTTCCAAAGCCAACCATGGCCAGTCAGGAAGCCAGCATGTGGAACATGAAGGCAACAGCAGCCTGCAGTTGTTTGCTTACCAGCACCTTGTATTCAGAGGTTTTCTGCCTCTGAACAGAGAGCACCTGTTTACCTATAATGCCTAATAGCCATGCATAGATGTCCCAAACACACCTAGCCCCCTCAATGAGGACCCACAATTGGAAGTTTAATTCTTTATTGGCAAAACACTCAATTGCATCAGTTCCTAAGGTGTAAGAATCACATGCCCCACTCCTGATAAATAGCTAGCTATGCAGCTCCTTCTCTGACTCAGATTTGTTCTCTGACTCAGTTGGAGCAACAGTGCGCCACACCTCCTGACATGGTGCATGCAAGCAACTGGCGAGTTTTGCACAGCATCTCCAGCTGCTGCTGCTGCTGCTGCTTTAAGCCCCTCCTTGTCCTTGGACACAGTGGGGGGGGGGGGGACAGAAGGAGGAGATTCCAAGGGCCTAACTCTCTGGAACCATTTCTTCCACCTCTGTGCCTTCCTGCTACAGTACTTTCCCCCACCTCCTCTCCTTCCATCTCTGACCACCCAAACTCTTTCCCCTGCCTCACAGGTGGCACAGAACCCCACAAATCAGTGGCTCCTACCCCTGGATCATCCTCCTGCCTCCTCTGCCCCCCTTCAGACTCTATCCTGTATTACTTGGTTTAATCCCCTTTTAAAGTCATCTAAGGCAGTGTGCATCACTACATTTTGTGGCAGCCAATTATTTTGGTTAACTACGCATTTTTAAAGAAGGATTGCCTTTCTTTTCTGTCCTGAATCTGTTGCCTTGTATCTCATGTCAGGAGGGGTTGGGGGGGCATGTAGCAATGCCTTAAGAGAACAAAAAACAACCCTCCTATTGAGGGCATCACCCTGAACCTCATCTTAATATTCCAGATTTCACACATCATCTCCATACTAGGTTAGTTTATTAATTTATACTGAATGGTTAAAAAATAGCATAAAATATATAGAAAAGACTGTTTCTAATCATTGAGGATTGAATAGGTTGTCTGGGCTTACATTCCACAGGGGAAGAAGATTCTCCCTTGAGTTCATCAGATTTTGTTTTTTAGCAAGTTAAGAGGAATTGTTGAAGGGCAACATGGTTGTGTTTATATACTATGCTATTTCTAATGCAATATTTTTCCCTCCCTGTGGAAAATTTCCTTTTAATAATGTTAATTTGTTATTGTAATTTTATTCCTTGAGAAATCCCTTTTGCACTAAGACTTTGAAGTTAACTTTTCTCTTTTGTCTTAATATTTTTGAAAGCTCTCTTGGCATGGAAACAATGAGATGAATTTGAATGTAATTGTGTGAGGTGTATCACAATTAGAAAAAGAGGTGAATTATCATGAATTACTGCTGTTGTGAACTATATAACTGTGAGGAGACATAATCCTTTGATTCCATGAGTGACAGACTTTTCTGCTTCTATGAACTTTAAAAGAATGTAAAAGATATATATGGGCTCCTTTGGAATGAAGAGTGGGATATCAATTTAATAAGTAATAAAAATCTAAAAATATATATTTAAACCTCCATTTTAAAGGCTTTTTCATGGAAGATTCCCCAATAAATTAGTGCCGGAGTAAATAAATTATAGCTGATATCTCATTTATGCTTATACAAAATATGAAGAACACTTAAGATTGATTCACATGTGTGTGGTAGTGTCTCTTCTGATAGGGTGATAAGTACCGTATTTTTTTGCTCCATAAGGCGCACTTTTTCCCTCCTAAAAAGTAAGGGGAAATGTGTGTGCGTCTTATGGAGCAAATGCAGGCTGCGCAGCTATCTCTGAAGCCAGAACAGCAAGAGGGAGAGCTGCGCAGCGCCTCTTGTTCTGCTGGCTTCCCAGCGAAGTGGGAGGAGGGAAGGAAGAGAGCCTAACCCTAACCCTAACCCTTCCGCCAGCAGAACAAGAGCTCTCCCTCTTGCTGTGCTGGCTTCAGCAATAACTGCGCAGCTTGCTCTGGCTTTTCAGGGAGGTGGGAGAAGGGACGGAGGGCAGCCCGTCAGTCCCTTCTCCCACCTCCCGGAAAAGCCAGCAAGAACTGCTCTATCTTTAAAGGATGAGCGTGTGAGTGAGTGAGTGAGTGAGCGTGCGAGTGAGTGTGTCTGCGGCTCTTGCTGGCTTTTCTTGTTTTCCTCTAAAAACTAGGTGCGTCTTATGGTCGGGTGCATCTTCTAGAGCGAAAAATATGCTATGTAGATTAGTCGACTCATGTTGGTAGCCAGGCCGGAGGTGTTGGGGAAATGTCAGTTGTCTGCCATGAGGAAGAGGCATGCTCAAACCATTGCTATGGCAACAGGGATGCAAGTCCACCTCACTACAAGAAGTGACTTGATGGGAAGTGTGTGGAATAGTCAACCATGCTGGTGGCTAGGCAGGAGGAGGTGGGGGAATCAGAGTTGTCTGCCATGGATTCCTCTGTCTCACTAAACTGGAATTTCTTAAGGAACTTTGAGAGAGGAACTAGTGGCATGTACAACATTGTGGCATTGTTTAAGGGCAGAAAGCTGTGCAGTTGAGAATAACTTTCCTGGGGCTGCTTGACAAATCTGATCTTTTCAGATTTCAGTGATGGATCCTTAACTCCCAGATTAATCCGTGGATTGGATTTCTCACTTCTCTGAATTGTTGGAATGCAGTTATTGGCATATAATATATGTATGTTGTTGGCATCCGTCTGTTTCAAGAGACAGTGGAGTGCACTTCTGTGGAGTGAAGTCACATTGTTGTGTTAACAGCACCGAAGTGAGCTCCCCAGAGCTGGGCTGCCCAGTTGAGTGTGTAGTGTTCCCTCCTCTGCTTGCTCTACTCAGATCGCTGATGTTGTTTAAAATATCTATTTTCCTCTCATTGTCACCCTCGGCTTGCTGTACTCAAACTTCTGCCATTATTTGAAATCACCATTTTCCTCTGTGTCTGAGATAAAAAAAAAAACTATTTGTAATACAACCCTCATGAAAAACTAAGGCTGCAGTGCCCTGGTCCCCAGAAGAGTGTCCTAAGGGCCACAGGATGGTTCAGAAGTCCCTCCCAAACGGCAGAACCAGAGTTCCACCCTCAGAGACAGAGATCTGACCCCCAAAGCCCCTCCCCACTGCCATGGAAACCTCCACAGCCTTTCCCTTACTGAGTTAGAGTTCTTCCCATTACTCCAACACATAACCCCCCCAAAAGGAGGGAGGCGATATACTCCAGCTCTGGATTTAAAAGTGTTGCTGTCTAATTCCAAAGTATAGTGTACAAGCCCTGTGGTTCAGAAACTTGCTTTATTGAAAGGGAGATAATAGTAACATAGAATCATAAAGCTGGAACAGACTCCAAGTCCAAGGGTTATCCAGTCCACCCCCTGCAATGAAGGAATCTCAACAAAAGCATCCATGACAGTGGCCATCCAACCTCTACTTAAAAATCTCCAGTGAAGGAGAGTCCACCACCTTTCGAAGGAGTCTATTCCATTGTTGAACAGCTCTTACAAGCCAGAAAGTTCTTCCTGATGTTTAGTTGGAATCTCCTTTGTACAGATGTGATTCACAAGTCTTTTTGACTGCTACTCCCAAATAGTTCACACTGAGACAGAACAGGGATGGGTAACCAGTGGTCCTACAGATGTTGTTGGAGTCCAGCTCACATAGTCTTAACCAGCATGATCAATGGTCATGTTGGTCCAGTGGTCTGATAACATTTGGAGGGCCACAGGTTACCCTTTCCTGGAGTAAAGCAGGAAGTCAAACAGGCTGGTGAACAGAACCAGGTCATAGAATCTGGATGGAGAAGGAGATCCCATGGAAGAAATATGGGATCAGGTGCACTCACCTGAGGATTGCAGAGCAGGGTTCATGAGGGAACTAAAATTTAGAAGCTAGTGAGCTGTCAGAAAACTGGGGAAGAAACTGTATGTTGTATTGGTTTTAAAGCCATTGTTTTCCTTTTGTAAGAATGAAATCAGATTGTATTAAAATAGTTCATCTTTTCACAAAAACTCTTGGCTTTCCGTCTCATCCTCATCTCTTACTCACTTTTTCTGATCCTCTTCAGAACTTCTGCACTCATAAGGCTCTATATGATTATTTATTTCATGTAGATTATTTATTTACCACCCTTTGTAGAAGCCACAGGGCAATTTGCAAAGCAAACAGAAATGCATAAAATCATGCAATCCTTTAAAAACACATAGCAGCAAATCACTATATTGGCCATAATTATTCTGAGAAGCTGTTTCAGTCTTTGAATGATCAGTGTTCCTTCAGCCTGAATTTAGTTCCCTTTCACCACCACCTATCCCCTCTTAAATAACATTTTCTGATGCAAACAAACCAATCTCTTTTAAAGAGTCAGTAGATAAAGCCTTTTGAAAATGTTTTTTTCAAAATCAGTGTGAAGAATGAAATTCTTTAGAATCAATAATGAGGGCCTCAAGTTCAGATGGTGGACGTTTGTTTTCATTTGCTGCTTTGCATCTAGCCCAGGGAATGATACCCATTAGTCTTCATCACATTTCTTTCAGAAAACAAACACACAAAAACCTCTGTCAAGAGTTCACTTTTTTAGGTGGAGCCCCCTTCTTTCCTTTGTAGTAATATTCTTTCAATATACTGAAAAACATGGAAAGTGTTCTGTTAATTTGTGAATATTATGTTGTCTGGGAAAGCTCACCATACTACTACTATTGAGGTTATGTTTAAATCCAAGTCAGGCATTGAAATGTTTTTTGGGTGAGCATGGAAAGAACTACAAGTAAGATTTTGTATCCACATTTACCAGTACTGTACAACTATGTTGCCTTTAGAGTTATCAGATCTCCAGGTCTGACCTGGGATATCCAGGTTTGCCTGGTCCCCTCCAGCAAGTAGGTAAAGGGCTCAAATTTCAAGGTAGGAGAAAGCATATATAAAAACACTTTTTAAATCAAAAAGGCTGCTCTGTGTGCATTTTGCAAGCTTCAACCTAGCAGGAGCCAGCTGCAAATTATTGCATAGATTCTCCAGGTGTTTTACCTCTCCTTAAGGGCTGTGGTGGGAGGGAACACCGAGAAAGAAAGAAAACTAGGCTGGGCTCAAGAGGAGGAGGAGTTTACGCAGATATATGCATGCCTGGAACAAGGTGTGGTGCTTCAGAAGCAGGCAGAGCATATGAAATGCTGAGAGACAGGGGTGGAGCCTGAACTGGAGGAGGCGTTTATTTTCAGCACTGGATCAGGGCGCCTGCTGAGTTGCTAGAGCATGAGCCTCATGCTGGGCAAAAGATTCCTGCATTGCGGAGGTTCGACTAGATTACCCTTGTGGTCCCAAGGGGGGAACCAGATGAGGTCGGGTTTGCCTTGGAAGCAGATGGAAAAAAGACCCTGGATTGGTTCCCAATTGCATCCCACCATTTCCCCCCTTTTGCCTCTAGGACAGCTCCCCCTATTCCTCCCACAAAAATTAATTCAGTTGGGAACCCTAGGAATGGGGATAAGACATCACTTTGGATATGGAAAAGAGTGGAGTGATTGAAGTGGGGGGGAGCATATGTAAGAAAAACTGGGTTGTACAACCTAAAATCTGGATTGAAGATGGAACCTCCTGATCTCAGGTTTGGGCCCTGAAACCACAAGGTCTGGGATGCTTCTGACCTGGCAACCCTACTTGCCTCCATAGATGATTGTTGTGCTAAGTCTAAATTCATTCCGTACTGGCAATTTCATATGTTTAATAGCTATTCAGTATGGCTTAACATCACTCCCATTTGGCACGGTTTGGGGTGTCTTCTAGCACTTCAAGGGTTGCATTCTGTGCATGCTGATGGCCTGTTACCAGATGCCCATGGAGAACACTGTCCAGCCTCATACATCTCAGGGCTGGAAATCCTCACGGTCTGCTTGCCTCCCCCTGCAATGGCCATATGTCAAAGTAATTATGAGAATAGCCCATTTAGGTGATGTGTGATTCGTAATACCAGTGTCACCAAGGTAAGGAAGGCATAAAGTATTGGAGCTTGCAGTTTGTGGATAAGCCAAGTGCTAATGAGATATATTGTTGGGCCTCAATTCCAACCATGTATATAATAAACAGGAGTAATTCTGTCATCTCTCCATGCTGAATGAGATAACAAATATAAATTACCTGGCTCAGAACTACATAAATGGTTAATAATAATGAAAGTTACTAGCACCTCATTAATAATATCAGGAAAGCTTTCTTCTGCATTTAATTAGATTTTTTATCTCATCTTAAACTGATGAAATATATGCTTTCATGTTGCCTCTGAATGGGTTAGGATTTTTATATTCTCTCGGTCGTAGTAATAAGACAACTGTAAATCATAGTCCTCCCTTGATATTACATTTTCACATTTATGTCCCTGCATGCTTAGTATTACAGGTTGGTTCCTTTTTAGTTTTCAGTATTTACAGAGTGCTCACATATCAGTCCTATGGGGCTGGACATATGCTGCCCCTGCTCAGTGGTATGCCTGCCACATCCAGTAATGGCTCAGCCCGGGACAGGATAGGGGGAGGTGGCGGAGGAAGAAAAATTTAAAATGCCAGCAAATGAGGCCCACTCCCAAGTCCTTGAAATTGCCACCACTGCCCACAGACCTGAGGATCTGGTGGAGATCACTGACGTCTGGTGGTCATCAATGTGCATGGATTAAAAATGTATATTTTTATGCCCTCCCATGTTGCCACAAGGGAGCTAATAGACTGGACTTACACCATCTCTTTAAAAGGTACTGCAGAAGTACCGTATGTTTAAAATGTTTTGCTTACCTATTGTTGCACGCCACCCAAATCTCTGAGCAATGCAGGATTCCAGGGGTTCCAGGCGCTTACCCAGCGTGTCTTTATGATATATGGTTTAGTTACACATATATACACAACCTGAGTCTGCAGTGGAAGGGCTCACAGCATCAGCATCCCCAAATGAGATCAGCCATTGCGCTCTCTCTGTCTTTTCCCAGCTTGCTGTTTTACATCTAGCTCACATCACAGTGAACACTGCTCTGCAACTCAGGCTTTGTCCTTCTGTCTGAGAGCTGGAGGAGGGGCCCCACCCATTTACCATCTGACACAGAGCCCCCTTTCCTTGGTTCTCTTAGCAGCCTATCACCAAGGTGATTACCTCATCAGGAAGCTAGCCTGGCTTGATTAACTTTTAGCATTTGCTAGGACCATCGGTGTCTGGCATCCACAAACTCATAACAATATTTTAATTTCATTTTTCTATGTTTAATGAGAACAAACAAACATGAGAAAAATAAAAGGGGCTATCTGCTAAGAACTTAGATTATAATTGCAAACCAAAAATTAACTGGGTTTTTTTTCCTAGAAAGGATACCTAAAATTGAGTAAAATCTTTTGTAAGCTTAAATGTAATCAGTGTATTTGTCTGCATATTGTTGTTTACATAATTTTAATTATATCTCCAATTTATTTTGAGCATAGAATTTAGAAGATTTGCACTGAACTTCTGCTTCTGTTACTCAGAATATGACCAACAAAGCTTGAACTCTGCTAGTTACAAATTTCTGGATGTAAATGGCTATAATTTATTTTATGTTTCCCAGATATCAGTCTTGCATCTTGTGACTAAGTTTTCATATTATTTGGAATGTATAATATGTGTCTTTTGTATATATGCCTACTTGGAAGTGAACTGTATTGAACTCAGGCTTCCTTCTCAGAAGACATGCATAGGATTGTGTAGTAAATTTTCCTTCAGTTTCCTACTGATGTCAATAGCACTGCTAACCTATATGCAACTCATCATTTTCCTAAGTTTGAATCTGGGAGAGGTCCAGAATTCTCAATGCTGTCTTGGAACCCTTCTGATGGGGAAAATGCTGAATATCCATCTGAAGATTAATCTCGTCCTTTAAAATAAGATCTCTTTCTTTCTTTCTTCATGCAAATGTTCCCTTACAAAACTGAGTACTTCCTTCAGATAATTACTGCATCCAGCTCAGCCTCACACAGTATTTCATAAAATGATTCTCCTGATTCATACAGGCTTTTGGGTGTTGAATGACAGGCCCTTGGCTTTTCTGCTTGTTAGATTAACATCAGAAAGGGGAATTTGCATCTGGCCGATTGGCCTTTAGTCATCGAATCAGCAAATGGAGCTAATGTTGAATAATAATGGGAGAGCTTGCTTCCATGTACTCCAGGACACACAGTATTTCATGTGGTATGCAGCTCACAGGAGCAAAATCACAAAAGCCATTTAAAACTGAATGCATCTTATTCATCATGTCAGTGAAGGTTATCATTATATGTTCCAGAGCGTTTATGATTTTCAGACTCAAAATGATGCAGTTGCCTATTGGACTGAGGATTTTACTGACACTGTTTTGAATACTAGACATGTAAATGCTTTTCTTTTAAAGGCCAATCTTCAGTTCAGATATCTATATTTCTAGTGTTCCATAAAATGGATTGTGAGGGTGAAAATGACTGAATATGCATTATGGTTACGGTGAGAAACATGTAGAACCCAATATCTCTTCTTTTTTGGTCATGCTGTCTTCATTTGTTTTTCTACCTGGGAGTAAGTTTCATTGAATTCAGTTAACTTAGAGCAGATCTGCAGAGAATTGCAATGAAAACCATATTTTTTCTGTTTTTTAAAAAAGTAGACCCAAATGTGTGTGTTCAGATAATTAGATTACTTCTGCAAGGATCCAGTGAGATTGCTTATGTGACTTAAGAGCAGAACTATACAATCACAAGGCAGACATGGCGTTCAAAAGCAGAGGTGGGCTTGGGCAGTGCAGTTGGTTCTGTTGCATTGGGCGCCGACTCCACAGGGTGCTGCTGCAGGGCTTTGCAACTATAACATAGTGAATTGAGCAGAACAGAAGGCGAGAGACGCCTTGCACAGAGTGCCACTGAAATTTTAAAGACCAAAGACTGCTACTGTCAAAAGGCTGAGGTGTAGGGCACTTGCAGAGGAGCATTGGCAGGTGGGGGAGAGGTGATTAACCCTTTCCCCCAGAATAAGAATTCTCTCCAGAAAACACCCATCCCTCACCCTAGCATTGCTATTGCCCAGTGGTGTAGCCCTAAATGCCAAAGTGAAGGCATTCTGAAAACTACTACGTGCTGCAAAGAGGTTTGAAAATAGCTTGCCAATGGCACCAGTGAAGGCTATTTTCATTACTAATGTCCATGAAGATCACCCCTTGCACGCACAACAGTTAGGTTTGAGAAAACCTACCATGCTCCCCACCAAGCTTAATTGTTGGGTGGGCATGAGTGAGAATCTGTGTCTCTCTCTGTATGTGGTGTTCTTTTATGTGTGTGAGAGAGACGTGGACGTAGCTATCTGCAACATGATTGGTCTGTTCGTTAAGTATTTTTATTTATTTACTTGATTTAGGGGGAGCAGTTACATTCCCTGCTGCGCACTTGGCTATGCTCACGGAGAGTGAGGGTGGAGTCGACATACTGATGCTTGTTTGGACCCTGCTTATCATTAGCTTATGGTTCTTAGAGGGTTGGGAATACAGCCCTCAGTCCAGAAAATATTCCCCTCATTGCTGTGGAGTTTATTTGTTAGGAGTAGTAGGAGCACTTTCTTGCAGACAAAAATAAAAAAAGCTTAGCTTGCAGATAGTGGTGCTTCAATTCCTTGGTGTTTACAAGGCTTAAGTTTTCCATTTTAACAAGACAGCTGGAATAGAGAGCAGTGCAATGGGCAGAAGAGCATACAAGAGCACGCACAACACAATAGATCTGGAGATGCCATTCTTAAGATAAAAATGTTTGGATTCTGACATCTCAGACTCAAGACCATCAGAACAACTGCCTGCCCTGATTATTGGGAGTTGGTTACATGCCAGTTATATGTCATGGGATTTCAGAGCATTACATTAATGTCACTACTTTTCCTTATTCTAGCTGCTTATTCCCAGAGCCAATTAAAATGCAAACAGGGGAATTTAAAAGTCTGAGCATTGATAGCAGGCAGCAAGGCAAGTAAGGAATAGGGCAAGTGCTGAAACACGGCTGCTTAATGTGCACACGTTGACAAATAAATGGATTGCTAAAAATCTTTATAAGCTTTCCCTCTCATCAGCTGTTAAATCCATTGATGCTGTGCACTTTTGATTTAATAAGTACTCCACTTTTCAGTAATGATTATTTGCTAAATTTCACATTAAAATAGGTTGCTATCATCCCATGGGCATAGCTAAGGGGGCAGGGGGCAGCTGCTCCCCTAAATCAGAATCAATACAAATCTGAGGTTCTGCCCCCCCCCAACAAAAGCCTAACCCTCCCTCCACAAAAATCCTGGCTACACCCATGTATCATCACTTGCCTTTTTCAGGAGCAGAGACAAACAATCCTCCTACAAGCAATTGTCATAAAAAGTATATAGTTAGCATGTGCTTAGACGGGTGCCAGAAAATCAAATTGTATTTAACTTAGAAGGACTTGTGATCTATCACATCTTTGACTATTCAGTTACCATGAAGTTTCTGGTATCTTCTTCTTTTTCTTCTTTGGCAATCACTTGTAGCCGAGTAAGATCATCTTCCATGAACACGGTTTTAATAGTGGGTTCGTAAGTAACTGTGGAGGCCAATTCTGGATCCTCATGTCCTTCCACAGTGGGGACATTGGTTTCCGGCCGGGAGTTGATTACGGTGAGGGTTTGCCAAGCATGCCTTCTTCTTAGCACGTTTCTCCCTTGTGTCCTGAGTTCGAGTGTCTTCAAAGCCCATGACACCTTTGGTAAAGGCTGTTCTCCAATTGGAGAGCTCACAGGCCAGTGTTTCCCAGTTGTCGGTGGCATGGTTTATTATCTGGCATGGTTTGCCAAATAATGGTAGAAGGCATTTCTAACATACTGAATGGCACCTCCTGCTGGGCAGATTAAGCAGAGTTCTGCCTCCTCTCCAGGGGAAGGAGCCATCCTGCCTTTCGTACCTGCCTTTCCTAAGGTCAGAGTAGGCTGGGCCTGACCTAAGCTCTAGAGTTCTGTCTTTTTTTGCTTTCTATTCATGTGTGTTTGACTTTTGCCTTTCTTTTCACCTTGAATTCTCCTTTTATTGTGCGTGTGTTTCGTCTTCTGTTCCTCTCCAGGTTTTTGGTTTCTCATTGTTCTCACTTTGTTGGTTGGCTTTCCCCCCTCTGTTCCCCTCTCTCCACTGTTAAAATTGTGTTGAATACATGGATCCACTTACATATATGCTGGACTTTCCCATTGATACCTCTGAACCTGGAAGTGCTTCACTGTGACTGTAGCCCTCTTCAGGCATCCAGGAGTTGGGGTTAATGGTAGAGGTGTGCATGCTAGCTCCACCCCCACCCCACCCCACATTGCCCTTCGTCAGTTGGAGGGCAGCTGTCTGAAGAGGGGGGCCTGCTTCTCACTTACGGATGCTCACCACATCAATGTAGGAACCTGCTTATCCAGGATTCTGCATTACACGAGGAGCATATAGACGTAGAAGTAGACTCCCCACTCACTCATTTGCCCTCCAACTCAGAGGGCAATGGCGATAGGGCACAGAGCTCCCATGCTCATCCCCATGGGCTTTACCTCAATTCTTGAATTTCACGTTTTGCTTTGCCCTGGTTCCTCTAATGCTTGAAAAAGACTTAGATTGTGCTCATTTTCCCTGTTTCAGGTTCTCTTGCAAGCCAGCAGTATTTGTGCTTAAGTGAAACTTTCTATATTATTCTACAACCAGTTCCTGAGTCTGTTCCATTACATTCAATTCTTCAAGCTGGGTCTGCTTTGACCATCTACTTGTAGAGATTTAAATGCAAATAAGGCATCTTGTTACACATCTCTTCAGGTGAAAGCTCCTGTGTGCCCTCTGCTAAAAATGAATTATTAATTCATGGAGACCTTCATGGCCCAAGTGGGAGGCTGCATGAGTCATTGAACTCATTGGAAACCCTTGTACTCATTGGTACAAGGGACTGAGTGAAACCAATCTCAAATGCACAGATAAGAAAATATATTTTCTGTCTTCACCACCCCTGTCCCAAATAAAAACAATCATGCTGTTTGTCAGATGGGATAAAAGACTGCAGAAGATTTTGTAAGGGTGTATAATAACAGAAATGGTCGGGTGCCTCGGTATTAACCATATTATGGCAGGTACTATTCTCCTAGACTAGCGTGTATGGGGGAGGAGGGGAGGAGAGACATAGTGCCTCTGGTAGGGGACACATCATGCTCCTTCTGGGGTTGTTGCTCCACCTTTGGTCCCCATCCTGTACTCATCTCTCACCTGTGGCTTCCAGAAGCTGTCAGCATGTGACAGTGGCTTCCACTGGCCTGTGAGACCAGGTGAGGATAGCTGATGGGTCTCAAACCCGAGATGAGTTAGGGACTTTCCTTGCATGTGAAGACAGTCTCCAGTGGACTGAGCAGATGTTTCTTGAGGGGGCTACACTCCTTCTTAAGGAGCAGGTACGCAGCTTGGGGATGCTCCCGGATCCACTACTGTAGCTTGAGGCCCAGGTGGCCTCGGTGGCGTGGAGTGCCTTCTGTCAGCTTCAGCTGGTGGCCCTGCCATGCCCCTATCTGGATAGGGCTAACCTCTAAGTTGGATTACTAAAATGCATTGTACGTGGGACTGCCTCTGAAGACAGTGCGGAAACTTCAGCTGGTGCAATTCAGTGGTCAGATTATTCACCAGAACAAGGTGGTTTGAACATACAATGCCAATTCATTTCCAGGCCCAGTTCAAAGTGGTGAAGTTGACCTATAAAGCCTTACACGACTCAGGACCTCAATACCTTAAGGACTGCCTCTCCCCATACGAACCGACCTGGACCCTGGGCTTGTCATCCGAGACCCTTCTTTGTGTCTCAATCCCTGAGAGGTTCAAAGAGTGGCAACATGAGAATGGGCCTTTTCTGTGATGGCTCCCCCTCTGTGGAATGCTCTCCCTAAGGAGGCTCACCTGGCACCATCGCTACATCTTAGACACCAGGCAAAAACATTCTTCTTTACCAAGGCCTTTGGCTATTAAATCTTATATGGTCTGTTAAACTGGAGGGGGTTGTTGTTGTTTTATTATGCTATCTATTATACTTTTTTTATTATGTTCATATTATTATGCTCTGTAATACAGTGGTACCTCGGGTTACATACGCTTCAGGTTACAGACTCCGCTAACCCAGAAATAGTACCTTGGGTTAAGAACTTGGCTTCAGGATGAGAACAGAAATCACGTGGCAGCAGCGGGAGGCCCCATTAGCTAAAGTGGTGCTTCAGGTTAAGAACAGTTTCAGGTTAAGGACGGACCTCCGGAACAAATTAAGTTCTTAACCCAAGGTACCACTGTATGTGTTCTTAGTGATCCCACTGCCCTGGGATCATTTGATAAAAGGTGGTATATAAATGATGGTGATGATATCTGCCTTCTACACAATAATCAAAAGGAGATGTACAATAAAAACAGCAAAAACAAAACAAAACCCAGCAGATATATTAAAATTAAACAAAAACAATATAAAACAGACACTCATGGCATTCCCTAGCTGGGAAAGTCCACTCCACATAAAAAACCTAGGAAGGTATGGGAAATAGTTTTATCCTTCACTTATCCCAGTTCTGGTGGTGGGGTTTTGGTATGAAGAAGCATTAGGTCATGTGAACCAGCTTACAGTCTGGAGTAGTATAGCCAGCCTAGGCACCTCCTTGCCACCTCCAGCCATAGTTTCCAGGCATGGTTTCAGTTTGCTTCCTTCCAGTGGTAGTTATGTCTGGGTATGTGCAAAACCATTTCCAATATTTCAAAAGGATTAGCTAAAACACCCTTCATTTTAACTTTCCAGGTTCTGTGAGTCCACACCGAAGCTTGGGGCAGTGTTTATTTACAATGCTCTCTTTATTATACCAAATAAATTATTAACAGGAAAATAATTGAATATTGAATATACCCTGCCAAGGAAGCCATATTTCACCAAGTTTGTCACATAAGATGCCGCAAGTGTGCATTCTAATTAGCAAAGTGGGCCTAGTAGATTAAATGTATCAAGCTGTTAAGATTCATGATCTATGCTTACTCCAGTAGTGCCAAAAACCAAAAGACATTGTGGAGACGTTTGTTTGTTTATAAACTTCACATGAAATAAAGTTCAAGGCTTAAAAGACCTTTCAGATGTCTTGCAGAGAATCAGGATAACTTGACATATCAGGACATGCGCGCGCGCACACACGTATGTATGTATGTATGTAAAGGGATGTGATATTTTACTATGTTTTATATATGCTGTAAGCCGCCCAGAGTGGCTGGGAAAACCCAGCCAGATGGGCGGGGTATAAATGTTGTTGTTGTTGTTGTGTGTTACGGAGGGGCACATCCTGCTCCTTCTGGGGTAGCCTGTCCACCTTTGGTTACTTGCCTAGAGAGTGGGAACATCTAGCTAGTGCATAATTCAGTGGCCAGGTTGCTCACTGGGGCAAGACACTTTACACCGATCTTGGTCCAACTGCACTGGCTACCAGTTAGTTTCAGGGCCTCATTCAAAGTGCTTGTTTTGAGATATAAATCATTGAATAGTTCAGGACCACAATACTTCAAGGTCTGCCTCTCTTCATATGAACCTACCTGGACCCTGAGATCATCTTCTGAGGCTCTGATTCATGTGCCTCCTCCATGGGAGGTTCAGAGAGTGGCAACATGAGAACGGGCCTTTGGAGTAGCTCCCCATCTCTGGAATGCTCTCCCCAGGGAGGTTCAACTGGCACCTTGTTTTTATTATATGCCGGGGGGGGGGCAGGTGAAAACATTTCTCTTTAACTTGGCCTTTGGCTGATTGACATCTGATGCCCTTTTAAAATGTGGAAGGGGGGTTATTAGGTTGTCTTTGTTTTTGTTTTTATTTTGCATTTTGTGGTTTTTTATTGCAATTTTATGTTGTGAACCACCCTGACATCTACGGTTATAGGGCAGTATACAAATTTAATAATTGATTCTAATAATAACATTGACTTGAAGTCTCTGAAAATGATCATTAGCAGTCTTGTAGCAAAACCCCTCCCCAATCAATACAGCTATTGTATTGTTCTGGTGTGTTTTTTTTACTTGTGTGCCACAAATGTGCTGTTTATTTTTCTCAAATAAAACATTGTTTCACTTTCTACCAATTGCTCTGAAACTGCATAGAAAGAGGAGGACAACGATTTAACAACTAGGAAAAATGGGCAAGAAATTAACAAGGAGGAGGAGACACTGATGGGAAGGAAGTTTTCAGATTATTTTTATACTTGGCATTATACAAATTCAGCTGTAATTCAGAGAAACAAATTTTACACATCAGTACAATTTCAGAGAGGACGGAAGAATCAGTTAGGTTCTGCAGACCATGTAAAATGACATTTGGCAGTACCCGAGTCCTGTTTATTATGACATTATTTCATATACAATGTTTATTACGATCATTATTATTTCATATACAATGAATTTTTAAAAGTCGAAAATTTAAATGTTAATTTTTTTACAGATTTTTTGTTGATTCTAACCCTAACCCTAACCCCCCCCCCCCCCAGATTTCCAAAGAAGTTACCTAGTAAAACGTTGTTGGGATGCAATGATTAGTTGGCACTTTTTGCTATCCAGATTTCAAGTTTACTTACACATATTTGGAAGGTCCATAGGAATCAATGTTATATAACAAGAAGATTATAGGATATTGTACAAGTATTGAGATATAATCTCTTGTAAAGTTTAGTAGTAGAAGAGTGTCTGGAAAAGGGAGGTATTAGGTGAAATTATTTTGATTACTGCTATTTGGTGAGATTAGTTCCTTACCTGCCAATTCATTGTCATTTTAGAAAAAACGTTAAGGTCATCACTTTACTTTAGTTTGAGTGATTTCCTCCTATTGCTGAATTTTCCACGTTGATGGGGTGAAGTGACAGGAAGCACAGTGCAGAAGAGGACAGAAGCAAAAAGGCATTCAAGAGAGTTCCCCAAAAAAGGAAATAAAATGCTTAGCCTCATCAGTAGATCAGCAACAAAGAAATCTTTTCTGTTTCTTTTGCATTGGTCTCACTCTTGAAAGTATTTGCATGCCAAGTGGTTTTTGAATATTCTTTAAACTAGCAACAGCTCAGGGTCATAATCCTGAGAATTATTGGAGACACTAAAGTTATTCCAGAACTCTGTCAATAAAAGCTTATTTTTGACTTGTTTGCTGCTATGATTTTTTTCTCCAGAAGAAAATATTTAGTGGACAAATGTGGCTGAAACTGCTGCACCGTAGTCTTTTCAAAATTGGAATATCTAAGTACAATCTGGATCATGATATTGAATGTCCTTGGCTTGTGTGATTTTCTTGACCAATTTTGTTCATTTCAGTCCTTGGTAAGCGCAAAGAAAGAGATTATGAGCTCTCATGAAAATACAGCCTTTCTCTGTGGGAGGTTTCAATTACAAGCTATGACCACAGTCCACGTCGGAAGTGATTGGACATCCTGGTTGGAATTTTCATTGATTTCCTCTGAAACAAAAACATAAGAAAAAGCAAAGTAATTTCCCTGCAGCATAGGAGGATGCAAATGGGGAGGCAGCTATGTTATGATATTGAATCTGAAAAGGATGTGGAAATCAAATTTATTTTGGAAACCCAGTTATTTTTTTTACCCAGTTACTGTTTTTAATGTAGTTTTATGTGGCATGTTTCCATGCTGCTCTTTTTCAGTTGTCTAATTTACTGCTTCTTTGGAAACAGTCACTTCAGAAATTTTCACTGAAATTGACAAGCAACTTATGAATATAAACAGTCCACACTGCCTGAAGTAGGCAAGTGGCAAGTGGGGAGGAAGCATTGTGGGATGATGTCCTTGATGGCCTGCCTGGTGCTTGTTCTGTTGTCTCCTCAGGTGAAGACCCTTTGCATTATCCTAGGCTTTTATTGTGTTTGCTCTGAGGATGCAAAATGGCCTTCCCAGTGAAGGGACAAATTTGCTCTTCCCTTTCTGCCTCCCATGAAGGATGTAAATTGCTTTACTACACAAACAGTTACACTAGACTCAGAAAGAATATATTTGGCCGTAACTTAGGGTGCAGGATGCTCAACAAAACCCCACCCCAAACAAAACTGTGTGATCAGCACATCGGATTCTGGTCCAGGGAACCTAAAGACCAAGACTGGTGCCAAATACAGTCTTCTTTGGTCATCAGAACTTGCTGTGAGCCAGGGCTTAGCTCAAGCACCATATCTGTGTCAAGGCTCAGGTCTGGAATATGTGAAGCAGGTGTAGAAACAGATGAATTGGAGCATATGCAGAGTCCCCTTACTTTAACTGGCTAATGACAACCATCTCCCCACATGCTGATCTAGGTTTATTTAGAGCTTTGGACCCTGCTCTTCTGCCAAAAAGGGTCCCAGAGTAGCTTGCATACACTCCAAACAAAACAGTCCCTGTCCACAGGCTCACAATAAATAAAGTGACACACAAGATCAAGGAGACTGGGAGGGAAGAGGAAAATATTGAGCCCAAGCACCAATTCTTAAACAGCTATTCTTACAGTGACCAGCTAGCACACTTCAGGGTAGGAGATGCTTTCAGTAAAGCTGAAGGAATGAGCCCTGCTTCCTACGTCTGATGCAGTAGGTGATCCTAAGCAATAGTGGAGGGAGAGAGGAGATGTAAGAGAGCTGGCCTGTCACAGCAGAGCTGATGGAGCGAACTCTGCTTCCCATCTCTCCCACTAGGGAAATGACTCTTAAGGCTTTGTGCCCATAGTTCGCCATAAGGAAATCACTGGGAAAAGAAAGGGTAGTGCACTTCATCCTGACATGTAATGCTTGCAACACTAGCAGACTGGGAGAGACCAAGAAGAAACTGAAACATCTAGATGCTGGCATCTAGCCCTTGTTCCCTTAATGTGGAGCAAATTTGATGCCTGGGTCACACAACACTGTCTCCCAATATTTTCTGTATGTGCATTAGAAGGAATGAGATCACGCCTTCCTGCTCCACCTCCCTGGTGCACCTGTCACACCAGGCAACCATGTGTTGGCATAAAGTTTGAATAAGGTACCATATACATAGGGCAGAATTGCACAATTGATGTTCCAGATGAGTCCAGAAATTGATGACTCAGTACTGGCCTTATAATTCGTGATAGTGTATTAGAGGAGTAAGGAGGAAAGCATTCACTCATTCCTTCATTATACACAGACCTCTGCCTTCTAGACACAATTTGTACTAATAGTGTTGAATCAAAGCTAATTGGGTGCTACTTTCTTTTAGAGAGTTATGGGGAACTGGGCCCCACAACTGTAACACAAGTTTGATTTGATTCCATGACTGACGTGACCTCCAGTAGAAAATATAAGCTTTTAAACTAATATATGAATTGATGTACTGTATTTCGTTAATGACACAGCCAAATTAAGGTGTAGGTTAATAGTATGTAATTACAGTTTAATCTGAAATTTTGATACATTCTTCCTCCCATTTTAGCTAGATTAATGTTATAGCCTTTCTTAATTGGAATTCTGTTGATATGACTTACATAAATTTCAGTGAAGCCTCACATTGTACACATTTTGATGATCTCTTATTTTTTTCAACTGACCAATCCATGTCCTAATCGACTCGATTTACTCAAACTGTATTCCTAGCACTAGCAGGCTATTTTCCCTTTTACAACATTATACAAAAATTGTTGTCTAATTACGTCATCACTTTTGGGGCCAGTTTCTCTGTTACAGCAGAGATTTATAGATTAGCTCCAAGCAAATTTGTTGAAAACTTATTTATGGTTTGCTTTGCTCATTGTTCTCTGGAAACCATACCTAAATTGCAAGTTTATATAGCTCATGCATTTCAGATCCATTCTATGCATTTTCAGGGTCTGATGAGGTTGTACGCTTATTTAACGAAGGGTTGGCATCAAGACTTATTTGAGATTAGATGACTTTGGCTCTGCTTTCTTAAATTCAGGAGGGTGTGGCTCAGTGAAGAATGCCCTGTTTCAATCACTAGCATCTCCAGGTAGGCCTCAGAATGTCTGCTAATCCTAACTCTAACCCTAGTCATTGCCAGTCAGTGTTGGTAAAAGGTAACGGTAAAGGACCCCTGGACAGTTAAGTCCCGTTAAGGGCGACTATGGGGTTGCAGTGCTCATCTCACTTTTCAGACCAAGGGAGCCGGTGTTTGTCCACAGACAGCTTTCCGGGTCATGTGGTACATGGAGGACCTTGACGAGTGCCGGAGCTCACAGAAACGCTGTTTACCTTCCCACCGCAGTGGTAGCTATTTATTGACTTGCGCTGGTGTGCTTTTGAACTGCTAGGTTGGCAGAAGCTGGGACAGAACAACGGGAGCTCACCCCGTCATGTGGTTTTGAACTGCTGACCTTTTGACTGGAAAGCCCAAGAGGCTTAGTGGTTTAGACCACAGCACCACCCGCATCAGTGTAGACCAGCTTTCCTCCACCTTAGGTCCCTAACTGATGTTGGACTACAACTCCCATCATTCTTAGCAAGCATGGTCAGTGGTTGGGGCTGATGGGTGTTGTAGTTCAAGAACATCTGGGGACTCAAGGTTGAGAAAGCCTATTGCAGACATGACTGAGCTACGTGGATCAATGATCTAACTCGGTATACAGCAATTTCCTGTGTTCCTAAATTTGTTCTGGCAAATGTATCTGAGGGTGTATCAGAGCAGAAAATGGTGAACAGAAAGAGTTAGGTGCATTACTGTTTTACATTATTCTCTAGCACAAGAATAAATTTCATAATGGTGAGAAGATTGCTATATATGTATATCATTTCTGTGAGTTCTGTGCCTATTTATGCTATAAGGAATCCCTCCTTGTTCATTGTGTCTCTGCACATTTTGTTAATGGCCAGGTCAGTACACCACAGACCTTCCTTGAGTATTTGTGATAACTAGGAAATGCTCTATAGTGCCTAAGTATTGTTAATATTATTATTTTTTCCTGCATGGAGAAACAGTGCTGTTGTAGGATCATAATATATCCCTAAAAGTACATGGACTAAGATTCCATTTTGGATTTTTTTCTATTCCATATTTATCCCACCATGCTAACTCCATGTGGACTTTCTGCCATATCCAGGTTCCTTTTGGAATCCAACTAAAAAGTGAAACATATTAATTTGGGATTCCTGCATTGCAGGGGGTTAGACCAGATGACTCTCAGGGTCCTTTTCAACTCTAAAATTCTGTGTGTTCCAGCAGTTCCATTTTGTTACTTATTTATATGCCTGTTTTAGATATTTTGGGTTCCTCATTTTTCCTCTCCTAATAATAATTTCATTTTTTAAGGTTAAGTAATTTGTTGGATTCCATAATATCCTCTACACTTTCTATAGGTAACATTTCCTTTTCATCAGTTTCAAATGGCGAGGTTAAATTTCTGATCCATGTGGTAAATGTCACATGTATAAAATTCTTTCTATTTAGACTATTTCTGATTTAGAAGTAAACCGGAGGATTTGGGTATTCTGCTTTATATAATTGGACTCTGCCACTGCAAATAGCACATGTAATTCCTTTAAAGGTCCCATTTATAAGCTTTCTATGGCACATTACTCAGCAAATTGCAGTATCCAGCAGCAGGCACACGACTGAAGCTGACCTATGACTCTTCTGATCAGTAGGAACTAAGCAGTACATTCTGCAGCTGAGTCTTTCCTTATATCCTCTCCAGCCAAACCCTACCTTCCCTCCACCCTTTTCACACTAGGCAGCTGTTTCAAAGTGGGAATGTCAGATGTCACGGGTATTTATTCTTCAATTTACAGAATGGCTAATTTGAAGAAATGGCTGTTTGAAAGAGGAGGCACGGCTGCCTCATTAACTTGGGCTTGCCTAGTGATAAAGTCTACTACTAGTAGGACAAGAATAATCAGAAGTGTACGTTAATGAGGGCTTCTGGCTTCTGGAATTAGTTTCTTTCACTTTTGGGGCCAGAATGTGAAGTTTTGACACCTAAAACTTAACATTTGTCTATGAAAATCACCCACAAATAGAAGTCAAAGCAAGAGAGGAAATTAATAAATAATCTTGATCTATAGGAGATATTTTTAGTTTCTCTGTGGATGTAGTAGCAGTGATGTATGACCTTTGCAGAAGCAATATTTAAAACAAACTTTTCTTTGGGAGGAAAAAGCATGCTTTCAAAATGATGAGAAATGGAACATAGACAATTTCTTCAATGTCATCATGAAATGAGGCAGTAAGAACATTTTTAGTTGCCTAGTTTTTAGATGAAATGAGCTTGACAGAAAATTGTTTTCTGTGTGCCCACCATTAGACCTTTCAGTGTACTTAACAGCATGGATCTGAAATCCATATGAAAATCAGAAGTTTGGGATTAATTAACTCCCAAATACAACTATGCAGATTTAATTGGCTCTGGGGTTTAAACCTTACTTGTTAGAGTGTAACTAATGAATAGAATTGTCAGGATCTTAGGCAGTGTGTGAGTTTTTCAAATGCTTAATTGTAGATATACAAGAAATATGTCGGAAAATGACCATGCATCTAATTTCTAGTTTACTCAGTTTATTAAAGAATCTTGAGAAGGAATTAAAACCCACCGTTTCCCTGATAGCATGGGAAGAAATGATTTTATTATTAAAAAATATTGCAGCCTTCGCTTGGAAGAGTAGCTTGTGGTGATGGTTGCTTTTTGCCCAAACTGTTTTCAGATTTAAGAAAGTCATTTTGTCAGAATGCTAATTAAACTGCTCAGTATCCAAAGAGCCTCCCATCATCTAGTTCTGTGTGCCCAATGTGGCTTTGGAGTCCTGTTTCTCTAATAGCATGAGCCAGGCTGCATTGCAAAGTACTTTCAAAACTGAGGAGCCCTTCAGAAGAAGATGTGGATGTATTATGGGGATCTGCTGTTCAAAGACATGCCTGCCCAAATCTTTGGGTGCACTAAAGTATATTTTTAGATCCTGGCCATAGATTCTCTTACATGATAAATGTGTCTCCTTCAGGTATGATTCTCCCACTTGCTGTGCCGTCAGGAATGTGATTAGGAAAAAGGGCATATAAACTGCTTTATCAGTAGAACAGCGGTGATAATATTTCACGGTAGATATGTAGGCACAAATGGTGTAAGCTGCAGCTTATTTAACTGTTAGTCTATCCAATTGGTTTCAAGGCCAATTATTCATACACAAGTGTCTTCAGGATAACAGCCAAAGTCTATAAACCATCTTAATGGAGGAACCTAATTTCACGATAGAGGATAGACAAATGTGGCCATCTATTTTTGCCCTCAGACCTCCTGATACAATATTACATAAGCAAATACTACATAATCAGGCCCATTGTCCGGCATACACAAATTATAATGGGCAAAAGCCTGACCAGTTTGTGTCAAAGATGGAGTGAAGTCAAGCCCGAACTGAAATCTGGATCAAAGCCTGTCACAAACACTCTGGAATTGAACCTGAAGTCTCAGGGGCCACTAGGGGCGCATTGGAAGATGGCCGACAATAACATCTCTCCGACCCACACGAGGTAATTAAGAGGCTTTGATGGGAGTAAGAAGCCTCCCGGCCCCCGCAAGTGAGTGGGGGGGGGGACTGCCCTTGCCTGCTGTGCCCTATACCACCCCCAAACTTGAGGGGGTGGGGGCACTAGCCCTTGTGTGGACTCCGGCGCTCCTGGACGCTGTCTCTGATTCGCGCCTCTAGCTGCAGCAACTTCAAAAGAAACAATTAGGAGGAAGCTAATGCACATATTTCAAGGAAGAATGGGGAGTAAAGACTGCTAATTGATGAGATCTCTGAGAAAGAAGACGGGTCGGATAAACAGAAATATATCATGAGAAGACACACCAAGGCTTGGTATGTTGGCAATGGGACTGGATGGGGGGGGGGACTTTCCTTTCTTTTCTCTATGTGATTAACCAAGAATCCCCCCCCCACAAGTCAGAAATGCCGTTTAAACGACTTAAGCTGATGATTTAAGACTGTGTGGAGATAATTTTCTAACCAAAAGCATGTTTTAAGGAGACCGTGGAAAGTATAAGAGCTTTGGGATGACGCAGTAAAAAATAGCGTCGCCATCTTGGCAAGTTCTGTCAAAAGACTTATGTCTGGGAAGGAGGAATGGATCTGTTTTCATATTGTGGGCGAGCCTCCTCAGAGGGACTAAAGAAGGCGACAGATTTGCAAAGATTAAAGATGGAAAGAACGCTTTTATTTATGGAAGTGATGATTTATGGAAACCATCTTGATATGGTGATTGGACGAATGGAAAAATTCACACAGGATTATAACTGGTGTTTACCTGCTTAAGGAGATTATCAGAAGAGATCACAAAGAAAAAAGAAAAATATATGAAGAAGATGAGATGTGGGAACAACAAGACAGGACTGGATAGAATTATGAACATTATTTGGACAGATTTGTGGATATTAACGCAGCAGCAAGAAGATGATTGGAATTCCCTTCAGAACTTGAAATATGGGTACCCCCAACAAAAAAATTAAAATTCGGCTTTGTAATTCAGAATTTATGTGATTTGATTTGATTTGATTTGATTGGTCGGTTAATAAAAATTATTTTTTTTAAAAAAAGGAATTGAACCTGAAGTCTCAAGCCATAACGAAACAACAAAAATCAAGATTCATATTCAGAATATTTATTTATTTATTTATATTATTACTTCTGTTTCACCACCCCAAATGTATTATGAGCAGTATTGGGGGTGGGGTTGTACATTTTAGGTTTGTCTAGGCCAGGCTTCCTCAACCTCGGTCCTCCAGATGTTTTTGGCCTACAGCTCCCATGATCCCTAGCTAGCAGGACCAGTGGTCAGGGAATTGTAGTCTCAAAACATCTGGAGGACAGAGGCTGAGGAAGCCTGGTCTAGGCCATTGTACTCTTACCATTTTCACAAGCTGGGAAACAGCAGGCAGGACAGAGGCCTGTTGCTTTAAGGCCACAGTCCATTCTACCTACTGTTGAGCACATTTGCTCTATTATTGAGCAGAAAGCTGATCATTCTCTTATATTATATTGTGTAATTAGTCTCTGCTGCTATTAACATAGAATTTTTTAGCCACAATTTCTAAATTTTAACTTAAAAGCCACAATATGCTTATGCAATTTCTTGACAAACTGCATCAGTGTGATGGTTGGGCTTTAAATTACTCAATGTGGTAGAACTTATGTAACTCAATAAAGTGGTATAAAGCTTTTCTCAAATCATTAAGAGCTACTTTCTATGGATTATTTTGGCCATTTCAGGAGGGGAGGGTTGTATCTAACTCTTCTGTAACTTCCTTTGTCCATGTCATTAGCAAGACACTTGCGAATGTGAGAACCAGGCATCCTGTCCCACACTGTAAAAGTGGATGGTTGAAAATGTGGATTTAAAATTTAAAATCCAGTTGACACTCAATGGATTGCCTTGGTTCTTCTGTGTATTTTAGACTGCAGTCCTATTCAGAGTTTGCAAATAAGGCCTAGCAAACATACTGAGATTTACTTCTGAGTAAACATGCGTGGGGGAGCTGCAACAATGGCTGGGAACAGGAGTCCGCTTTCCAGACCAGCTGCAAGAAAGTGTGTAACTTCATGCTAACTTAACAAAGTTTATCCATTTGCACCAAAAACACTCCATCCTGAAAACAGAGTGCTAAGCAGTACAGTGGTGGGAACTGCATTGCATCATCTAAATATAAAAAGCAGATGTTGTGAAAAAAATACAACCTTGGAGTCATCCTTAGTCTGGAGTTTAGGGGAGATGGTTTCAAGGACTATTAGCCCCCCCCCCCTTCAGATCTGACTTGAAGCTTTTAGTTGCAAACTTTCTGAGAACTCCTAACTCCTGCACAAAAGTGAATGGGCAAAGCTGGAGATCAGTACTCTGCAGATCAGACACCAGGGATCTTAATATTCTGCTTTCATTCTTGGAGCTTAATTGTTGACTCACCCTTACTAGAGCACAGTTGCTCTGGCTCCAGCTCTGCCAGATATATGTTTACATACCATCCCTCTTAATCTGCATAATTTCCCTAACATCGTCAGAGAACAACTAATTGCTGGTTATTTATTTGTTTACCTGTTTATTGCAGCTTGCAAAGTGTGTGTGTTATGTGTAGCAGTGAAATTTCTGTTCCAAGCACTTCACAAAACCATGCATCTTAAAACGGGCAGGAGATTTACAGACTACTTTTGCATACATGATGAAGTCTGTTTTATTTTATTGCATTATACTACAAAATAACCTTGGTTGATGCTTTTCAAGGTCCTAAGCAACTAACAGCTACTGAATGTGTATCAGCTGCATTCCAGCACTATAACTACAAACGAAGGGGTGATCGAAGATCTTTCAAGCTTAGCATAAGCATATGGACAGTTCCCTACTGCTAGTATAATAAAGCAACCTTTATTTCCAGAGTTCCCCTAGGATAGTGTCCTTCGATGATCTTCAGCATCTACAATGCAGGTGGAAAGAAAAAGGGAATAAGTAATTAGCTACTATGGTACTTTGAAGGGGAAGAGATCACATAAATGTTTAAACTCACGGAGTATATGCAAAAAGTACAACAATGGATGACCAAGATTCTGTGTAACAATACATATATTTAATTCATATCCAAATGCATTTTTTATAAAATGTAAGTCGATGAACTCTTGGGCTTGATTAAAGCTACAGTGGAAACATTTGGAATCACTTATTTTCTAGTGAGAGCTTAAATACATGTGACAAGTACTGAAATTTGCAAATCCGCCAGAGGGTAGATATGGGGAGGAGGGAGAATTTTATGAAATCTTACAGTGAAATCGGACAAGGTCAGAAATGACAAGTGCTGAGCTGAATGTTCTTCAGGTTTAAATTTTACCTCAAATGCAGTGAAAACGTCCCAGAAGAACCTTAAATCCCAGTGGTGCTGATGGGTGTGAGGAGACCTGGGCAAGGTGCCCCCCCCCCACTCCCACTGCCACCAACAGAGACATGGAAAATATCATGGGGAGGGTTGCATTCTTTTTTCTTCTTTTCATACATAAGAGCTGCTCTTTGAAAAATGCAGTTTCCAAACTGTAAGCAGGCAAACACTCCTATTTTTGCTTTCCAAGGATCTCCACAACTGAGGACCCCCACTTGACATTTCCACTTTACCTGATCTCACTTGGGTATTCAAATAAAAAATATGAGGGGATTCTTTCCCCCCTTCCCTTTATAAGTAGCTTTTGAGATACTGAATTTGTTGTACCGGTAATCTCTTTAAAGTTTTCTAACCTCTCTGCAAGGCCCCAGGTCCTGCTGTGGAGTGCTTGGATCACAGTGGAACAGAGATGCAGTTTTGAGCTGGAAGTGGAGAAATCCTATTTGAAATGTATGGGACACAGAGCTTTGTGGCTGCTTTAGCCAACCTTTTATGCTGGAGCAGATTTCTGGGGGGAAAATCATTTTTTCTGAACATGAGGATGGACAAAATGCTAAATACAAAGAAGTGCTATTTGGGGTGGAGAGTTGTGGAAAAGAGGCTAAATTAGAAATGTAAATTAGACTAGGTAGAAATGTGTGTGGATGGGAGAAAGTATGTCATAAATATGAATAACGATAATACAACAAAGGGCATAAATAGCTGTCGCGATGCTACAGGAAAAAACAAGTCTGTCTCCATAAAGGGCCGCATCCTTGTCCTTTGTCTTCCTGGGATGTTCAGAGATGTTCTCTCTCAGAACCTCTCTTCTGTAGAGAACTCTGGGCATGCTTTGAAACTCAGCACTTGCCTCAAATAGGTAAAATGTAACTGATTTTGTAGTTTCATTTTAAGTTTCTCTCTGTGAGTTTCCTTATCCTCCCTTCCCCTTCCTTTTCACACACAAAACTAGACAAAACTTTTGTACTGTTCCAGAAAACAGATGGTAGGAGTCAGCACATAGTTTTGCTTCAGTGGCCTTGGAGTTGTCTCAATAGCTTCATGCTAGTTTAAGGACAAGGCAGTGATCCATGAATATATGCCTGTTGTCTTTGTCCATGGAGTTTTCTTGGCAACGATACTGGAGTGGCTTGCTGGTTCCTGCTCCAGGTGGATCATGTTTAGTCAAAACTCTCCGCTTTGACCTGTCCATCTTGGGTGGCCCTGCACGGCATAACTCATAGCTTCTCTGAGTTATTCAAGCCCCTTTGCCATGACAAGGCAGTAATCCATGGATTCATTCTTAAGGAAATCAGCCCTGAGTGCTCACTGAAAGGACAGTTCCTGAAGCTGAGGCTCCAATACTTTGGCCACCTCATGAGAAGAGAAGACGAGAAGACTCCCTGGAAAAGACCCTGATGTTGGGAAAGATGGAGGGCACAAGGAGAAGGGGATGACAGAGGACGAGATGGTTGGACAGTGTTCTTGAAGCTACCAGCATGAGTTTGACCAAGCTGCGGGAGACAGTGGAAGACAGGAGTGCCTGGCGTGCTTTGGTCCATGGGGTCACAAAGAGTCGGACATGACTAAATGACTAAACAACAACAACAAAGTTTAAGGAAGGAAGCTAGCTCAGCCTCCTGTTGCTGTCCATCCCTACAATCCAGGGATGAGCTTCACCTTTTGACTTACAAAAAATTCTGTTTAATTCAGAAATGGTCATACTGCTCATCCATAGAAATTGGGCTAAAGAACTTTCTTCAGGGAACTTTCTTTCTTTATGAATGTAAGATCCAAAATGAAACTGGTGTGCCCTTAATTTACAGCCCCACCAGCTAATTGACAAAACCTTTAGTGTACTTACCAACCAGCTAAAGCTGGCAGCTCTCATTAAACCGTACCAATAAAACAAATGGCATTGGATCACTAATGATGACTAGATAAACTCATGTAGCTGTGTTTCTTTCGGTGAAAAGTGCACATTGGGTGCACAAGTATATTTATACCAATTCCTTTATATAGCAGGGTGAGAAATCTTCATGCGTGTGATTTTGAAAACCTCTTTTCTTGAAAATGTTATGAGCGATTCAATTGCCTATGCAGTCCTTTTACCTTCCTTATACCAAAATGCTAAAGGCCATGAATATTTCATGCAAAATTTGAAAGAATGTTCGGAGAAGTATTTATAATGATTGAAGCAGCTCTAATGAGATCTTAGACCTCCATATTCAGGAGATGAAGGCACCTACTGCCGGTAGATGTGTGAGCTTAAAGTTGTTTTCCCTTGCTGCACAGATGGCTCTATTTAACTAGCAGCTTCCTCAAAAGCTGTCACTATTCCTGAAGAGAAATGAAAGGCATCAAACCAGTGTTATCACAGACATAACTTGGGTTTCTTTCCTCTTGATCGATTGTTGTAACACCTGAAATGATTTCATAACTGTTACTACTAATGGAGAGAACAAGTTTCACCTTAGGCTGAGAGGTTAGCCAAAGAATGAAATTATCACAGCAGTTACATGCCATTGAAAAATTGATAGATGATGTTGGCTGAACCTGATGCCAAATTACAGCATAATATAATTGTCCAGGTTATGGCAATTTACAGCACTCACAAAGGCAAAACTGTGAAGCACCATAGAGCTCAACCCATGAACTGCCTAAGACACTGATTCCCAGCTCACAGCACCACCAGAGACATGGTGGGACATCTGCAGCCTAGATGTCTTGGTCGAGGAGTTGAGTTGTACCAAAGAACTAACCCTATAGCATTGTCTGCTGCAAAACTTTCAGATCTCTGTGTTTCCTCAATCTAGGCAGCTTGGAAACTACCACTTCCCCCTCTCTCCCCCACACTATTGGTCAGTTGAAAATATAAGAAGTGGCCCATCTAGCCAGCGTCTTCTTCTAACAGTGGCCAACCAGGTGCCTTTAGGAAGCCCACGAGCAGGATAGGAGCATGACAGCACCTCCCTGCTTTATATGTGCACAGGACAGTCACAGGAACAACATACTGGTATGTGATGGTTGCTATTGTCAAATCTCCTTTGGTCATGAGCGCAGACTGGAGCACAGAGGCAGAGGTGAAGGACAGGAGACATCTTTCTTCCAAAGCATTGATTCCTGAAAGAAGTCAATAAGCTTTTGCCCCACCCCAATCTTTCAAATATAATGACAAAGCACTTAAGTATGTTTTTGTAGACAAAAATATTTTTATAAACTCTATGATTCTATTTTTTGTGATTACGTTTTATATAAGCAGCAATTTAAACTCAGCATAACAATAAATGAATAAAAATTCAATGTGTGAAGCTTTTAGTGGAGTGGTGTGCATGCATAAATGACCAATGGGAAAAAATGAATTTTGGTAGCTCAGTAAATAAAATGAATCAAAGGCTGAGCTAGAGCACAGGAAACAAGAAAGCAGCAAAATAGTGATTATGTTTCCATTTCTTTTAAAGTAAAAGCTTTAGAGCAGTACACCAAGCTAGTCTTTTCACAACAAAAAGACAAATAATCTAATGCAACTGTTGTAGAACCAAGCCGAGCAATTTATCGTTCATAAATTCTGGCCAGAATTACACTTGCCTTGTTGACTACTCCTTTTGGTGCCTATGTAAACATCCTCTCCTTTTCTCTCCCCTGTCACATTCAGTATTGCAAAATACATGAAATAATGTCATTGCATTACCATCTCTTGCAATTGACAGGCAATGAAATGGAACCAGGACAGGGAAACACATAACAGGATGACATCGTGTCCTGCATTTTACCTTACTAAACTCTAAATGGAGACTGAGGGCGGCACACAATAATACACTAGGCTACTGCTCTGGGCTCTGGCTACACATCAACTGTGACTTCCAACCTGAGTGGCTATGATGTCCTTTTGTCATTTATCATGACCAGTTTTCAACTACTGGGTATAGTTATACTACCTTATATGGCAGAAATGAGCTGTCAGGTATAGCTGCCAGGTACTTAATATCTCCTTATACGTCTTAAGAAGAAGGAAACACCTCTAATTCAAAGAACTATGGCAGGAGTGAAAGTGACATATTGCCATCTTGAGAATATTGATTTACAGTAGCTTTTGGGGAAAGAGTTCTGAATAGTCAAACGGTGTGACAATTTGTTGTTGTAGAAGAAAATGATATCACATGTTCCTGGCTTGGCTGGTGCAGAGTATACATTTATAACAGTTATATGGATTAGAAGTGGCATGTGACACCTGACTCTGCTTCAAGAGGTTAGAAGTTATTTTTCCTGAGACAGGGCACAACAGAAACCTCTCGAGATTGTCATTTGTGTTTTAAAAGTTTAACACTTCAAAATTTGTAAAACATCACATATAAAAATGACACCATTGTTATCACATAAGCTCTCTTTATCTGCAGTGAAGGAGAACTGCAGTTGCTGATCCTAGTAGTGGAAGAGAAAATAGATCTAAATTCGGTTCAAGGATACAAAAAAACCTCAGCCCTTGTGGGAATTTATTTTTTTGGGTTGGTTCACCGGAAGCTTTCCAGTAGACGAGGGGAGGAAAACCTCTGGCTCATCCACCCATTTCAGCCAAGCAGTGCTCCCCTGTCCTACACCTTATGTCATATATGATGTCAGGCGAGGGGCAGATAAAGACCTTGTTCATCCTAAAAGTTTTTGCAGGCACTGGTGATCAACTGATGGGTGGTGCCTGCAAAGCCCTGTGCAAAGGTTGCTGCAGAACCCAGTAATAATTACTGCTGGGTTTTGCAAAGCACTCTACAAGGGCTCCACGAAACCCAACAATCAGCTTATTGTCAAGAGCAGGCTGAAAGGGGCTTTGAGAGCTATGCATTTGCCTGCATGGTGTGAAACTGTGCAGGCAAAAAAGGTTTAAAAAATAGAAGAAACTCATCTGATTATCCCACCCTGAAGTAGCTTACAGTTCTTTAAAAAAAGGGGGAGTTTCCCTTAATTTGTAAAATCTTGTCTTTTTTAAGAAAGCAACTACTAAAATCAATTTTCATTCCAAATCTTCAATGAAATACTAAAGTTGCAGTCCCATGCATGCTTACTTGAGAGTAAGTCTCATTAAAATAAATGGGTCCTGGGAGTGGAGTCTCATTCCCCTTCCTACAGTCCCTCCCCCCTTTTCTGGCACTTTGTATGGATGTCTTTCTTTCACAACTGCCTATTTGCTTTCTCCTTGTGTCAACTTGCTTGAAATCAAATGTATAAAAAATAAATCTGAAATTTTTTTTAGCTCCCTCAGAACCTAATATAGGCAGCAATTGTTTTGCTGCTGTCCTAAGCCCACTTAATTTGATGTATGCCCCAGTTAAATGAAAGGGCAGGCAGCGAACAAGTGAGTTAGTGGCCTGAGTGAGCAGGTTATCAGCTAATCAGTCTGCATGCAAGCATTACAGTGCAACCCTACTCAGAAGCAAGCCCTACTGAATTCAATGGGGTAAATTAGATTAGGAGAGCAATCTTACTCCTGAATAAATAAATAAAAGCTCCAATAATCAAATGAGACATATTATCAAGTAAACACAGCAATCCTAAAGCCTTACAGGTAAAGGTAAAGGGACCCCTGACCATTAGGTCCAGTTGTGACTGACTCTGGGGTTATGACGCTCATCTCGCTTTATTGGCCGAGGGAGCTGGTGTACAGCTTCCGGGTCATGTGGCCAGCATGACTAAGCCGCTTCTGGCGAACCAGAGCAGCGCACGGAAACGCCGTTTACCTTTCCGCTGGAGCGGTACCTATTTATCTACTTGCACTTTGACGTGCTTTTGAACTGCTAGGTTGGCAGGAGCAGGGACCGAGCAACGGGAGCTCACCCTGTCATGGGGATTTGAACCAGTGACCTTCTGATCTGCAAGTCCTAGGCTCTGTGGTTTAACCCACATTAAACCCAGGGAAACATTCTCCTAAGGATCAGGCTGTAAAATTTCCACAATTCTTCTATGGTATATTTACCCAGGGGAAATGGGAAAATAAAAGCCCTGCCATGGCTGAACCCAAGTAATCTTATTCCCTAAATGAGCTTCCTCCAGGAATCTGAACTCTATAATTAAAGCAACATAAACCCTACCCATGCCCTTAAAGGGGACTGGATGCTAGGTAGACTTCACAACGCCATCATGACAGTAATTTATGAATGTTTACCCTTTACGTAGAACTGGGAAATTTCCTGCCTTTGACCCTTCTATTCCTAGTGTGCACTAGAATGATAGTCCTTTCTAGTGTATAAATCTGACGTTGAGAGATTTGCCCTCTAAAATTGTGGGCGCCTGGATTAAGTCCTCCCCGAGTGAGCAAACGCTTCCACAGCACTTGTAGACCCTCTTTTCTGTGGAGAGGAGAGGTGCCTAACAGCTTCTAGGTCTCTCCCTGCAAGCTGCTCTCCGTGATGCTGCTTCAGCTTAACCATTGAAATTACGGTAGATGGATAGCCTCTTCCAAAGCCAGGCAGCTTGTTCCCATCAGGGGGTGGGGAAGAGTCTGTGGCAAGACTAGACCAAAGTGGGCCAGTAACACTCGCATAAGACAAGTGGAATACAAGGCTGTAGCCTCCAGGCTTGGCTGAGGGGTTTACATTGTGACAACTTTTCAGAGGCTCACCTGGGTGGGTCAACCTATGCACATGGTTTTTGAAAGCACCTTCCATTTTAATTGAGTTTTACATGTTGCATGGAACGTGCTACTTGAGAAGTAAAAATCCAGATCTCACTTGGCTACACTGAACCAGTTGTACAATTCTTTGCATCTTGGTGATAGTCTTGCCTGAGCAACACAGAGTTGAATCACTTGCAGGTGTTTGGAACTTTGTGTGTGCAATTTGCAAAAGGTGAACTATTTTCCCAAGCAAACCCTAATGTGACTTTTAATGCCAGTGTGTGGATAATTTTCCTTTTTCAAAGGCTGCACAATGATAGGCTAGGTTAATATGCTACTTGGAAAAGTAAATGGAGAATACTCCCCGCCCCTGGGCTCACCTGCTCTTAATCACAAACTAATATTTATGGATATAGCATCTTCCCTTTCCAGGCATCCATGACACAGACATAAATTTGAAATTTGCTGCTTCTCAGCTGATCGTTTTTCATTAGCAGCAGCTCTCTCATGCTTCCATTCTTGGTAGCAGCAAGCATATACATGTATGTGGCGTTTCCTTGGCAGCAAATGCGTTTAAATCACACACCCAAGGCTAGAATTTATAATGTAGTTTACCAGAACTGTCTTATGTTCTCCCAGTACTTACAATAGCATTGCTTATTTTATTTAGTTTTATTTTATTTTATTTTATTTTATTTTATTTTATTTTATTTTATTTTATTTTATTTTATTTTATTTTATTTTATTTTATTTTATTTTGATGTTCACAGGAATCTGGACTGAAACCTGAGGTGTGTTATTAAACTATGCACCCAAATTATTTGGTTAGCTTTGAGTGTGTCTCTCAGATTTTCTGAGTGTCTTTGATTAATACCTGCATTTTAAAAATTGACTACTTACAGAAGTAAATTATACATAGATTAGAAAAAGGCTATTCTCTCTCTCTCTCTCTCTCTCTCTCTCTCTCTCTCTCTCTCTCCCTCTCCCTCTCCCTCTCCCTCTCCCTCTCCCTCTCCTCTTTTCTTTAAACCAAGACCTGTAGCCTTCCTTTCTTTTGCAGAGCTGAATAATAAATCATTCTCCTTATTTCCAATTTATACTAGAGAAATTAAAAATGGAGCTGGAGGTAGACTAGGGGTGGTGCCTGTAATTATAACCTTCATATTCTGAGACAAAATGGTTAAGCAAGGTAGAAACAATTTTCATAACCATCAGCCAAAAACACTCGAGTAAAGAAGTGAAAGCCCCCAGCCTTTTGCATTAGTCTTTGCAAAATAAGGTATGAATCATATCTAGATCAGGGAAGGAGAAATGAGCATGATTAATGAAGCGATTCAAACCTTTAATGCATGCCATAAAAATGTTATTCCTAGCCGAATACAATATGATTAGCAAAATATTGTGAGTTCTCCCTTTCCCCCTGCTCTATAAGCCGTTTAAATTGGATTTGAGCCCCTTTAAGCTGCAATCTTATACCCAGTTACCCAGGAGTAAGTCCCATTTTACTCAGCTAAACCAAATCACCTTAAAAGATTATGTAAATATGACTTTGTTTTTCACTGCCCAAAGATTCTGCCTTGTTGGCATCCACTGATAAGTCTGGAAAAGTCTCTCTCCCCCCCCCCCATCAACACAGAGCTGTTTTTATTTTGTGCTATGAGTAGTCCACCTTTAACCTTCCAGATTTGTGCATCAGCACAAGCTACAGAGCATTAATGCAGAAATTTCGGCAAACCACCCGCAGACTCCTTCATCAATTCAGCCAACTGCCAACACCCCACGCAATTGTGCAGGGAACGCCCCAGTTGCCACAGAGCAAAGTCACAAGTAACACTTCCAGGACCAGCTGAAGATCTTTTGCTCCCTGGGGGAGAACAAGAAGTCCCCCCACCCCCCGCCAAGCAAAGGGGCAGTTCACTCAAGGTTAGCCAAGTTATTTTTGCATTGGAAGCACAAACATCTTTGTACCACCACCCAAGAGTAAAAATACATTAAGAAATTAAACAACAAACAATTTGCTGCCCTTCAATGATGCTGAAAATCAGTTGCCAAGCTCTGCCTTGAGGTAGGGTCAACCCTGAACACTTCACCGAATCACTTTTTATCTTCCCTCTTCTGGACCATTGCCAGGGAAGGTTGCAGTGGTATGGCATTCTCCAAAACTCAAGGCTCACTGCAGACATGTACTGCCCCTTATTGGCAGGATCAGGAAAGAGAGTTACCCTCCCTGACCTTGGGAAATTAACATAACCATGTATTCTAGCAAAGAACTTAGGCAAGAAAGCAGAATTTTCCAACCATGCCTTGCAGGAAAACCAACTCAAGGGTAGCTATGACCATAGGTAGGTGGTGGTTTCTCTGAGCAACAACTGAAGAGGCGGAGGGTGCCATGACCTCTGCTGACTTTCCTCTCATAGTGGCACTCCAAGGTCAACACGATTTAGGCTGTTTTCTGCTGAGTAACCAACTGTCAGCCCATGTGGGATGCTGCTGGCCAATCAGCGGCAGTGTACTCACTCAGACCTCCCTCTGCCTCTGAACACCACCACAAAATGCCCACCCTTTTCCATCTCTCTCCTTTCTACCACAACATCATCACACCAGCCATGGCTGTTTAAATTTTTCTGGGGCAACTATCTTGGAGCAGTTTTCTGAGCAGAAGAGAAAATCATTTCCCCCAGGCTAGGGTCTGGCCAGTGTCCTGGGTCAGATGTTTAGCCTTTTATTTAAATGCATCCAAAACCCTGCCCATTTTTCATTCCAGGTTTTCTCATACTGCATTAGATTTCAACAAGTGCTATAGACAAAAAACAGAGGAGAAAAGCCCAGCAGAATCATAGTAGAATCATACCGCCAAATCTCATTAATAAACCAAGACTACAAGATATTCACATCAATCTTGGCCAACCGCCTAAAAATCTTCCTACACAAGTTAATAGCCCCAGACCAGACTGGCTTTGTCCCTGGCCGCAATATAACAGACCCCATCAGGAAACTACTGAACCTGATCGAACACAGCAAGGCAACCAAACTCCCATTGACAATTATGTCCCTAGACATCCTCAAAGCCTTTGATTGCTTGGAGTGGAAATACATATTAGCAGTACTAACTAACATGAAATTTGGCCCCAACTTCCTACAAATCCTCAAACAAATATACTCCCAAGCCTCAGCAAAATGCAGAACTAACAATATGGATTCTAACACTATAGCTATCCAAAGAGGCATGAAACAAGGATGCCCACTGTCTCCCTTCTTATTTATCCTGGCTCTGGAACCCCTAGCAATCCGCATCCGAGCAGCCACAGACATCAAGGGAGTGGAAATAAAAGGCAGAACCTATAAATTAGGGCTCTTTGCAGATGACCTAATGGTCACAACACCAGACCCCATAAGCACAGCAACCTCCCTAATCAGAGAACTCAACACATTTGCAATGGTGTCGGGCCTACAGGTAAATTTTACAAAGTCAGAAGCTATGTGCTTCAACACCCCTCCTCACACCCAAAAAGAACTCACGAAGGTCACCAAAATAAAACTTTGCCACACCAAGTTCAGATACCTAGGGGTACAAATAACCAGAAACCTCAATAAATTGTACCTCCACAACTACAAGCCCCTGTGGCGACAAATTAACAAAGACCTAAAGAGATGGAATAACATGAACTTCACTCTCTCAGACAAAATAGCCATGATCAAAATGATCACACTCCCAAAACTAACCTACCTATTCCAAACCCTCCCAATCTGGATCCCCTCAACCCAACTTCGCAGTTGGCAGAGAAAACTACACTCTTTCATCTTCTCACATAAAAAACCAAGAATAAGCCCCAAATACCTGCACCTCCCCACCTCAGAAGGAGGATGGGGAATCCCCAACATAGAAGCATATTACAATGCCAACCAAATACGCCACATAGAATCATAGAATCATAGAGTTGGAAGAGACCACAAGGGCCATCGAGTCCAACCCCCTGCCAAGCAGGAAACACCATCAGAGCACTCCTGACATATGGTTGTCAAGCCTCTGCTTAAAGACCTCCAAAGAAGGAGACTCCACCACACTCCTTGGCAGCAAATTCCACTGTCAAACAGCTCTTACTGTCAGGAAGTTCTTCCTAATGTTTAGGTGGAATCTTCTTTCTTGTAGTTTGGATCCATTGCTCCGTGTCCGCTTCTCTGGAGCAGCAGAAAACAACCTTTCTCCCTCCTCTATGTGACATCCTTTTATATATTTGAACATGGCTATCATATCACCCCTTAACCTCCTCTTCTCCAGGCTAAACATGCCCAGCTCCCTTAGCCGTTCCTCATAAGGCATCGTTTCCAGGCCTTTGACCATTTTGGTTGCCCTCCTCTGGACACGTTCCAGTTTGTCAATGTCCTTCTTGAACTGTGGTGCCCAGAACTGGACACAGTACTCCAGGTGAGGTCTGACCAGAGCAGAATACAGTGGCACTATTACTTCCCTTGATCTAGATGCTATACTCCTATTGATGCAGCCCAGAATTGCATTGGCTTTTTTAGCTGCTGCATCACACTGTTGGCTCATGTCAAGTTTGTGGTCAACCAAGACTCCTAGATCCTTTTCACATGTACTGCTCTCAAGCCAGGTGTCCCCCATCTTGTATTTGTGCCTCTCATTTTTTTTGCCCAAGTGCAATACTTTACATTTCTCCCTGTTAAAATTCATCTTGTTTGTTTTGGCCCAGTTCTCTAATCTGTCAAGGTCGTTTTGAAGTGTGATCCTCTCCTCTGGGGTGTTAGCCACCCCTCCCAATTTGGTGTCATCTGCAAATTTGATCAGGATGCCCTTGAGTCCATCATCCAAGTCGTTGATAAAGATGTTGAATAAGACCGGGCCCAAGACAGAACCCTGTGGCACCCCACTAGTCACTCTTCTCCAGGATGAAGAGGAACCATTGATGAGCACCCTTTGGGTTCGGTCAGTCAGCCAGTTACAAATCCACTGAGTGGTAGCATAGTCAAGACCACATTTTACCAGCTTCTTTACAAGAATATCATGAGGCACCTTGTCAAATGCCTTGCTGAAATCAAGGTAGGCTACATCCACTGCGTTCCCTTCATCTACCAGGCTTGTAATTCTGTCAAAAAACGAGATCAGGTTAGTCTGACATGACTTATTTTTCAGAAATCCATGCTGACTATTGGTGATCACAGCATTCCTTTCTAGGTGCTCACAGACTGTTTGCTTAATGATCTGCTCCAGAATCTTCCCTGGTATTGATGTCAGACTGACTGGGCGGTAATTATTTGGGTCCTCTCTTTTCCCCTTTTTGAAAATAGGGACAACATTTGCCCTCCTCCAGTCTGCCGGGACTTCGCCTGTTCTCCAGGAATTCTCAAAGATGACTGCCAGTGGTTCTGAGATCACATCTGCCAGTTCTTTTAATACTCTTGGATGCAGTTCATCTGGCCCTGGAGACTTGAATACATCTAAACTAGCCAAGTATTCTTGTACTATCTCCTTAGTTATTCTGGGCTGTGTTTCCTTTGCTGAATCATTTGCTCCAAATTCTTCAGGTCGGGCATTGTTTTCTTTATCGGAGAAGACTGAGGCAAAGAAGGCATTGAGGAGTTCAGCTCTTTCTGTGTCCCCTGTTTGCATTTCACCATCTTCTCCTCTGAGTGACCCCACTGTTTCTTTGTTCTTCCTTTTGCTACGAACATACCCATAAAAGCCTTTTTTGTTGCTTTTAACCTCTCTAGCAAGCCTGAGTTCATTCTGTGCTTTAGCTTTTCTGACTTTGTGTCTACACGTGCTGGCTATTTGTTTGAATTCCTCTTTGGTGGTTTCCCCCCTTTTCCATTTTTTGTACACATCCTTTTTTAATCTTAACTCAGTTAAAAGTTCTTTAGATAGCCACCCTGGCTTCTTTAGGCACCTTCCATGTTTCCGTCTCATTGGTATTGCCTGACGTTGTGCTTTTACTATCTCCCTCTTAACAAACTCCCAGCCATCATGAACTCCCTTTCCTTTTAGTATTACTGTCCATGGGATCTCACCCAGCACTTCCCTAAGTTTTATGAAGTCAGCTTTCTTAAAGTCAAGAAATTGAGTCCTAGTGTGCTTGGCTGCTCCTTTCCGCTGTATAGTAAACTTCAGAAGAGCATGATCACTCACGCCTAATGATCCTTCCACTTCTACCCCACTAACCAGGTCATCAACATTGGTTAGGACCAGATCTAAAATGGCTGTTCCTCTTGTTGCTTCTCCCACTTTCTGGACAATGAAGTTGTCTGCAAGGCCAATGAGGAATCTGTTTGACCTTATGCTCTTGGCTGAGTTTGACATCCAACAAATATCCGGGTAATTGAAGTCCCCCATTACTACTATCTCCCTTCCTTTTGCATGCTTGGCCATCTGTTCCAGGAAGGCATCATCTATGTCCTCCATTTGGCTTGGGGATCTATAGTAAACTCCCACAATGAGGTCACTGTTATTCTTCTCTCCCTTAATTTTGACCCAAATGCTCTCACTTTGGCTTTGAGGTTCTAAATCTTGGATTTATAATCCCATATATACTAGAAGATGAGACAAAACAATGGGTACACCTAGAGAGGGACACAATTGAAAACACCTGCACCACAACATACCCACTCCTCCCAAACAAACTAAAGAAAATTCCCACAACACTTAACAGGTACACACAGACCATGCTCAAAGCATGGAAAACACAATTAGGCAAACTATCTCCAACCCCATCCCCAGTAATCCCCCTGGCGTACCACCCATTATTCCACCATGCAGCACAAAACCTCAAGATAAAAACCTGGCGAACCAAAGGCTTATATCGCCTAATAGACTTTTATAAAAATAACAAACCCTTGTCAACACAAGAAATACAAGACAAACTAGAAGACACCCAAATGCCCTGGTTAACACAACACCAACTACATGCCCTCTTAAACAACCCAACAGTAAAATCAGCAGCAACTAGGCCCCTGACAACCTTCGAAAACCTCCTCCTAACAACAAAGGGAAACGGTAAAGGGACGGTATCCGCAATATACAAAATACTACTCCAAAATCCCGCAAATCCCCTAGACGCAATCAAAAAACAATGGGAGAATGACATAGGCTATGAGATTAACCCCACTCAATGGACCAGAATGTGGTCTAAACCCCCCTTTAAATCCATATCAACGAAAAGAAAAGAACTCACACTGAAACTCACCTACAGGTGGTACCTAACACCAAGGAAACACCAAGGCGCTAATACACCCAGGAACCTCACCAAAATGCTGGAGAGGGTGCACCTCCACAGGCACATACCTCCACATGTGGTGGGAGTGTCCCAAAATCCAACTATTCTGGACAACAGCCATACAAGAAATATGTAAAATAACTAAGCAAGTAATAGACATCACCCCAGAATTGGCCCTACTAAACATCTTCCAAGACAACAATGCCCATTTACACCACAAAGAACTCACAACCCACCTGCTCTCAGCAGCCAGAAACACCATAACCAGACACTGGAGAGACCTGTAAGGAGTAAGCATGGACCAATGGTACCAAATAGTATGGGAAACAGCCCTACTAGAAAAATTAACTAATAAACTGAAACTGACACGGGGACAAACAGAAGAAGACGCCTTCACCCCGGTATGGCTCCCCTTTATCACATACACAGCCCAACAGGACAATGACAATAATCCACCAACAGCATACAAATCAATATGGCTAACCTGATCCAAAACACCCACCCACCTCACTCACACACGAAAACAAAGATCACCACAGCCAATCACAAGCAAACAATCACACCCTAGGCCAACCCCAACCTCTCTCACCACCAAAGGAACACAAGTGAACAACACAAGCAACGCTGACACCAAACTCTACATACCTTAAACATAATAGAAACACCGCCACCCGACCCCACCCCCATCCATCTTCCCTCTCTCCACCCCCCCTTCTTTTTTCTTTTTCTTTTTTCTCTTCTCCCCCTAATGCCTCAACAAATGAAACGGATTTGTAAAAATGTTACATGAAAAAAAAATACACAAGGCACTACACTTCTGTAAAACAAGAAAATCCCTAATAAAATATATTTTTTTAAAAAAAGTGCTATAGACTGTTTCCCACCCCGGTCCGCAACCCTGCTCTTGGAAATCAATTTTGTTGTTGTTGTTTAGTCGTTTAGTCGTGTCCGACTCTTCGTGACCCCATGGACCAGAGCACACCAGGCACTTCTGTCCTCCACTGCCTCCCGCAGTTTGATCACACTCATGCTGGTAGCTTCAAGAACACCATCCAACCATCTCATCCTCTGTCGTCCCCTTCTCCTTGTGCCCTCCATCTTTCCCAACATCAGGGTCTTTTCCAGGGAGTCTTCTCTTCTCATAAGGTGGCCAAAGTATTGGAGCCTCAGCTTCACGATCTGTCCTTCCAGTGAGCACTCAGGGCTGATTTCCTTAAGAATGGATACGTTTGATCTTCTTGCAGTCCATGGGACTCTCAAGAGTCTCCTCCAGCACCATAATTCAAAAGCATCAATTCTTCGGCGATCAGCCTTCTTTATGGTCCAGCTCTCACTTCCATACATCACTACTGGGAAAACCATAGCTTTTAGTATACGGACCTTTGTTGGCAAGGTGATGTCTCTACTTTTTAAGATGCTGTCTAGGTTTGTCATTGCTTTTCTCCCAAGAAGCAGGCGTCTTTTAATTTCGTGACTGCTGTCACCATCTGCAGTGATCATGGAGCCCAAGAAAGTAAAATCTCTTACTGCCTCCATTTCTTCCCCTTCTATTTGCCAGGAGGTGATGGGCCCAGTGGCCATGATCTTCGTTTTTTTGATGTTGAGCTTCAGACCATATTTTGCACTCTCCTCTTTCACCCTCAATAAAAGGTTCTTTAATTCCTCCTCACTTTCTGCCATCAAGGTTGTGTCATCTGCATATCTGAGGTTGTTGATATTTCTTCTGGCAATCTTAATTGCCTCTTGGGATTCATCCAGTCCAGCCTTTCGCATGATGAATTCTGCATATAAGTTAAATAAGCAGGGAGACAATATGCAGCCTTGTCATACTCCTTTCCCAAATTTTGAACCAATCAGTTATTCCATATCCAGTTCTAACTGTAGCTTCTTCTCCCACATAGAGATTTCTCAGGAGACAGATGAGGCGATCAGGCACTCCCATTTCTTTAAGAACTTGCCATAGTTTGCTGTGGTCGACACAGTCAAAGGCTTTTGCATAGTCAATGAAGCAGAAGTAGATGTCTTTCTGGAACTCTCTAGCTTTCTCCATAATCCAGCGCATGTTTGCAATTTGGTCTCTGGTTCCTCTGCCTCTTCTAAATCCAGCTTGCACTTCTGGGAGTTCTTGGTCCACATACTGCTTAAGCCTTCCTTGTAGAATTTTAAGCATAACCTTGCTAGCGTGTGAAATGAGTGCAATTGTGCGGTAGTTGGAGCATTCTTTGGCACTGCCCTTCTTTGGGATTGGGATGTAGACTGATGTTCTCCAATCCTCTGGCCACTGCTGAGTTTTCCAAATTTGCTGGCATATTGAGTGTAGCACCTTAACAGCATCATCTTTTAAAATTTTAAATAGTTCAGCTGGAATACCATCACTTTCACCAGCCTTGTTATTTGCAGTGCTTTCTAAGGCCCATTTGACTTCACTCTCCAGGATGTCTGACTCAAGGTCAGCAACCACACTACCTGGGGTGTACGAGCAATCCATATCTTTCTGGTATAATTCCTCTGTGTATTCTTGCCACCTCTTCTTGATGTCTTCTGCTTCTGTTAGGTCCTTACCACTTTTGTCCTTTATTATGGTAATCTTTGTACGAAATTTTCCTTTCATATTTCCAATTTTCTTGAACAGATCTCTGGTTCTTCCCATTCTGTTGTTTTCCTGTATTTCTTTGCATTGCTCGTTTAAGAAGGCCTTCTTGTCTCTCCTTGCTATTCTTTGGAAATCTGCATTCAATTTCCTGTATCTTTCACTATCTCCCCCCCATTTTGCTTGCCTTCTCTCCCCCGCTATTTGTAAGGCCTCGTTGTACAGCCACTTTGCTTTCTTGCATTTCCTTTTCATTGGGATGGTTTTCGTTGCTGCCTCCTGTATAATGTTGCGAGCCTCCATCCATAGATCTTCAGGCACTCTGTCCACCAAATCTAAATCCTTAAACCTGTTCCTCCCTTCCACTGTGTATTCATAAGGGATTTGGTTTAGATTGTATCAATTTGGCAGGCAACATTTTCATTGCCTTCTTCGTATGTTATCTTTCCAGAACACATAAGATGCATTTTTGTAGAAAAGAAGCAAAGGCTGGGGTGGAAATAAAAGAAAAATATATGTTTTGTGTTAAAGATAGATCATTTCTTTTCTCTTTGAGGGTTTTGTTCTCTGGTTTATCTGCATTTATGTGATGAAACTCAGGCCCACTTTTTTTGAGCTAATGGCTCTGGAGTCTTCCTACTTCAGCCTTGAACCTTTCAGTTGGTAGAAACAGATATAAATAATATGTTCAAAATATTTTTTCCACCAGCAACACTCCCCAAACCCACTGCAGTCAGGGTGAATCAGGGTGGCTTCTCCTCCATCCCCTTGCTATGGTGGAGCAAAAAAAGGCTGCAGCCTGGAGCTGTGCCAGCAGGGTCCTTATGCCCCCTGCCAATAGGGAGGCATTGAGGTAGTGCTGACGTACGGGTCTTGAACCTCCCTTCAGGGTCAGGCCAAGGTAAAGAAGCAAAACTTCAGTAGTGTGGGATCAGTTGGTCGCTGCTAAAGGCTGAGTAGAATGTTATTATTAATAATATTACTTTTCCTCATCATTCTGGTACTATTTCTGCAGCATTTCCTAAGATGAACGGTGTTGTGCAATGTTGGTTTCCAAATAGTATATGGGCAATATTCCTTGATCAAAGGAAAAAAATGTTGAGTTCAGTGAATAAGTTTTGTTTACAAATAAAATAATCAAGTATGACAGGATTCTTAATGATTCAAAGCAGAACATTTTAATGCTATTTACTGAGGTGGTTGTGGCCTTCATGGAGCTATTGAACAGGCTACTGGGGGGAACAGGATTCTGGATTAGATTAAGCCTTTTTCTCATCCAGCAGGGCTTTTCTTCTTTTGATCTGCACAAAGACCACATGGTGTCAGCACATCAACTAAGGATAAACCACCTCAGGAAAGACAGGAACAGTTCAATGAAATGTAACTGGGGCTGTACTGACCGTTCACTGACAAACGTTCTCTCAGTGAGCATTGCACGGGGCAGGGGGCTGAAACAGTTTCCCCTCAAGTCCTCATTTTTGTATATACTTTCCCCAGCACTGTTTGCAGCCATTGTTTCCTTGGTCCGCTGCTCCTTGTACCATTGCTTCCCACTTTTACTTCTTGGAGTGATCTGGCCAATCCCCATTCCCCCCTTTGACCTCACTTGTTGAGAACTTCCTACTGCTCCTTTCCCATGGTCTAAAAGTTGAGACTCCCTTTCTGGGAAACAGGAATCTTTGTGCTCCTGTAGGTAGAAGAGTCTCCAGAGGATGATCTGGAGCTTTCCTCCTTTCCTCCCCTCAGCCTCCTGGCACCCCCACAGTTGGCTTTGCGGGGGGGGGGGGCAAGAAAAGCCCCAGAAAAGCATGCAGGATAAGGATCATTGTTCCATCTGGCAAGCTGCAGTGCTTGTGCTGACAGGACCTTCACCATAGCATGATGTTGAATTCAGCTTTTAATCTTGTTGTATTCGCTTGATTTCTTTGAGCTGCAGCTTGACAATTTTGGCTCAACAGTAGGGCCGAGTTCACTGTTAATAAACCCACTGTGACCCAAGCTAAAGCAGACCATTTCTCAACACATACTGAGCCAGTGTGACAAATACTGTGAGCACTAAATGAGCACAGACAAGCAGTGAGCTCCATCCATATTGAAGGTGCATAGTTAAGAATTATGGGGAAATGGATCAACTACAAAGCTGGAGCTTTTAAAAATGCACCCATGCTTTGTTTCTTAAAAACATATATAATGATAATAATAATAATTTCTATTTATACCCCACCCTCCCCAGCCAAGGCCAGGCTCAGGGCGGCTAACAAGCAATAATAAAAACAAGTTGAATGAATACAACTTAAAAACAAAATTAAAATACAACATTAAAATATTGAAACATTAAAATATACATCATTGTGCTAGAAATACTAGAAGTATGTTACGGTGTGGGGATTGTTCCTTGAACAGAGGACAATTACAGTAATTATTCAAATACAGCATAAAAGAAACTAATCTCTGAAGCAATCTATCCCTATTTCCAGTTTCAGACCAGAATCATCAATCCAGTTGTTTGTTCGTTTTCATGACTGTGCACACTTTTGTCAACCATTCTAAGATTTGCAGTAAGTTGTTAGATTTCCAGCATGTGGCAATAATAATCTTTACAGAAACTAGGAGAATTACCATAAGAGCCCCATGCCAGCATCCTTCGGGCAGTTGAACAAAATAACCAAGGGCATCTGACATCAACTTATTTTCTGCTATTAATATAATGGCATGCATAACCTTTCCCCAAAACCTATCAACCCAGGAGTATTCCCACTACATATGCATAAAATTAGAGTCCAGCATAGGACACTTTCCGTTCTTAAATTGAACTCTTTTATCAATCTTTTAACTTAGTGGTATAAGATACATTGTACCTTCCTCAAATTCAATGACATAATAAATGATTTTATCTTTATTTGATGTGTTTGTGTTTCAGATACATTTGAACATATTAAACTTCCAGTCCACAGCTGTCTTTGTTCTAGCCAAATTTGAACTTTTCCCTTAGAGTAGAATCCAAAATAATTATATTTATATTTTGCCAACATTCTTTTGTCACTGCATTCACTGCCACTGCATTCACTTTCTGTTTATTATTTGAAAAACATAACCAAATATAAGAAACCATAAAACAGGCAAATTGAGACATTGAATCGGCAAATATAAATAGACAATGCCGTTAAACATTTTCCCCAAATTTGATGAAATATAATAATCACATATTCACAATCCAGCAACCTATCCCATTTGCTTACCAAATAGCAAAAACATATCGCATCGTATTTAGATTAAATTCTGCATCTTGAATAACTGAAACGTAAAACTAGATATCTGATTATACATCCTCCCTATATCTATTAGCAGTTTTCTAAATATGTGTAGATATCAGATTCTTACAGTTTGATTCATCTTTCTCAGAAAGCTACGGCAGTTATCATTCCAAGCGCCAAATGAAAAGCCCCAAAGCTTGTAACCTTTTTCCTCACAGGGAAGTTGCTCCACCCCCTGAACATTTTGGTTGTCGTTTTCAACAATTTTTCCAGCTCTACAATAACCTTTTTGAGATGCCGTAATAGATAAACTTTATCTATTTAGCAAGATTTATAGACTGCTTCATCAAAAAAATATCTAAGCAGCTTATGTAAACTGATATAAAATATTCATTAAAACAGCGATACAAACAGACTTTAAAAACAATAGATGTAGAAACATTATCAGAATATAAATCAAGTCAACAGATTTTTAAAACAAATGTGTATAATAAAATTACATGTTTGGCTAGACTTGCCTAAACAAAACAAAAAAATCTAAGCTACTCATGTCTATTTATTTCAGTGGTTAGTTGGAAACCATACAATAAAGGGCCTTTCCTACTGTACCACATAGACAGTATGCTATACACAGTATTATTTCCCTTTTGACACAAAAGTATTTGTCAGATTCTATCATATTCTTAAGTGAACCCTTAAAGAAATATCAATTATAGGAAATAGAAGTTCTGGCCCGATTTGTAAAATTGACATTTTGAATGGAAAGAAGAGTGTTCACCAGCCATGAGCCTTCATCTGACTGATGGGTGGGGGGAGGAATCACCTGCAGAGACATCCCCTCCCTATTAGACCATCTGAACCTGAGAGTTTGGCCTGACTGGACTTCTTCACCCCAAGGGACACCCCTCCATTCCTTCCTCATCACCTTCACACTGTATGAGCCAGTGGCTAGAGCATATGGCAACGATCCTTTACAATAACAGGCGACTCTTCAGACAGTGGGAATGAAAGGACTAATAGGAGGCTCAAACAGACAGTCTTCCAAGTGCTCACAAGGCTTCAGGTACAGTACGCTGCAGAGGCAACAGGTTTTTCTGTGTTGAGTCCTAGCAAGTACTGTCTTCTGTCATCTCCCCAGGGTGTTGATAAGGTGCCCTTTTGCCCTGCTGCCCTGGTTGGGGTGATCTGGTAATGCCTACCAGATTTGATGGGACTAACAGACTTTCTTTTTATATATTTTTTTACTAAATCTTGTTTTACAATTTCAAGTAAACATTTTACAAAGTTTAAAATATCCAATGACTTCCCTTCTTCTGTTTCTATGGTTCATTTTACATATCATACATCCCTGCATATTTTACTATAACCATTCCAATCAATTTTCCACTTTTACATCCATCAAAAATTATTTACTCTGTTGAATTTATCTCAATGCTACAAGTGTTTTCAGCTGTACACAGTTATTTTCCATATACTCAATAAATGTTTTCCAATCTTCTTTAAACATATGTTCTTCTTGCTCTCTTATTCTATATGTTAAGTCTGCAAGTTGTGCATATTCTGTCAACTTAAGTTGCCAGTCCTCGCTCACTTTCCATTTTTGGGCTAACAAAAACAGGCTGTAGTAGTTGCATACATAAATAACATTTTCTGGCACCTGGGAATTTCAGTCTGGGTTATCCCCAGCAAAACAGACTCTGGTTTTGGGGGGAAGGTAATTTTGAACATTTTCCTTCAATTCATTATAAATCACTTACCAATACTCTTTTACCTTTTTACATGTCCACCACATGTGGAAGAATGTTCCCTCCACTTCTTTACACTTCCAACACTTATCTGATTCTGTCTTAAAAATCTTAGCTAACCTACTCAGAGTTAAGTACCATCTATTAATCATTTTCAAATAAGTCTCTTTCAATGAATAGCATGCTGTAAATTTCAGGTCGCTTTTCCATAGTTTCTCCCAGAGGTTAAGATCTATATTGTGTCCTGTATCTATTGCCCAATGTGCCATTGAACAAGCTCATCTTTAGTTTCCCATTCTAATAACAGATTATACATTTTAGACAAAAAATTATCATTGTTGTCTTGCAAGAGTTCTTTTTCAAATTGTGAGCTTTGGTCCAAAGATCCATTCTTTCTGGGACTAACAGACTTTCCTTGCTATGATCCTGCTCTTTGGGATGAAGTGAAGCCTATCAGTCAGCCTCCTGGTGTCAGCCCAGCCTTCCCTTGGATCCTAAACCAGAAGAGGACAGGACAAGATTATTTTACTCTGCCACAATTTCAAGTTACCCCAGTTATCTAAATATGTGTTAATCTGTACCAGTAGATGGTCAATTTTAATCCAAAACAATTGACTAAAATCTGCACCAATTCTAATCTCCAGTTATGTGACAGAACCATTATTCCACTTCAAATACCTCTGATTTAAACATGTTCAGGTGGCATCAAGGTATCAAAGGCAATTTTTTCGCAATAGGACACAATGCAGAGATAAAGTTAGAGGGATTCTGTACTGATACAGAAATATGATCAGCATATACAGAAAGCTTTCCAACAACTATTCCATCTCCCTCTTCAAATTGACAATTGTTCCCAATAGTATATTTTAAAACTGGAGCAGAAGAAGGCAAGCAATGGATGAAATTCACAATAGAAAGCTTTCTAGTAAATGCAGTTTGTACCCAGAGGATATTAACAGCCCAGTGAGTGAAATGTGTGATTTAACCATGGCCAAATAACACAAAGCCCTATAACTCCAAGCAAGTTAGTTATATTAGACTTATCCAAGAGGGAATTATTTCAGTGAGATAGATCCCTGTAAGACTTTAGAGCAAGTTCTGTTGCTATGCTGTATGTATGCTGCTGCTGGCATCTGTCTTGGGAGACAATTGAGTAGTGTGTCTTTGGGGATGAAGACAAACTGCTGGAAGGTTACAGTGCCGGCTGAGGCTGTGGAGACTGATGTGGGAGACACATGTTCTGTTGCAGCTGAGGCAGATGAACGTGTCTAGTTTTGCTGCTGCATTTCTTCTCTCTGTGCTCCTTCCAGCAGTTGTTTCTTCTCTGGTCACTGCTGTGGATACATGAGTTGACTTGCCTGCCTTCACTGCGGTTGTGTGCAAGGGCAGAGTTAATGTTTCCAGCTTTCATGTCATGTTTGCAGACATCTTTGTAACACAGAGTTTGTCTGCCAACAGGCCTGGTGCCGGAAGCCAGCTCCCCGCAGAGCACATTCTTTGGGAACCTGCCATCTGCCATTCTGTGGACATGACCAAGCCAGTGTAGACGTCACTGAGACAGGACTGCAAAATGCTGGGAATGTGGGCTTGGTGTTTATAAAGAGACAGTGTTGTTTAGTGGGTAGAGTGGCAAACATGAATGTAGGTCTACAATACTTTGGTTAAATCCAAGCTTAGTTTTGAATTCACTGGGAAATGGGAAATTCATTGTCTTTCAGCCTCAGTCCTTCCTTCAGTAAAATCAAAGGATAACATTTAAGGCCGACCTAATATTACATGGGTTTTTCTTGAACATTTTCAGCAATGTTTTCTCCTTGATGTTTTGGCACAATTAATTTGCATAGCCCTTTCTTTCTCTTATTCTTGGTTAACACTAGTAATATAGGCAGATTCAATGTAGTAATTACATGTGGCCACTCGTACTGTAGCCAGATCTGACTGGCTATGCTGCAGAGTGACATCATCTCATTACATGATTTCTGAATGAATGGGATCTCTTGTGTGACTAATTCAGGAAGGACAAAACAACAAAACAACAACCAGAGGAAAAAACATGGCACTCCAGTAGTTGTAGCCAGGGGTCACAATAGCAATGAAAACTCACAAAGTGCTTTGTGTGGGTGGGGGCATTTCTACCCCACTGAAATTAGTCTGTTCAGACCACAAATAAAAATTGAAGAATATTAGGCACAGCCATGGCAATAGCAAAAGCTGTACTTCAGAGAGTGTCCCAGATTCCCACCCAGTTGTTTGTCATTGTATGATGTGAGATAACTTAGATTCAGTTGTTTACATCATGCAGGGAAGAGCTGGAAGATGACTGTACAGGAAGCGGGTATCCCATGTGGTATCGAAGAGAAAAGGACTTTTTGAGGTGAAGAGTCATAGCTCAGTGATTAGAGCAGCAGTTCTCAACCTGTGGGTCCCCAGATGTTGTTGGACTACAACTCCCATCATCCCTGAGCTCTGGCCTTGCTAGCTGGGGGTGATGGGAGTTGTAGTTCAACAACATCTGGGGACCCACAGGTTGAGAAAGGCTGGGTTAGAGCATCTGCTGCGCTTGCATGCCATGCATCCTCAGCTTATGATAGGGCTGGGAGAGACCATTGCCTGGAATTCTGGAGGGCCACTGTCCAGGCAGTGTTCTAAGTTCCTTTGGAGTCCTATGGCCCATTTAGTCTAGCATCCTGTTCTGGAGGTAGCCAGCCAACTCTGGTACCCTCTGCACTTGCGATCCCCAGCAATAGTATTTTGAAGCAGTACCGTATTTTTCGCACCATTGGACGCACATTTTCCCCTCCAAAAATGAAGGGGAAATGTGTGTGCGTCCTATGGGTGCGCACTGACCCCTCTCGCTCTCCAGGCTTCAGGAAGCTCTGCGCAACCCTCGGGAGACCGACTCCGAGGGTTGCGCAGAGCTGCCTGCAGTCCCGGGCTCAGCGCAGCTCTGCGCGGCCACCGGGAGCCGGGCGCGAAGTCCCGCCCCGCTCCGGATGGCCGCGCAGAGCTGCCTGCAGTCCCGGGATCAGCGCACTTCTCCCCATCGCCAGCCCCACAAGCTCGGGGGACAGCGGGGAGGCAGAGCGCACCTTCCCGCTGTTCCCCGACCTAGTTCTTCCAGCCCCGCACCTGGGGGGGAAATAAAAATATTTTTCTTTATTTCCCCCCCAAAAAACTAGGTGCGCCCTATGGGCCGGAGCGTCCTATGGAGCGCAAAATACGGTATGTGTGATCACGTTTAGACTGAACTGTGCCCTGATAGCAGAAAAATCTGAATCCAGTACTACAATATTTGTCATATTTGGGGCTTGGGTTTGTTTTTTTAAAAAATGTGGGAGCTTGAGCTGATTCGAAGGAGTTAGTTTAATGGGAAGTTATGATGCTGTGTGCATAATCTGTAGGAAAATCAATTTGCCTGAAGTACTGAAATATTACACAGTGGGCATTCAGACTAATAGGATTATATTAATTAGTTAGATTGCTAAAACCAAAATAGGATACTATAAAGAAAGATAAAGCATTTTTCTGTACCCTGACTTTTGTTAATCAAGGTAAACATTTCATATTAGGGAGAACTATAAATTTCTGACATTCACAGAGAAACCGCAATAAGGGCTTTAATGCTAATCTTCCATCCAAGATAGAAAATGAATGGGAAATTGTTTGACAAGCTGAGGAAAATTCCTTGTTTTCTATGGGGTAGGGCCTGATTCAAATCTTACGCATCACTGAATTGGGGGAGGGGTGCATTGTATAGAGTTGGAAACAGGTTCAAGTCCATTTAACACACACACCAAAAAAAAAAAAACTCCAAGAAAATGGCATATATCAATGGTAATGGTAGGGCTACCATTGACATCCAGGGAGAATTTCCAAAAGGCAGCACTTTGTCCTGGATCTTAGGCAAGTCATTCAAAAAACTGTGTTTCCTAAAAAGCTCAACAACTTTCAGGGCGTCCTGGAGTACCATTTCATAAGTGGAATATCAGATTCAACACTCAACATGATTCAATAAACACATACCTTAAAAGTATTCCGTTCCTTTTCAGTCCCTTCCACTCATAAAAATTACCAGTGGCGTGGATTTGCCTAATTAAATATCAACCTTAAGTTGATATTATATGTTTGTCAGACCACTGTCTCAGTCTTATGGGTACATCCATTCTTTATTACCTCATGTGTACCTTCAGTGTAGAAGTAGTCTATATCCTACATACTAGCTGTTCTATAAAAATAAAGGTAAAGGACCCCTGGACAGTTAAGTCCAGTCAAAGATGACTATGGGGTGAGGTGCTCATCTCTCTAATATATGGGACACAGGTGGCACTGTGGTCTAAACCACTGAGCCTCTTGAGCTTGCTGATCAGAAGGTTGGCAGTTCGAATCTGTGTGACGGGGTGAGCGCCTGCTGTTCTGTCCCAGCTTCTGGCAACCTAGCAGTTTGAAAGCACATTAGTGCAATTAGATAAATAGTGGGAAGGTAAATGGTGTTTCCGTGCCCTCTGGCTTCCGACACAGTGTTCCATTGCGCTGGAAGCGGTTTGGTCATGTTAGCCACATGACCCGGAAAGCTGTCTGTGGACAAACACCGGCTCCCTTGGCCTGAAGTGAGATGAATGTTGCACCCCATAGTTGCCTTTGACTGCACTTAACTGTCCAGGGATCCTTAAGCCCTATAAAAATGGGGAAATCCTTTAATTTTGTTTTCTTACATTGCAAAGCTAAGTAGCAGGTGTTAGCACTGAAATGAACTGCATCTTGTGCTTAGTGGTGTGAGATGATAAATAGATTGTGATATTCATTTCCAATTAAAATTCTTACACAAAGATCAACGAAGCAGAGTCTTCTCAATTGAATCACAATGAGCTAATAAACAAAAATTCTCCCAGCCTCTTGATGGCAAATTATTATTTCCTTAGCATGTTAGATAACATCCTGGTATTCAATAATAGCACTTAGGAACAAAAGATTCTTGGTTTTGTTCTTAAACTTTGTTCCAGCTCAGTATATACCAGGCTTCCCCACCAACCTGCTGCCCTCCAAGTGGTTTAGACTACAACTCCCACCATCCTTTTCCATTGACTGTGCCGGCTGGAGCTGCTGGATTTGCTATCCAAAACATCTGGAGGGCAATGGGCTGGGGAAGTCTGCAGAATGCAAAAGGTCAGGATCACACCAGACAGGAGCAAAAGCAGTTTCATGAGAAGGTCATTAATTCGATTCTCCTTCCTCTGAGCCATAAACTTTTAAAAATTAAAACACAGAGCAGTTTGGTGACGGAAGGAAGCCTTCCATCATATAAATTTAAAATAGCAGCAAAGTAACCTTTACACTCAATTAGTACACAAGGCTTTCGCATTGGGGTTTATAGATAATTATAGGCAAGACTTACTTCTGTATCCTTAGACACTCTTCTGCAGTTCGTTGATAAAAATTAAAATGTTAATTTAGTCATCTAAAATGTCACCAGCATATTTTCAATATATGGCAATGTCATGAATCTTTGTTGTTGGAAATCCAGCCATTGTTATGCATTTACTAATCCAGCAGGATTATTGGGACCTACCCCCCCACACACTGAAAGTCTAGTGTTCTGTCTCACTCTGCCCTTCTTTCTTTATCCTCCTCTTCCTCATTAGAATCACTGATTGATTAATTGCCTTCTAAACAACTGTCTCACACAACACAAAGCAGCAAATACATTTAAAGCTGTAGTCCCTTATTGTATCCAGTTGTTTCACTCTAATTGTTGGTAAGTGCCTAATTAGGTAAGCATTGTTGCATTTTGGTAAGAAAACCTGTGCAAAGCTACCCACACAGGCTGAGGTTGAGTTCCTGGAAAGCAGAGCACAGGATACTATTAACACTGATAGCACACAGTGTAGATTCTTTTAAGGAAGCTATAGTAACACCCCATATTGGGGAAGTGAAGTAAACACATTGTGTTAGTCTGAATACAGCTGACAAGGTATAAGCTGCTCGTTCTGTTGGGAATCTGTGTACGTGCAGCTACTCACACTGTGTCTATTAAGGTTTGGCAGACAGCCAGAAGGCATTCTGAAGGAGTAAGTCTGCCTGGTGATAACAGAGACATGGAGACAGCTCCCTGATTGGTCAAGCTCTCTGAAGGGAGTGATAATTAATGGCCTACTAACTGGTATGTGTTAGTTCAGAGTTCAGTAGTTCAGTTGTTCTGTGTCAGTGTAGGAGTTGTGAGTCATGTAGCTAAAGTCATGCTAGCTAAAGATCCATGTTCTGTTCCTGTAAATAGTCCACTGTATATAATAAACACCTAACTACAAGTTCCCGGTTCCTGCTTCGTCTAGCCTGTCTGCAGCCAAGTTGCCAATTGCTTCTGTGGATTCTGTGTTTACTCTGCTAGGTCTGGCTAAGGTCCTGCAACTAGTCAGAAAGTTGTGAAACACCAAATAGCAAATCTTCCACATGCAGCAGCTCACATTCTGTAGTTTTGCTCACAATTATATGTAGTGGCTTCAAGACAACTGTTGGAATTGCAAGCTGAAGTGCTTGCACATGAATGACTTGCCACGTAGAGCAACTTCCATGCAGAGATGTTTTAAGCCAGCACCCTATTATGGTCTGTATGAGTGCATGAAGACATGTAATCAGATTTGCATCTTGGAAGTTTACACTGTTAGCTTCTACCACTGCCACCATCTCCAGGGGGTTTCAGGGGCCCAGCCACCTGCAAAACTTTTGCTGTGGATTCCCGGCCTCTGCCCGTCTTCCACATCTGCTGGCTCTGCAGCCGCTTCCATGCCTCTGTGCGCCCCCCACGACTGCCGCGGCGGTGTGCTGTGGCTGCAACTTCTGCACACTGCTTCTACTGCATGCTGCCTGCTGCAGCCGAACGCCACCTGTCACAGCCACCACGGCAGAGTGCTGCCTTAGCTCTGGCACTTCACCACCGCAGGGCCCCACAGCAGACGCACAGGCCCTGGCCCATGCTTCACCACAATAACGGTGCACTGTGACATGATGATGTCACGTCACAACATCATCACGGCATGGCACAGTGCATGCTGATGTTGAGCACTCACAGTGTGGGGCTCAAGTTGGCTCCCTTGTCTTCTATATATCATAATCTCCAACATTTTATAGATTAAAACAGGGACACGTGTGCATTTTTAACCCCTGTCTAGTTTCACACACCTGACCCAGTGGTATAGCATGAGTTGCCAGCACCCAGGGTGGAGAAAGTGTTGCGCGCCCCCCCCGGGGGGGACTGTGCAGCTGGGGTGGAGGCATGTGCCATGGTGCACATGCACAGATCCCACGAGACACATGGCTGTTGGTGCTGCTACTGGTGGTAGTGGCTGCATGCCATCTTTGCTTGACAGCTCTTCCGCCTCCCAGCTCAGAGGCAGGGCATGTGGGCTTTGCACCTGGTTGCACCCCCACCCTTATAATTTTGCACCTGTGGCCACCGCCCCCCTGCCCTCCCCCCATTATGACCAAACTCACCCCCATTATACCTGCTGTGTGTTCTGCTCATGTGCTCTATTTTTTTTTTAAATGATATTTATTAAAGTTTCAGAAAAGGTTACAAAAATAAGAAAAAGAAAAAAGAAAAGAGAAAATACAAAATGCAGAAAAATAAAAACAATTAAAAACAAATCAATCTTTCCATGTCTTATCTTTCATTTACTTGTTTCCCTGACCTCCTCACACCTCCCTTTTTTGTATTCCGGTTCAGTTAGTTAATTCAGCAAATCCTTTCCCTCTTTGTTTTTATCTTAATCCTTTATCTTAATATATTATAACTTTAGATTCTCTCCTGTTAACAATCCATTTTTACATACTCCTTTGTAACATTGCTGCTAAAACCACTTAACTTCATTCCGACATCATTCTAACATTCATTAATTTTGCAGTATTTCTGTAAATAGTCTTTAAATTTCTTCCAATCTTCTTCCACCAACTCTTCTCCCTGGTCTCGGATTCTGTCAGTCATTTCCGCCAGTTCCATATAGTCCATCACCTTCATCTGCCATTCTTCCAGGGTGGGTAGATCTTGTGTCTTCCAATACTTTGCAATAAGTATTCTTGCTGCTGTTGTAGCATACATAAAGAAAGTTCTATCCTTCTTTGGCACCAATTGGCCAACCATGCCCAGGAGAAATGCCTCTGGTGTCTTCAAGAAGGTATATTTAAATATCTTTTTCATTTCATTATAGATCATCTCCCAGAAAGCCTTAATCCTTGGGCACGTCCACCAAAGGTGAAAGAATGTACCTTCAGTTTCTTTACATTTCCAACATTTATTATCGGGCAAATGATAGATTTTTGCAAGTTTGACTGGTGTCATGTACCACCTGTATATCATTTTCATAATATTCTCTCTTAAGGCATTACATGCCGTGAACTTCATACCTGTGGTCCCAGTCAGCCATCATAATGTTATGTCCAACATCTTGTGCCCATTTAATCATAGCAGATTTCACCGTTTCATCCTGAGTATTCCATTTCAACAGCAAGTTATACATCTTTGACAAAGTCTTAGTTTTGGGATCTAACAGTTCTGTTTCCAATTTTGATTTTTCCACCTGGAAGCCAATTTTCTTGTCCAAATTGTATGCCTCCATTATTTGATAATAATGAAGCCAATCTCGCATTTTGTTTTTTAGTTTTTCAAAGCTCTGCAATTTCAATTTATCTCCCTCTTGTTCCAAAATTTCCCAGTATTTCGGCCATTTGGCCTCCATATTGAGCTTTTTCTGAGCCTTCGCTTCCATCGGTGACAACCACCTTGGGGTTTTATTTTCAAGTAGGTCCTTATATCTTATCCAGACATTAAACAATGCTTTCCTGACAATATGGTTTTTAAATGTTTTATGTGCTTTGACCTTATCATACCACAAATATGCATGCCACCCAAATACATTGTTGAAACCTTCTAGATCCAAAATGTCTGTGTTTTCAAGAAGCAGCCATTCTCTCAGCCAGCAGAATGCGGCTGATTCATAGTAAAGTTTAAGGTCTGGCAGGGCAAATCCACCTCTTTCTTTAGCATCTGTTAATATCTTAAATTTTATTCTGGGCTTCTTGCCCTGCCAGACAAATCTAGAGATATCTCTCTGCCACTTCTTGAAACAGTCCATTTTGTCCAAAATTTGCAATGTTTGAAACAAAAACAACATTCTTGGCAATACATTCATTTTTATCGCAGCGATACGGCCTAGCAATGAGAGCTTCAAATTTGACCATATTTCTAAATCTTTTTTCACTTCCGTCCAGCATTTTTCATAGTTATCTTTAAATAAATTCACATTCTTAGCTGTCATATTAACCCCCAGGTATTTCACTTTCTTAACCAATGTTAAACCTGTCTCCTTCTGAAACCTCTCTCTCTCAATCACTGTTAGATTTTTCTCTAAAACCTTGGTTTTTAATTTATTCAGCTTAAATCCTGCAGCCTGACCAAATTCTTGAATCAGTTCCAATACTCTTTTAGTACTAGATTCTGGCTCCTGTAATGTCAATACTAAGTCATCTGCAAATGCTTTCAATTTGTACTGGTTGGCTCCGACTTGTATACCCTTAACCAATGTACTGTAGAGCTCATGTGCTCTACAGTAGTCTGAGTCGGAAGCAGGCTGTGTTAGCAAGTTGACTGCATCTATTTATTTGCTCATGCTTTATCTCACTGTGGCTGCCTCATGGAATAGATGCAACTTGGACACCTTCAGCAACATTTACTGATAACTGAAAGTGCCCCACATTGCTTGGGAATTCTAAGAAACAACCCCGCCCCCCATGGAGATTTTTCAAAGAGAGAATGTGACCCAGACCAACTTGGCGTTAAGGCGAGTTAATCCCTACAGTCAGGAGGGAGGAGATGTTTTTTAATATTATGTTGGGAGCTGCCCAAGGTGACTGGGGAAACTCAGCCAGATGGGCGGGGTATAAATAAATAATAAATAAATAAATCATCATCATCATCGCCGCTGCCGCCACTATACTGCAAAGAACAGGAGGGCTGAATCCTCCTGGGTGATAGTGAAGCAGACCCTTGTAACCTGCAGGATTGCATCTTTGGCGGGTGGCTCCTGCACTGCCCCTCCATGTGCTTGGTTGCCATGCCAGGCCTACTTACCCTCCCCGCTCTGCCATCACCCCCACATGCAGCATTGCTCTCCCCCCCCCCCCCAACATGTCCTGGCTAAGTGTGATTCAGGATCTAGTAGATAATTGCACATATCTGTTTATCTGCTGAATTGGGATTTTATTATTAGTTGTAGTTGTATTCTGCATTTTCTCCAAAGGTTTATCTCTTTTAATCCTCTCTCACTACAGAATTAAGTCACGTTAATACTAAACTGCAGTCCCTCGTATTTGCCTCGTATTTGCAGTTTTTCACCACAATTCTGCTTGCAAGTCCTGCTAGTAGGCTAAAAAGCTCTAGGGCAGCTTTCCCCAACCTGGTGCCCCACCCCCACCCCCCAGTGCTTTGGACTGCATCTCTCACCATCCCCAGCCACCATTGCCAATGGCCAGGGGCGATGGGAGCTGTAGTCTAGCCACATCAGGAGGGCACCAGGTTGGGGAGTGCTGCTCAAAGCTGCTAGAGTATAGGGTCAACTCCATGATTATACTGTGGAGCATCATGGAATACAACACTAATAATCTCCAGTTAGGCTGCTGCTGAGTTTAAACAACAGCTTATTAATAGTTCCTAATCAGATCAGACTTAGTCTATTTTACATATCTGATTCTGTCTCATGTGTGCTTTTGTAATTTGATATGTGAGGCCTTAATATCTTATGCACGTATTTGTGGCACATCTGATTCCATGTTCTATTTCAATATCTCAAGGATTCATAAAACTTCATGACTGAAACTGGCAGATGAACATTTCTCAATTTAAGCCATAGCCGGTGTTGTTAATGATATTATACTTGCAAAGCGTAAACTTATAACAGCCAGTCTTGTTGCAGAATTCTTAATAGTCTAATTACTGTGTGATGATTTAACTTAACCTCATAGGAGACTTGTTTGGATCTTGCAGGGTGAGATTGAGAATAGACTTCTGACTTGCATGCTTCTTCCTCTGCTCTCTTCATCCCAGGAAGAAATTAACTATGGAACCAGACAATCCAACGTTTCTTTCATAGTATTCTTATTGCTTCCCGCTTTCTATCCCATTTTCTTCTTTGGTGAGCAAAGATATCCCAGCCTTAACCTTGTCATACATTATGATACGCTGGGTTCAGAATGGGAATGAGAATACAGAATAAATTTGTAGGATGAAAGGCAAAGATCCCCCTGTTCTGCTCTGTGATGAGGCTATCTTTTGCAAGGTTCAGGCTGAATACTAACAGAGGGTAAAGCTCTGGAATTGCTTCAGCAACAGTCAGACTTGGGCCAGTCCCTATATAAAAGCAGCAGCTGTATTCCAGTTGCACACTCTGCCTCTTCACCTGCAGGGGCTCCGCCCACTCCAGCATTCTCTTAATCCTGCGGAACAGGGACAACTGGTCACACAAGTGTCTGAAATGGAGTCCTTAAGCAGTGCTCACGTCATGGATGCTTCCGTTGAGATTCCTGCATTGCAGGAAGTTGGATTAGATGTCCCTCAGGATCCCTTCCAACTCTACAATTCTATGATTCTGTAATCTTAAGGTTTACCTCCCCTGTCACTGTAAGTGAACCATATGTTCTGTCCTTGGAATTACATTTAATTCTTGGACTCTGTACCTAGCAGGGGCTAGCCCTTCATTTAGGCATTAAGCCATGGCTTTAATCTGGATGACCACGACCTATGAGCTGTTTCTTGCTCTAAGATGATTTGCAACAAAAGCACCAACACCTTTTTTCATTCTTTAAAAAGAAAACGAGAAATTAAGGAAGAAAAATGAAGGGACAAAGATCTGGCTTCTGCACTAGCTGTTTCATCTGGCATCGCCAACCTTTATTTTCTCATAATAAGATGAGTCCTCATGACATCATTGCTGAATCATTGCATCCCACACTGTCTATTGCCCTCTCATGTTATTTTCAAATCTGTTTTGTGACCACATTTTTTTTTAAAAATGTAAGTGCTGCACAGTGCCTTTGAAATATTTAATAATAATAATAATAATAATAATAATAATAATAATAATAAAATTTATTTATATCCCACCCTCTCCAGCCGAAGCCGGGCTCAGGGCGGCTAACAACAATCAAATAATCAAACAATCAAATAATCCAACATTCTAAAAACATTTCATTTTAAAAATTAATTAAAATCAACTTAATGGCAACCGTTAAGCAAAATTCTGTGCAGGTTGCCAGAGGAGGGAGTCAGGCTGCGCCCTGACCAAAGGCCTGGTGGAACAACTCTGTCTTGCAGGCCCTGCAGAAAGATGTCAAATCCCGCAGGGCCCTAGTCTCTTGTGACAGAGCGTTCCACCAGATCGGAGCCACAGCCGAAAAAGCCCTGGCTCTAGTTGAGGGCAGCCTAACCTCTCTGTGGCCTGGGACCTTCAGGATGTTTTTATTTGCAGACCGTAGGTTCCTCTGTGGGGCATACAAGGAGAGGCGGTCCCGTAGGTACGAGGGTCCTAGGCCGTATAGGGCTTTAAAGGTTAAAACCAGCACCTTAAACCTGATCCTGTACTCCACCGGGAGCCAGTGCAGCTGGTATAGTACCGGATGAATGTGATCTCGCAGCGAAGACCCCATAAGGAGTCTTGCTGCGGCATTCTGCACCCGCTGGAGTTTCTGGGTCAGTCTCAAGGGCAGCCCCATGTAGAGCGAGTTACAGTCTGGATGTGACCGTCGCGTGGATCACAGTGGCTAGGTCAGGGCGAGAGAAATAAGGGGCCAACTGCTTAGCTTGGCGGAGATGAAAAAATGCCGCCTTTGTTATAGCTGTAATCTGCGCCTCCATAGAGAGGGAGGTATCGAAGATTACACCCAAACTCTTAACGGACAGTGCTGGCACTAATTGCACCCCCGCAAGAGATGGGAGTTATTATGCATTATGCATTTAAGTGAAAGCTTCCTGTTTGCCAGTTCAGCCTGCTTAATTGTTTCCTGTTCAGTGGCTAGTAGGTTAATTGATGAATTGCCCCTCATTAATCAGATTTTGTTCCTTGTGGGGTGTATGTGTCAAATTACTGATTTCCTTCCAAATTTTGTTTCATAGCAAAGGAGGGATATAGAAAGAAACCAGTAACCGCCCCCCCACCTCTCATGGGAAACAAAAGATGACTAACTAAGGGACAATTCATCTCTAATCCCTCAGTCATGCTAAAAAAAAACCCCATAAGTAAATAGACTGAACCTACGAGGATGAAATGTTCAGTGAACTTGCTGGGAAGCTTTGCTGCACTGGACTTACTTATGAGTAAATATTACAGGACAGTCTTGAAAGGACACGTCTTTAGTGTAGCATTACCATAGGTTTTGTGTGGAACCTTCATTTTAATTCCACTCCCAGTGAATAGCAGAACAGCAATGCCAAAACAGTCCTAAAGGACTTGAGTGTGAAAAGTTTGAAAGCAACCTAGGAATGGCAGATGCAGGAGAAGGAAAAATAAAAGAAGAGAAGGAGAAACTCTGGGGTGAGAGAGAGAGAGAGAGGGTGAGAGAGAGATATCAAGTGTAGGTACTAAGTTGCAGGTTGAAGTTAAAGGAGGGGCCTCAATCTAGTAAGGTTAAGAACCAATATTTTATGGTAAAGGCATTAAGATCACATGGAAGTTACCGTTTCATGGCCTATATTTCACTGGATGCTTAGCCCTCTGCTATATATTGTTACAAAAGTCCGGTGCCTGCCCCTCTCTCTGCCAAGTGGTGGCAAGAGCCCATGGGGGTCCCAGGCCTCATGGATACAGGATCTGTGCTCCTTTTGAGAATGGAAGACATGGCAGAGACTGTTGTGGCTTTAAGAAAAATGGTTTATTCACCTATTTACACCCTCAGTCTGCATGGAGGGAGTCCAGATCTCACTGCATAGTTATTTCAAGAGGCCACAAAACAAGCTGCTTGCAGCCAGCCTACCCAAGATGGATCTCAGCTCTTCCTTCTGCTTTTCCTTCCCAGCAAAAACTCAATTTTCTTGTCCCCTCAAACACACACCCCATCACCTTAGTAACATCTCACTCACCAAGCTGAAGGATTACTCCCCCAATTGCCCATGAGACCTTTTGGCATGTTAACAGGTTTGCTCTTTGCGGGTGGCGCTGTGGTCTAAACCACTGTGCCACTTGGGCTTGCCGATTGAAAGGTTGGTGGTTCGAATCCCTGCGGCAGGATGAGCTCCCATTGTTTGGTCCCTGCTCCTGCCAACCTAGCAGTTCGAAAGCACACAGTGTAAGTAGATAAATAGATACCGCTCCGGCGGGAAGGTAAACGGCATTTCCATGCACTGCTTTGGTTTCCCCAGAAGTGGCTTAGACATGCTGGCCACATGACCCGGAAAAACTGTCTGCAGAAGCGGACAAACACTGGCTCCCTCGGCCTGTAAAGCAAGATGAGTGCCATAACCCCAGAGTCGTTCGTGACTGAACTTAATTGTCAGGGGTCCCTTTACCTTTAAACCAGCCAGGCTGGTTTGCATAAGTCAGCCCAGGAATTCCCTGTCTGGCACAGCTCTGCTGCTTGTACATGAATCCATTAATCAAAATAATGGGGTTTAGATGGGTCCCCCCCCCCCCATCTATATCTATAACAATACAATACTATTATGGCAGTCACTCAGTTCCATTAACTGAGTGACCTTATCATTATGATGCTCCATTGTGTTTCCTTCAGTATGAAAACTTGCAAATTGGTATTTTTGCAAAATTGGTGTGTACAACTAGTTCTCATTTAAGCCACTTTGAAATGTTTATGCTTGTATTTTTGTTTTTGTTTTCTTAGCTAGGCATGAACGATGCTCATTTGCATTACTTTACAACCTCTTGAAGTTTGAAGGCCATGGGCAATGTTTTTGTTTTCCTTATTGACGTTTCTTTTATAAGCTTACTGCAGCTGGATTTTCTCTCCTCCTGTAACATTTCACACTTTACGGTTCAATTATGACTAGGTCAGGATGACCTTCTTTCAGCCAATAAACAAGGTTTGTTTTGTGGATTTCTTTTGCAACCTGCTCACATTGTCATCTCTTATTTATATCTTTGAAATCCACACAGAGTGAAAGAAAGCTAGGTCAGGCACAGCGATAAGCATTTGAAATCACACAATTAATATGTTTATTCAAAAACCAGGTACATTAAGTACCCACTACATATGAATTATAACTGAAGGAAGAGCTTGCTCCTTTGCTGGTATGTATAATGTGTAAACTACATTTATATTTTGATGAAGCATATTTTGCAAGTGTATGCATGTAGAATGTATTTCTTTAGATAAGCTCACTTATGTGCATGCATAAAACACATTTACACGATTTCCACATCTCAATTTTTGTTACTTTGATGTCTTGTCTATGCTATGCTCCATCAAAAGCTGTAACTGGCATTAATTATCTTATTTCATGTCAGATATATATCCATATCTAAGATATGCACAATATAGCATCCGCGAATCTCTGATTTGTCATCTAAGCTTTGTATCGAAATGAAAGCTGTAATTCAAAGAAGCTTTGTACATGCACAGGGAAGAGTCACACTTACAGTATATGGCAAACAATTCATAGAAAAGTCTGGCTGCATTCAAAGTTCTCTAAAATGACTGCACATCCAATTTCTTTAGATTTCCAAATTAATGTTTATGAGACTGTTAAAGCAAATTGAAACAGTCTGAAGATTTCATTGAATATAGTTGACTATCTTCAGCAGTTTGATTGATTATAAAATGATTTTAGGAAACCTTTTAGGAAACTGTGATTTGATTACATAATTGAAAGCAAGTTGTGGGAATGGACTTCCAGACTTTTGAAAAAGAGGTCGTGGCTGATTCTGTTTTGAACCATGAGCCTGGAACAAAAGTAGCCCATGGCCATTCTCAGTGCAACTCCCCAAGCCACACACACACACACTTTTCCCCAGCGGCCAGCTGATCAGCTGGACAAAGGGGCAAATCACTGCTCCCACATTGCTAAGCAGCACAAAGACAGTGGCAATTAGCTGTAGCAGGATCACTGAGGAGTGCAGGTTAAGCATAGCTGAAGGGGAAGTTAAAATGTGCATGTGTCTGTGAAAAAGCAAGGGGAAGTGTGAGTGCCTGAGAGGTTGTGTGGAGGGAAGGTTGTACGTCTGGGGGGGGGGGCGTTGTGGTTGTGTGTGCATGAGGGAAGCAAGACATGGAGGGGACACCAGTCCTGGCCCTGCCCTTGGTAACAAAGTCTGGCTTAGAAGTAATCATTTAAAGTCCCTTTAAATATATATTAAAAACACCAATCAATTTAATTAAAGTAAAATATTTGAATTGATAATTTTGTTAGTGAACCTGGGAGAAAAAGCTCAATGGAAACTCTTCATGAAGCCATGAATGGTATACATGGCAGTGCAGCTTTCTGTTGAACATAAAGTAAAGCTGTTGACTTTTAAAAGCCTTATGGGGGCGGGGGGACAAAACAATTCTGAGCCGGTACCTTCTATCTCCATTCTGAGTCTCTCTATCAAGATGTCTGGAGGTCAAAAGAGAGGGAGGAAGATCACTCCTAATTACATGCTCATCTTGATACACAATGTCATATACACAGTGCCTTTTTAAAATCCAGCAGCAAAGCTAGAAAGGCTTTATCCATAAATCAGGGGCCGTACTTTATCCTAGTTATCCACTAGGGATGTCAAGGGTGCTCTGAGGTATTAGAACAAAAAGGATTTACCATACTGCCACATAAAATATTGAAGGGAAGTTTTGTTTTGTTCTTAAACTCTGGACAATACATTGATAATCTTTTTTTTTAAGACAGACATAGGATGGAGCTAGATATTAACACATCTCTTTTGTAATATCATCTATTTGCCTGGTTCCTTTCAAAAGGAACTGTTGCCCCATTTCAAAGATTTTCAGAAACAAATACATTTCCGGACCAAACACACACATGCGCGCGCGCGCACGCACACACACACACACACACAACAAACAGGAGGAAAGGAATGTCTACATTGAGCAGGGAGGATGATGGGAGGTCATCTACCTATGCCTAATGTGGAGTATGGCATCTCTGACTTCCAGTGGGGTTCCACCAACTGTGAAGGGAGCTGATATCAGACCTCTGCATGAGATATGGAGCTATTTCTTGATATGGATTGTACCTGGCTTTTTATCTGCAGCTTAATAAAAGTTTGAACTCTTTTTAAAATGAAGCAATTCTCTTAGCACTAGATTAGCGATTAGGAAAACCAGCGTCTTAGCTCCTGAGGACAAAACTTTAAACTATCTGCAGTCTGTTCCATTATTGTGTTTCCTTTGCCTAATAAGCAAAATAGAGGCTTTCAGCATCATGAATTAAATAGAGAATTCCTTATTTGCCCACAGAGAGCCTTGGAACTTATATTGTCCATATGCACCAAGTATTTCTAAATTGCTGCACATACTTTAAAAAAGACAACAGAAATTGGATTTTAGAGCTTACATTTTATATATGTAGAGTTGTACACACATAAATTGTATTATAATAGTTAAGAGGTTGTACTTCAAAATCTTATCTTGAGCCACAGCCAGTGGAAAGAGGGATATTTATCAATAACAGTCCCATCAGGGATTTTGTGTCTTGTCTCAGGCAAGTAACAAAGACATGATGTCCTGAAGCAGAAAGGCTGATGGCTAGGTATTTTGAGCGTCACTGACATAACTGCTGGTGATATTCATATTACTTCCCTTCCCTCTTTTCTTTTAAAAAGGTCCCTCCGGTGTTCCCTATTTTCACATCATTTCACTCCTTATGACTTTCTTATGCTACACGTCTGCCAACTGGTTGCATCTTGGTATCTGAGGTTATAGTGATTTAATAGCTATCCAAAAGTGGTTTCCTTACTTGAAACTTTCTCCAAATGCTTTTGATGGATTGACAAGCCTCTCAGGGGCCAAAACTGAAAGACAGCCTCATTTATCCCTGTGTCTGTAGATCCTGTTAGCAAGGATCTTGGCAGCAAGAGCAGTTTGTAAGTATAAATCAGTTGGTGCTCACAGTTCTTTCACCAGCTCCGCAGTTTCTGATTAGTAAACACCCTCCTTAGAAAGGGAAGGCTGCAAGGGGAAAGGTTTTTATTTCCCAAGACCCCACAACCCCCTTTTCTCCTGCAATGTATGGGCCATTGAAATAATTTCCGAAAAGCTCTTTTAGGAAAGGCTGTTAAAGATTCAAAGGTGTCATCTAAGAGATGAGGAGCCACATCTTGCTCGCTAGCAGAAAAACTGAAAAATCTAGGCCAGTTCCTGAATACCAACTGGAGTGCTTCATCAAGAAAGAGCTACTGGGATGTGAGGTTTGATTATAATCCAATCTGGAGGTAATAGGAACAAGCAGCCACTTACGTTTGTTCGTGTAAATTCCCCATTTGTGTATCAAGCAGGGAGTGGGAGAGGGGTCTAACTTTTGCAGCAAAAGATAATCATGGGAGAGGGATCTAATTCTCTCCTTCACTACCTTACTCTCTTCAGGCATTTTCCTCCCAGCCCAGATCGTATCTGATATTGTAATGAGGCTGGGAAGAAAAGCAGTTTGGATGACAGACTGTATGTAGGGCAGGTAAGGTCAGAACTCCCCATATCTGCACATCCCTTTGATGTAAAATTAGACTGCTTTTAGGACAATGAAGTGACCAAGAGACAGGGCTGCTCCTCTAGCTTGACCCCAAATGACCTCTTGAGAGAATCTTGTGGGTACTTTTGTGCCATCCAGAGTTGTTTTATTTATATTTATTTAACAGGATTTATATACCGCTCAATCATCAAACCCTCTAAGCAATTTAAATTATTCATTAAAATTACTGATAAAATCAGAAACTAAAAACAAGTTAACCTAAAACACTTCAAAAATAAAATTACATATTAAAATACGTAATTTAAATTCACATGTCTGGGAAGATGTGCTTAAACTAAAAAGCTTTTAGAAGGCACCTGCCTAATATCAATGAGCAGAGAGTTCATTTGGCGATCGCTCAGCTTCTCGGAGACCACACAATCCGCTCCTCTGGGTCCCCCTTCGGGCCCCTCCGGGGGCTGCTAGACATCCATTCAGCCTTCTCTCTCGCTCATAATGAAAAACTTCTGCAAACAGCTGCACTATATGTTATCCCAAATTGTTATCTCAAGACATTACAAAGTCAGCCAGCAAATATTTCCTACTTCTCTCGAAAAAGGGAGGAATTCTCATCTTTCCATGCTGCGTCATATTAACAAACGCCATCTTGTTTCTTCTTTTATGTATATCAGGTCTTTCAGGTCTGAGTAAAGCTGCGCAGTTGAATACTTAATTATAAATAGAAGTCCATCTATACTCTTTTTTTTTTTTAAAAAAAAGGTTTCTTAATGAGGCTTGGCATAGAAAACCAATTGTAGATGTTAAGAAGAGAAAAAAGACATACCAAACACCTCCGTAATCCACACGCCATGATGAGAATCTCTTTGAAGTCCGAGCTTAAACACCAGGGACTGTACAGTTCTGCAGGTTTTTCCTTAGTCTTCTTCGGTCCAGACTATGTCTGTTTATTGTCCAAATCCAATCATTTTATCAAACAGATATTTCCGGCTATGAGAATGGCATCGAAGAGTGCCAGCCGTGTCATGCTCTGGGACCCAGTGTCATGCCGCTTGCACCTTGATGCAAGCTGACAATCTTGGACAATCTGCGGGTCTGCGAGACAGTCCTCCCCCACCCTGGGGAGTCTGCCAGGGCTAATGACCCCCATATCAGCCCTGAATTACCAGCATGGCTGGGATCCGATCGTATGGGAGTCAGCCATTTCCCACCACCAGAAACAGGAAGCCAGTTATCTCTTTGTGTGTTGGAACATTCCAAAATCTAATCACATCTGTAAGTCTTGGGATGAGCTATTCCAGGAACACAGAAGATGTCTTATGTCAACAGTGACTATCCCTGGCTCTCCAGGATTTGGAGCAGGAGTTTCTCCAGTGCTGGGGATTGAAAATGGAACCCTTTTCACACAAAGCAGATGTTCTACCATTTAGCTATAGACCTTCTCATACAGTTATTCCCCTCTAGCTGAAGTGGTGGGATAGCAAAATCCATTTGTTTGGTGTTCTATATTATGCTCAGTATGAACTGAGCATTACAGTGATCTAACATGAGATACACCAGCTACCAGATTAACAGAATTTGCCAGGCAAGCCACTACCTTTCAGCCTTATCCACCTCATCTGTGTTATGAAGATAATGCTGATGTAATGTACAGAGTGGTGACAGTGAGGATTACAAAGATAATGTATGTGAGTTCCTTTGAACACACAAAAGTGACATAAAATCAATATACTTATTAATTATAAAATGGACAGTATTTGCAACTGTGCATGTGTATCAATATATAAAGGTATTATTATACTATATTTGGGTGTGTGGGGTATTAGGGGAGGGATAGTACCTCTCGTGGGGACATGTCTTGCTCATTCTGGGGTAGTTTGTCCACCTTTGGTCCCCACCCTCCACTCAGCTCTCACCTGTGACTCATGGAAGTTGTCAGCCTGCGATAGTGGCCACATGCCAGGAAACAGCTTTGACTGACTGGCTAAACCAGATGAGGGTAGCTGACGGGTCTCACACTCTCAGTGAGTTAGATGCTTCTCTTGCCTGTGAAGAAATGCTCTGGCTCGTCAACCTGGGAAGGTAGCCCATCTAGCAGAAGAAAAATTCTGATCCTAAGTCTCTGATGCCCTTGGGACATATTCAGAAGAAGAAAGGGCTAAGGAGTAAATCCTACCCAAATCAAGATGGTTGGATGGCACCTTGTACACCTCCTTCTGTCCACTCCTGCAGCCACATCAGCAAGGCCCAAAGGGCGGTCATCAACTGGGCAGCTCAGGACCTCCATACACACTGCCCAAGCTAGCGCCCCAGATAAGTCACTTTGGTGCTGCCAACACAGTGGTCTGACTTCATGCCCAGAGGCACACTCTGTTGTCTCTTGAGACAGACAGATAGTTGCACTCAAAGATTTAAAAAGCAGTTGAGGATTAGGAGTGCCTCTTTATCTTTACATGTCGAAAGTATGGCTAAGACTTTTAGCAGGAAGACAGAATGAGCATCTATGGTCTGCTCCTAGTTACATGCACAAGTGGATTTTAGTGGGCTTATGCATGCATAAATGCACTTAGGATTGTATTAATTTTCTTAGTGTATTGTTTCAGCTTTAATTTCAGTCTCCCCTTCTCCCACTTTGTTTGTTTCGCAGTAGCTACTTAGACTTTTAAAACAGAACCATGAAAATTCAGCAGACATCTGGCATAACTTGTTTACAGTAACTTTTACAGCTGGCCATTAATTTTCATGCTAACTACAACATTATTTACCTCCAAAGGAAAAAAAATCAAATTCAGCCTCTCTCATTTAAATGCAACCTCTTTAATTTTATCCACCAATACATCTGCATAAAGTATTCCCTTCATTTCCAGAGATTCCATATAATTGCCAAAGACCTTTCTTTTAACTCACTTCTTGACATTCCATTTCTTCATACGTTCATTTGTTTTAGCATTTTGCTCATATCTCTGTTGAACATTGCTGCTGGAATGAAATTCCATACACATGTTCAGAATAGATTTCTCCATTCCAAATTCAAATCCCAAATAGACCCCTTTGTCTATTTTCAAGTAAATATGAAAAATAGATTGTAGTGTAATATCCAAAGCAAGACCTATTGAACACTATGCAGTACTAGTTTGGTGATTGTGAGAGCAATCCTGTAACAAGGTCCACTGAGATGGGCAGGGTTAGGATCCTGTGTGTTTTTGGCTGTGCCAGAAGGTTCCCAACACAGCTGGGCCAGGCCAGTATAACATGCCATGCTTGGCTCAGCTGAAGGTATACCTGTGTATCTCCCCCATCCTGTCCTAGACAGGATGTAGCCAGCTGAGCCAAGCTTGGCAGATCTTAAACTGGCATAAGCCCTTAAAAAGGGGTGTTCTGTGGGTGTGGCATGGGCAGGCCAGCTTGGGCTGGATCCTAAGCCCATTCAGCTCAGTCATGTGACCTGACAATGCAGCACACATTAAGCTGGCAAAAAGGGTAGTGTAACTCAAACATTATTTTAAAGGCTTGTTTCCCCCTTCTAGGCTGGCTCAGCCAGCAGTAGCCCCACTGCTGAATGGATGTGGGGTAACTTCTTGCCAGCTTAACTTAATTGGCTTGCTTTACTCCAGCTTCTTGTGTATTGGACTGCTCCCTGCATATATTGTGTGAGTCACCACAGGCCTGCTATATGAATGCCTTGAGGAAACCAACGTGCTATCCTGTATGTTTGAGATATAGGCATTCCCTCCCCCTTATGTGGGGGTTATGTTCTGGGGGCCCATGTGCATAAGCTTCTAAATGCTATTTTTTTTCTTGCTCTCCAACTGTCCACACAACTCTCTCTTCGACTAGAGCTGAAGTTCTGGGGCTGGGTGGAGGATGTGCAGAAAAACAGCTGCTGCTGCTGCTGCTGCTGCTGCTGCTGCTGTGCTACCACACATATCAGCTGCTAGGTGGGGAGGCTGAGCAGCCTAAACACTATTCTTCTGGTCTCTTTGGGGCTTCCTCCACCCTCACTGGAGTCCTCTTTGGGCTCTGGGGATGGTCTCCGCACGAGAGCTTTCCAGCTTTCTCCCGCCATTTCCTGTTTTGAATCTATTTATTCATTTATTTCCCGGTCTTGTGCATATATGCGGTCACATGCAAGTCAGTCTCACGTAAGTGGGGGAATGCCTGTAATGTGTGATTGTTGGTTTTAATTGTTGAACATCAATTTGGCCACATTAGCTAAAATGAGAAGTCTTGCCTTGGTGATTATCAGGAGTGAAGTCAGGAGGACTACAGAGTCAGCTCATGATGCCTATAGAACATCTCTCTTCTCTAGATGCAAAATGCAAGACTGAAGAGCACAAAACATCCTAAATGTCAAAGTCTGCCTATGTCTTTCTTGTTAAGTGAAGCAGTCCTTAATTGGCAACAAAAACAGCCAAAGCACTGATAAAACACAAACATCTTCTGGTGTCTCCCCGAAAGCTTGCATTATGTATGGCATCTGCCATCTTGATTGATCTGTTGTTAGCATCCAATTGGGGCAATACAGCTGCCTAAGTGTTTTTGTTTTTAAGAAAACCTTTGCCAGAGGTACAAATGACAGAATTAAGAGAAGCCCTGGGGAATGTGCCTTGGAATGTCTAGTAACAAAAATAAAATAAAAATAATCATGCCTCAGTAGCAAATGCTATTGGGGGAGGGGTTAGAGTTTTAAAACATAATTTTCCTCCCCCACCCCCAAATAAAAACAGTCAAGTTTATCAAAGAGATTAGCATTATATAATTTTCATGCTTTCATTTTAGAAAATTGTCCAAGTGACTGGCATGTGTTATCCTGTACTTTACATTTTTTAAAAGTATGTATTCATTTTCCCTGCTGGGGAAGAAAGTCATTCAAAAAGAGGGAGAGAGTGGAGGCTGACATTCTTATTATGCTGTCATTAGAAAGACTACTACTTTTCAAGGTCTGTGTCTCTAAAGTGACAGGCTAATACATTCTCTTCTTAAATTCTAAATCTCCTTGAGTGCACCCACACAATTTATCTTAAAAAATAAAATTCTGTTGGTGCATTGATGCTGAAAGCCTGTAGAAGATAGTGAGTGGAATTTATTTTTCCCCATATCAAGTGAAAATATAGATACAATTTTTGGCAAATATAAAGCTATCTGCATACTATGAATATAATACCTATCCTAAACATTTGTTCAAAGACCATTTTCATATGACTAGAACCTTGCACCCAAAGAAAGCAATATATGAAATTAAATTCTTCCCTCCTTCCCTGCAAGACAATGAATCATTGCAGTAGAAGCTACAACTGGCAAAATTCCCTCTTAGGGCCTGGATTCTTGGCCTTGCAGCCTGTATCTACGTAGCTTCCTAGTCCCCTGTTCCCAGGCCTGTACCACCCTTGCCAGGATGCCAGCATTTCACACCCCATCTTGCATCAACGCCCTGTGTATAGTTCTGCTCCAGTTCTTACTTAGGTCTGTACTTTCTGAGGAGCTTCTTCTTGCCTTCATTCCTTGTCTCTGACCTTTACTTCAAGCCTAATCCTCTCACTGTGCTTCTCTTAGATTCCTCTTTCTCAGACCAATGTCTTCTCTGCATCCTTATTTATGTCAGTCTCATTGCTTCTGGGATCCTCTTCCTGTGGTTTCCCTACATACTGGAAACCCTTTCCAGTTGTGAGTCTGCCGCTGTGTAAGACTTCTCTAACAGAAGCTGTACTAATTCCCCAAACAAGTGAACATTCAGTGCAACTACACCAATGCTTTCTTTCTGGGGATGCTCAATGGTATGCAGCACCGGCATCAGTTTTCTTCAAATGCTAAAAGTGTGGCACTTACTGTACCAACTTCATAGTGAGTACTGGGACCATTTTTTCTTAAAAACAAAACAAAACAAAACACCAAAGCACTGAGCTACTCCACTGATCGGTACTGGATTGGCTTCAATCCACCAGAACAATACTGTATTCCTAGGTGCCAGCAGTTTAATATTTCCAGTGAAGAGCACAGTTCTTGTTCATCTGAGCTCTATGTCATCTAATGCATGGTAAAAGCAAACATTGCTCATTGTTTTCTTTTGTTTTATCTCCATGTTGATTTATGTACATGACAATAAAGATTTAGCAATAGTGGTTTCTCTGTTTTTTTATACATAATATTGCACTATGCTTTAAACTCAGCAATAAATTTCTGTCCATATGGCAAGAAAATGAGTCAGTTGAGTAGTCACATTTTTTTAAAAAAGCAGGATTGAGAAACCAGTAAGAAAAGATATGTCTCCCAGACAGTCTGCTACTGACACTAAAGTCACTATTCTTCACCAAAAGACCTCAAACGGAAGTTCCAGCATGAAATTCCTGCGCTATAATTTATCAGTGAATTTGATTCTATTCATATCTGATTTAATCATTCCAATGGGTTTCTTTTCCACTATAGATGTTTAAATAGTATAGCATAGCTAGAAGGATAGTATTATATATAACTGCTGTTATGAATGATCCACTCTTTTCTTCATTTAGGCTTTGCTGCAAATGTATCAGACTTCCTGTACAGCTTATATTTTAAAGCATTTTGGCTCACTGCTGCTTACCATTTTATGTATCTAAGTGTGGGTGGCAGAACTCTATAAGTAAATATTTCATTGGCTAACTGGTTACTTTCATGAAGTGGAGTGTAATCCACAATAGTTTATACTGCAAAAAAATCTGTTACCGTATTTTTCGCTCTATAGGACACACTTTTTCCCCTCCAAAAATTAAGGGGAAATGTGTGTGCATCCTATGGGGCGAATGCAGGTTCCTTGCCTTCAGCGATAGCAACGCGAAGCCTCCGAAGCGCAGAGGAAGCACTCTCTCCTCACTCCGGAGGCTTCGCGTTGCTTTCACTGAAGCCTGGAGAGCGAGAGGGGTCAGTGCATACTGACCCATCTCACTCGCCAGGCTTCAGGATAGCCGCCTGAAGCCTTTGGAGTGCAGCGCGAGTTCCCGCTGCGCTCCGCAGGCTTCGGGTTCCTTTCGCTGAAGCCAGGAGAGTCTTGCTCTCAGCGAAAGGAACCCAAAGCCTGAGGAGCGCAGCGGGAACTCGTGCTGTGCTCTGAAGGCAGCAGGTCGGGGAGCAGTGGAAAGGCTGCCTTCAGTCTGTTCCACTGTTGAAGGACCCTTACCTTGAGAAAGTTCTTCCTGATGTTGAGTCAGAATCTCCTTTCTTGTATGTTCCAGAGCAGGAGAAAACAAGCTTGCTCCATCTACCATGTGACAGCCCTTTAGATACTTGAAGTTTACTTGGTTTTAGATATTTGAAGATGACTTGGCAAACCAAGCTGTTAGACTATGCCGAAATGGCAAAGCTGACCAGAAAGTTCAAAAACCAAGAAGACAAAAACTTTAAGAAAGAATGGGAAAAAATTATAATTTATTTAGGAGACCACTGTAAGCAGATGAAAACATTAGCAGGCTTTTAACCTCACTTGTAATGTAACAAATACCATGGACAATATGGATAGATACAAAACATAGACTATGAAATAATATGGAATTGAAAATGTTGACAGTAGGACCCATCGAGGGGATGGGGGGAAGTATTGAGATTTAGAGAAATCTCATTTTATGGATATGTCTTGGTATTGTGATTAACTTAAACTAGCAAAATAAAATAAAAATGATTTCCCAAAAAAATATATATTTGAAGATGACTATCATATCTCCTCTTTTCTAGACTAAACATACCCAGCTCCTCCAAATGTTCCTCTAAGGCTTGGTTTCCAGACCCTTGGTCATCTAGGTTGCCCTTCTCTGCACACTTTTCAGCTTGTCAAGTTCAACAAATTATTACCCAATTTCTTCTATTATATTGTGCTTCCCTTATATTTGCTCTGTTCATTAATAATTTGTCTGTACCTCCACCAAGTAGAGGTGGATTTAGCTTCCTAATCTTCTCTCCCCCTGCCCCACTGTATACCCACTTACATCCCAAAGCAGTGGGAGCTTTTAAATGAATTTTTTTTCATGCTTTCCATGTTTCTGATCACAAGACATTTCTTGAAACCTTTCAGGGTAACTTAACTTTTCCAAGTAAGTGACAGGCCTTAGTTCTTTTCTAAAAATAAATGAGAGCTACTCTGAATTCAACTATTAATAGTAACTCATTTGAAAATAAGCTAACTGTAGTTCATCTGAAAACCAAGTTTCTGCAATCATTGTTCTATACTTAAAGTCACAATCCGTTTAATCATGGTGCCACACAGTGCTGAAATGGAAAGAATTGAGGTAGTCTTCTTCATTTACATAACAGACCAAACTTGGAAAAGGAAAATGGAGCCTGTAGTCATAACAACAATATATTAGAATCATAGAATCATAGAGTTGGAAGAGACCACAAGGGCCATCGAGTCCAACCCCCTGCCAAGCAGGAAACACCATCAGAGCACTCCTGACATATGGTTGTCAAGCCTCTGCTTAAAGACCTCCAAAGAAGGAGACTCCACCCCACTCCTTGGCAGCAAATTCCACTGTCGAACAGCTCTTACTGTCAGGAAGTTCTTCCTAATGTTTAGGTGGAATCTTCTTTCTTGTATTTTGGATCCATTGCGCCGTGTCCGCTTCTCTGGAGCAGCAGAAAATAACCTTTCTCCCTCCTCTATGTGACATCCTTTTATATATTTGAACATGGCTATCATATCACCCCTTAACCTCCTCTTCTCCAGGCTAAACATGCCCAGATCCCTTAGCCGTTCCTCATAAGGCATCGTTTCCAGGCCTTTGACCATTTTGGTTGCCCTCCTCTGGACACGTTCCAGTTTGTCAGTGTCCTTCTTGAACTGTGGTGCCCAGAACTGGACACAGTACTCCAGGTGAGGTCTGACCAGAGCAGAATACAGTGGCACTATTACTTCCCTTGATCTAGATGCTATACTCCTATTGATGCAGCCCAGAATTGCATTGGCTTTTTTAGCTGCCGCGTCACACTGTTGGCTCATGTCAAGTTTGTGGTCAACCAAGATTCCTAGATCCTTTTCACATGTACTGCTCTCAAGCCAGGTGTCCCCCATCTTGTATTTGTGCCTCTCATTTTTTTTTGCCCAAGTGCAATACTTTACATTTCTCCCTGTTAAAATTCATCTTGTTTGTTTTGGCCCAATTCTCTAATCTGTCAAGGTCGTTTTGAAGTGTGATCCTGTCCTCTGGGGTGTTAGCCACCCCTCCCAGTTTGGTGTCATCTGAAAATTTGATCAGGATGCCCTTGAGTCCATCATCCAAGTCGTTGATAAAGATGTTGAATAAGACCAGGCCCAAGACAGAACCCTGTGGCACCCCACTAGTCACTCTTCTCCAGGATGAAGAGGAACCATTGATGAGCACCCTTTGGGTTCGGTCAGTCAGCCAGTTACAAATCCACTGAGTGGTAGCATAGTCAAGACCGCATTTTACCAGCTTCTTTACAAGAATATCATGGGGCACCTTGTCAAATGCCTTGCTGAAATCAAGGTAGGCTACATCCACTGCGTTCCCTTCATCTACCAGGCTTGTAATTCTGTCAAAAAATGAGATCAGGTTAGTCTGACATGACTTATTTTTCAGAAATCCATGCTGACTATTGGTGATCACAGCATTCCTTTCTAGGTGCTCACAGACTGTTTGCTTAATGATCTGCTCCAGAATCTTCCCTGGTATTGATGTCAGACTGACTGGGCGGTAATTATTTGGGTCCTCTCTTTTCCCCTTTTTGAAAATAGGGACAACATTTGCCCTCCTCCAGTCTGCAGGGACTTCGCCTGTTCTCCAGGAATTCTCAAAGATGACTGCCAGTGGTTCTGAGATCACATCTGCCAGTTCTTTTAATACTCTTGGATGCAGTTCATCTGGCCCTGGAGACTTGAATACATCTAAACTAGCCAAGTATTCTTGTACTATCTCCTTAGTTATTCTGGGCTGTGTTTCCTCTGCTGAATCATTTGCTCCAAATTCTTCAGGTCGGGCATTGTTTTCTTTATCAGAGAAGACTGAGGCAAAGAAGGCATTGAGGAGTTCAGCCCTTTCTGTGTCCCCTGTTTGCATTTCACCATCTTCTCCTCTGAGTGACCCCACTGTTTCTTTGTTCTTCCTTTTGCTACGAACATACCCATAAAAGCCTTTTTTGTTGCTTTTAACCTCTCTAGCAAGCCTGAGTTCATTCTGTGCTTTAGCTTTTCTGACTTTGTGTCTACACGTGCTGGCTATTTGTTTGAATTCCTCTTTGGTGGTTTCCCCCCCTTTCCATTTTTTGTACACATCCTTCTTTAATCTTAACTCAGTTAAAAGTTCTTTAGATAGCCACCCTGGCTTCTTTAGGCACCTTCTATGTTTCCGTCTCATTGGTATTGCCTGAAGTTGTGCTTTTACTATCTCCCTCTTAACAAACTCCCAGCCATCATGAACTCCCTTTCCTTTTAGTGTTACGGTCCATGGGATCTCACCCAGCACTTCCCTAAGTTTTATGAAGTCGGCTTTCTTAAAGTCAAGAAATTGAGTCCTAGTATGCTTGGCTGCTCCTTTCCGCTGTATAGTAAACTTCAGAAGAGCATGATCACTCGTGCCTAATGATCCTTCCACTTCTACCCCACTAACCAGGTCATCAACATTGGTTAGGACCAGATCTAAAATGGCTGTTCCTCTTGTTGCTTCTCCCACTTTCTGGACAGTGAAGTTGTCTGCAAGGCCAGTGAGGAATCTGTTTGACCTTATGCTCTTGGCTGAGTTTGACATCCAACAAATATCCGGGTAATTGAAGTCCTCCATTACTACTATCTCCCTTCCTTTTGCATGCTTGGCCATCTGTTCCAGGAAGGCATCATCTATGTCCTCCGTTTGGTTTGGGGATCTATAGTAAACTGCCACAATGAGGTCACTGTTATTCTTCTCTCCCTTAATTTTGACCCAAATGCTCTCACTTTGGCTTTGAGGTTCTAAATCTTGGATCTCTTCACAGGTATACACATCCCTGACGCCACTCCTCCTCCTTTCTTGTCTGGTCTGTTTCTCTGAAATAGATTGTATCCCTCCATTATTACATTCCAATCGTGGAACTTATCCCACCAGGTTTCAGTGATGCCTATTATGTCATATTTAGCTTGCTGTACCAAGAGCTCAAGCTCCTCTTGTTTATTTCCCATGCTTTGCGCATTAGTGTACAGACATTGAAGTCCATTAATCATTCCCCCGTGTCTCTTATTTAAGGATTTTTTCCTCCCACCACTAGGTCTGCGTGCTGTTTGCTGCATTTGTTCTATGACATTTGGATGATCATCTTCATCAATTGATAGACTCCTACCTTCAGGAGCACTGTCTCCCTCCCCCACAATAGTCAGTTTAAAGCCCTCCTGATGAGGTTTCTGAGATTTTTGGCAAAAACATTCCTCCCAACCGTTGTGAGGTGCAGCCCATCGCTTGCCAGAAGTCAGTCTTCAAGAAACTGCAGTCCGTGATCTAAGAATCCAAACTGTTCCTGTTTACACCATTTGCGAAGCCAGCTGTTCACTTCCACTATTTTTCCCTCTCTCCCTGGGCCACATCGTTCAACTGGGAGGACAGATGAGATGACAATTTGTGCATTTAATTGCTTCAACTTCCTGCCCAGAGCCTCGTAGTCTCTTTTGATCTTCTGGAGGCTATTGCTTGCAGTGTCATTGGTTCCCACATGAACCAAGAGGAAGGGGTATTTGTCAGTGGGTTTTATGATTCCTTGCAGTCGTTCAGTTACATCTTGGATCTTAGCCCCGGGGAGACAGCACACTTCCCGAGACATCTTGTCAGGCCCACAGATCACTGCTTCTGTTCCCCTCAATAGGGAATCCCCTATCACCACTACACGCCTCCTCTTAGGTTTGGTCGGGGTTCTTCCGTGAGCTGTTCATTATGTCCCAGCAGCCCCACGTTCAATGAGCAGAGAGAGTATATGGGGGGGGCAGGGGGATTGCATTACTCCAGAGTAGTGGATAGGGTGGGGTAAAACAAGCAGAGACAGCTTTAGCACTTGTAAGAGTTACAATAACACAAGTGATGTCACAGACACACAATCAGTAGCCATTTGACTTCACTTAGACGCTTTGGGACATTAAATACTAGGATAAAGTATGTTCAAGGAAGAATTGCAGGATCCCCCCCCCCGCCTCCCCCCACATTGCTATTAGAAAGGAGGCTTGAAAGAAGCATTCAACAATAGCATTGCCTGTGCTGTTTTTGTGGTGTCCACAACAGTTTGTCTAGTTTGCAAATGTTCCCATGTGCCTCCAAATATTAGTGACTCATACCCTAAATGAAATGCCTGAAAGAAGCTGTTTTACTTGTAGTGCTTGACAATTCCCAGTTTTTGCAGTCATGGGTGAATGACAGAAACAGCAGTTGGGTAAGAGCTGCCTCTGGCTTCATGGGTCATAAATTGTTCAGGCCTACAGTGATAAGCTGAAGTGCATACAAGGGGTTGTGGTTGTTTTTGCAGCTCTGGAGGAACCCATCTAAGCAGAGTTGCAAAGTATGGCTTTCTTCAGTTAATTGATGAGTGTAAAAATCCAAGCTGACCATCTTTCATATAGGGCATGGGTCGACAAAGGCATGGGTCCCACAGGCCGGATCAGGCCCAATTGCCTTCTGGATCTGGCCCGTGGATGGTCCGGGAATCGTTGCGTGGATTGCCAGCGCACACATTCTTTCCCTCTCCCTCCCTCTCTCTCACACGGCAGTGGCGCCTCCCTCCTCCCTCCTCCTGGCTTCTACCTGCCCTGCCTAGAGGAGGAAGGGGGCTGGGCTTTGTTGGTGCCAGCTGCAGCAGCAGCACTCAAGCGACCGCCATTTTAAGCTGCCCCTCTCTGGAGCCCTTTTGAACGCCGCTCATTGTCCCTCTGCCGCCGCCACCCTCTGCTTCCGCTCTTGCATCATTTTTTTAAATCAAAATATAGTCCGGCCCCCCACAAGGTCTGAGGGATAGTGGACCAGCTCCCTGCTGAGAAAGTTTGCTAACCCCTGGTATAGGGTAACAGAAATTCCCTACTTTGGACAGTTCACTTCAACAAAGCTTTTAATGGAAATTGCCAGGCCAGGCCAGTACGTGGGGCTGCTGGGACATAATGAACAAAGCTGGAATCCTACCATTCAGGTATTTGAGCGGAGTGTAGGGGTTGAGTCAGTCCCCTTCTTTGCCAAACAGTGGGATTCCAGCTTCTTCTACCAAGCTACTGAAGGAATATGAATCATAGTGGATTTTGCACAACCCTGAACAGATGCAGCCACATACACTTTTCGTCAAAATAACTCCTTGTTATCACGTCACTTCTAACTTTTTTCTTGTTCATATCTGTATTCTGAAGTTAAATTAAAGGACTGTAAATTATTAAATAGATTAACTGGTTTTTCCTTGCTAATTTTTGGATTTGCAGGCCTTTCAGTAAAGTCTGAATCCTGACAAATTTCTGATGTGCTATTTTGGTCTAATTACTTTTTAATAGAGGGGATTAGATTGGGGCTCTTCAGTGGGGACTGCATGTTACATCAGCACCAGAAGCCTTGCACATTTTATCAAAACTGCCGGATCTTAAAGTGTAACTACCTTTTGGGTTATAGTTCTTTCTTTGGTGGCAATGAGGGTTTGATCTGTAATCCAGCAACTGTTTATCCTGTGGCAGACAGCAACCTGCAGAGAACAAATCCATTAGTCAATAGAAGAGAAAACACATTGATTCTTACTCACTAGCAAATATCAAGTCAAAATGAATGGTTGTCTGCTGTCATAGTTTTGCAGTGCTATTTTGGTTCTTGAGATGTTTGGGGGCAGATGTGCAAAATTAGGGTCCTGTCATAAAAGGAATTAAATGGCATGGATTCAGAAACAAAGCAACTTAGCTCTTGAATATATAGTCCTTCAGCAGCTCAGGAAAGAGTGGAATCCTAAGGCATGTTCAACTGCCTGAAGATTATATATGGATGGTGGGCATTGGCTATGGATGCCTGATGTTAGCAGTTGTAGGGGTGGGACAAACATACATACATGCATGTGTCTGTCTGTCTGTCTGTCTGATACCTACAATCCATCCGACCCTTACACTGGAGAACTAGTGTGTTATAGTGGTTAAGAGTGGTAGACTCGTAATCTGGTGAACCGGGTTCGCGTCTCCGCTCCTCCACATGCAGCTGCTGGGTGACCTTGGGCTAGTCAGACTTCTTTGAAGTATCTCAGCCCCACTCACCTCACAGAGTGTTTGTTGTGGGGAAGGAAGGGAAAGGAGAATGTTAGCCACTTTGAGACTCCTTCGGGTAGTGATAAAGCGGGATATCAAAGCCAAACTCTTCTTCTTACAGTATTTGCAGGTTGACATAGGTATAATCAGCAGTGAGAATTTCTTCTTTGAATAATAAGTTGTCGTATCTCGAATTGCTTTTGAAAGCAAACCCTCAAATTTAAAAGTGGTTTTCGTTAGGTGTGCAAAACCTTCCCTTTCTTACTATAGAGTTTTGTGATCTTGCATTATGACATCTAGCCAGGAATTTTATGGAGTTTTTTTCCTGTATAAACTGATTAGGGGAAGGGCTGTGATGGCCATACTTCAATTTTCCTCTGAGAATTCCACTAAGATTATGATTCCACCCTGTACCATCTGGTGGGTCTATGCTGCACATCAGGCAACAAAATTAAGTATATAACATTACAAGAACATTTTAAAGGATACCTACTTCTTTCCATTATTAGAATCTTAAATCCAGTTCAGTTTCTGCAAAGCACCTAAACAATTCAGAATGTGACATACCTTAAATAATGATGCCAAGGAAAGCTCCTAAACTCTTAAGGGGTATTAAATTATACATCATGCTTCCTCTTTTACTTTCACTTTGCTAGTCCAGCATAAACTGTACAAGAAGCAAGCAAGAAACTGAGGCTCAAACTATGTTACACAGAGTTCTGTGTTTCTTTCCACCATATTTTTAAAAAAAACCAAAGCAACTTAGGCAGGCTGCAAGTCAGAGCAAAAGGAAGATGCATGAAGAAAGGTCTCCTCTGCCAGCCCAAAATCATCACCCCGAAGCTGATTTTTCATCTTTGTGGCAAAGTTACTGGGTTTCCAGTTTACCCTCATAGATGAAAAAGCAACTGGAGAAGGATGGCTTGGGTTTGGAAAATGATCAGAGGAATAGCTTGGCATCCTCCTCACCTGCTGTTCCACATCTCATATACATCCTGCCCAAGGCTGCATTGATTTAAAAAAATGCAGAGGGGGAAGCATACAACTCTGTGTAATACATCGTCTGAGCCTGAGAGCCTGCAAACATAAAATACAAGATATCGAGAATACCTAGCATTAGACAGGATGGTGTAGTGAAGATCAGGAGAGGCCAAAGTTGATAGAAACCTTTTACTGAAGTATTATATATCTGGATTACACTGTCCTTGCAGACAACTGTGACTTCTTTTAATGCTTTTAAATAAAATCCTGTGGCTTAACAGAGATCTGAAAAGCAATTTGTTTCTCCATAACTCTGGATATTTCCCAGCCTGCCTTAGTAAGATTAGATTTGGCAACAAAAATAAAAAGCAAGCAACCTATAGATCTATCAAACAAAAAGATGAGCATCACCTCTGATATTCACTACAGTAGAAAAGTGCATTGAAAAATCCTTCAGATTTACTCGTATTTTCTGTGCTCAATCAGCCGGAATTCCCTAAAAATGCATTGCTAGTGGAGAAGTATATGTCAGCAACTATACCTGGAGTTTCTTCAATTATCTGAGATTCAGAGTTCACCCATTTTCTTCTATGGTTATAATTTCTTTTTTGGCATATCATAAATAATGGTTCAGATCTTCTGTATTGTTCACCATCTTGGTAGGGCGGATTCTGCTATCTCCTCCTTAGAGGACTACTGATTTCATTTTTAACACACACAGCCCAAATATGCATTTTTGTACCCCTTTTACAGTGGTACTTCAGGTTACATACACTTCAGGTTACATACGCTTGAGGTTACATATGCTTCAGGTTACAGACTTCGCTAACCCAGAAATAGTACCTCGGGTTAAGAACTTTGCTTCAGGATGAGAACAGAAATCATGCTCCAGCAGCACGGCAGCAGCAGGAGGCACCAGTAGCTAAAGTGGTGCTTCAGGTAAAGAACTGTTTCAGGTTAAGAACGGACCTCCAGAACGAATTAAGTACTTAACCCGAGGTACCACTGTACTTGGAAAAAATGCAGTATTAAATGCATTTTATCATATTTATTTTGTTCACATTCTAACCTCAAGCACACATTTTTACATGAATTGCTGTGTATTTTTGAGCTAAGAACTCTATCGCAAAATTCAGAAAAGTGTGAAAACTGAAGAATAACAGCATTTCTGATTTATGTATTAATCTGGGAAGAGTGAATCAGCTTAACTTCCTTAAAAATATGGGCCCAGATGAAATCCTTGACCATCCACATCTTAAGACATGCTACAACCTTAAGGGGAAAAAGTAAAAAAGAAAGATTAAAAAGCTTTTTATGAGAACAGTCAAGAGCATCATTGCTATTTTAAAAATGAACTATGTTAAATATTTTACCTAATAGCTAAGAAAATGAAAGTACCTTACCCATAGCTGTGTTGCTAAAGCTAGGAGGGACTGTAACTTTGATGATGTCTTGCTATGTGGCATAACAAACAGGAGCAAGAAAGTTTGGAAGCCCTCTGGCGTGTGCACAAGCCCTGTGTCCAGGATATTATAACATAAGATAAGCCAGTCTCCAGTCTGCAAAAACTGTGAAAAATTGGGAATTTGCATACTTTCTTTTATTTTCTTTTATTTTCCATCATTTCATTCTGCATGATAACAACTTTGCATAATTTAATCCTGTTTTGCTATTCATGTGGCAGGGAAGGGAGCTATGCAGGTCACTGAATCCATCAGACAATTTACTGGAGCTCTTAAATGGCTTTTGAGTCTGAATCAGGTATTACCTAGTCTTTATAGCCATAGGAACTAGAAACTTGCATTTTTAAATGAAAGTGGAGGTTCCCAGGAAGATTAACATCATGCCCTGCATGACATTTTGTATTTTTCCCTTTGTGTTCCTGCAGAAGAGTGGCCTGTATTCAGCTATGCCCCTAAATGTGCTTATGCAACTGAGCTTAGAATTTGGAACCCATGTCTGTCTGACACAATTTGTTCAGGTGACCTCTTTGGAGCATTGCTCTGTGCTGTTGCTCATTCACACATGCAGTTCCAACTTACACCTTCCTCTCAGTGGCTAATATTACATCAGAACTGCAGTTGTTGTGGTGGTGGTGGTAGTTGCTATTTATATACCATCCAAGGACAGCATAGAACAATAAAAACACATTTTATGGAGCATAATAAAAAACATAATAAAAGGCATAATAGTAGATAGTATAATAATAAAATAATCATAATAACACCCCTCCCCAAACTTTAACAGGTGATAGATTATTTAATAGCCAAAGGCCATTAAATGGGTAAAGAAGAATGTTTTTGCCTGGTACCTAAAAAGATGTAGCAATGGTACCAGGCGAGCCTCTATTGGAGAGCATTCCACAGATGAAGAGCCACTACAGAAAAGCCCCGTTCTCAGGTTGCCCCCCTTCAAACCTCTTAGGGATGAGGGGCCTAGAGAAGGGTTTCAGATAACAAGTGTAGGGTCCACGTCGGTTCCTATGGGGATGGGCGATACTTAAGGTATTGAGGTCCTGCACCACGCAAGGCTTTATTTGGGCCCAGAAACTAATTGGCAGCCAGTGGAGTCAGGCCAAGATTGGTGTTATATGCTCAAACGGTCTTCTTCTGGTGAACAATCTGAGGTTTCTGAGCCATCTTCAGAGGCAACCCCATGTATAACACATTGAAGTAATTCAACCTAGAGCTTACCAGACCATTGCTCACAGAAGTTAGGCTATCCTGGTCCAGATAAGAGTGCAGCTGAAGCTGGCAGAAGGTACACCACACTGCTGAGCCCACCTGGGCCTCAAGCGACAGTAATGGATGCAGAAGCACCCCAAGCTACATAACTGCTCCTTAAGAAGAAGTGTAACCTCCTCAAGAACAAGACATCTCCCATCCATCCGGTCTAACAGTGCCTCTGTCTTATTTGTATTGAGCTTCCGTTTATTGGCTCTCACCCAGTCCATTACTGAGGCAAGATACAGGTCTAGCACATCCACTGCCATGTTGGTAGATGTAAAAGAGAAGTAGAGCTGTGTGGCATCAGCACTGCTGACAACATAATGAGGTTCAGGATCAGGATGATTATATTTCAGCCCCACCTTCACTCTGAAGTGGTACAGACCAAATACAGGTTTGTAAGCTCAGTGAGCTAGATGAGATGGCAGGAGATCATTGATAATATCTCAGTGTTGTCATGTTTTTAAGGTTAAAAGCAGCTAGATGGGTGCCTACATTGTGCCAAGGATGTGCTGATGGAAGAGACTGAGCTGCCTTTCCCCCATGCCATTTATGGCAAAGTGCAGTAATTTGGGAGGGAGCAATTTAGATGGGGAAACTGGCGCAGGAAAGTTAACTCATCACTCCTGGTGAAATGGCTCAATACCAGAGATCTGGTCTCAGGTGTCCCACTGACTCATTCACTTTGATCCTAAGAACTACGTCTCTATAGCCAATACCAATATCAAACATAGCAAAAAGTATGAATTTGGCTGATTATGTATTTTCAGTTACAGCACCTTCATTAGCGATTATAGGAACATACACCAGAGTGGACCTGATACTGAGTCTGCCATTGGTCGCTCTAGCTCAACACTTTCTAGACTAACTGGTTGTGGCTCTTTGGATTTCAGACAAGAGTCTCTGCCAGCTCTATCATAGATGTCTGGGACTGAATTTGGGATATTCTGCCCCTTTACTGTAGCTGCCTGAATCTCTAGTCCTTATTTTGACATAGCAATGAAAAGGTATATCCCATTACTTAGTGTAGAACTTGGAACACAAAGGGATAAGATATGAAAGTAATATGCGATTCCCAAGGAAAAAAGAATAATAATCCCTAAAACGTAAAGTGAAAGAAAATCAGGAAAGAAAATCTGGAGAAACAATGTCTTCCTTGTAAAACACAATGCGTTATTTTGGTGAATATAACTTTTGGAGTGATTGAACTAGTTAACTTGTGTGGTAGATTGATGCCAGCAGCATTTTAGTGCATAAAAGCTCTTAAGGGTATAAAATTCAGAATTGCTTTCCAGTACGGGGCTAATGGGGGAGGCATGCCTGGTGGGTAGTCACAGCAACAGTGGCAAACAAGCGAACCCTTGGCTCCCTCTTAGGTGTTCTGACAGGCTGATATTAAAGAGCAGGAAATGTCAGGTGATGTAGGGAAGCAACTGGCCTCTCTGACAGGTTCTACAGGGCTGTGTTTGTGCTGTCAAAGCAGTGAATATGACAACCCTGAGAAGTGACAGTAATAGGAATGTTTCACTAAGAGAACAAGCCTAATAGAGATGCCGTTGCTGACAATTACATGCTTATGTTAAAGACATCCTCTTCTCTTTCAACCTTTCCTGAGGCTGAAGAGAGAGAGAGAGAGAGAGAGAGAGAGAGAGAGATTACTCATTCCATTTTCTAAATCTCTGATTTTCGCTGCTATGGCAAACCATGCTTTACTTGTTTTCAGGGCAGAAAATGTAGCTGCCAGTCTGACTCTACTAGCCTGCATTTCAGGAAGCATCTGAAGCCAATTATTATTTACTGGGATTATTTATAGCATCGTTGCACCTGATGACCCTCTCTGAGGTCAAGACACTATTGTGTTCAGTACTTTATGAATATAAAAAGGTCACCATTCCTACGTGGCATAACTGACAATTTAAATAGATAAGGCAGACATAAAAAGAACAGTTTCAGGTTAAGAACGGACCTCCGGAACGAATTATGGTAAGTTCTTAAGCCGAGGTACCACTGTAATGTCAGGGGAGAAGAGAGCTGGGGAGAGAGAGAAGGTGGGGTAGTAAACTTAAATTCTTTTAAGGGTTGCCATGTATCTTCTTTTTCAGGACACACCCTCTTTTTCAGGGGTAAAATTTCTGTCCAGGTGGATTTTTTAAATTTGCCAAGTGTCTCTGGCTCTACTTTCTGAATGAGACATAGACATAACTGGTGGCTGAAGACTTGCTTTCCTTTTTTCTTCTCCTGCCCCCCACAATATATCACAGCTTCTATAGCCTACATATAGTAGGGGTATTTAAAATGAGAGTTGTCATAGCATCTTCTTTTTTGCTCTTCAAAATATGGCAACCCTAATAGTGTATGTGCAAGGTTTTTGTGTCAGTGTCATGTGGATAGGTTCTCTTTCTATTCATATATTAGTTTTCAATGGCAGTAAGAGAGATGGGGGGGCAGTAAGTTTTGTTTTGGTGTGAGGGGTGAAAGCTTGTTGGGTCAAGTTAGACATATCGGTTTGCATGCTGTCAGTGGGTTCTTGTTGTTGCCTTTTGGGGCTGTGTATGTGCTAAAGGGGAGTCACACTGGGGTGAAGGTGTCCTTCTTTATTTGTCCCTCTGTCAGTTTCAGCCTGTTGGTTAGCTTCTATAGTAGAGCTGTTTGCCATACGGATTGGTACCAGTGGTCCATGGAGACTCCTGGCAGGTCTCTCCAGTGTTTAGCTATGACGTTCCTGGTTGCTGAGAGTAGGTGGCTGATGAGTTCTTTGTAGTGTGAGTGTGTGTTATTGTCTTAGAAAATATTCAATAGGGCCAGTGCTGGGCTGGCTTCTAATACCTGTTTCCTGTGATCATCATCTGAGGCCCTCTGCTCAGATGAGGCCCTCCCATGAGACGCTTGTAGGTCACCAACACAAGAATGGATCTTTTCTGCAGTGGCTTCCTGCTTCTGGAGTGTTTCTCCATAACCAGGCCTTTGACTTTTAACTATCTGTGGACTTTTAGGAGTGGGTGAGATATTTTTCATTCCCCCCCCCTCTTTCTTTTAATGTTATCTGTGGGGGGTTGTTCATCTGTTTGTTTGGCCATAAGGTTTGGGTTGCCTTGGGAAAGATAAAGAGACTAACAAATTTAAAACAATAACAGCAGCAACAACTTTTTCTGATTTATATGAAGCAGCAGTATAAGCTACGATTATTTAATGTATAACATCATGAAAATTTTGAATGTTAGAATATTAGCAGTATTAGGAAATATTTAGAAGATAGATTAAAAAGTTAATAATTAATAATAGAACAGAATAATTTATTATCATAATGATGTATTACGATAAACGGCCATGATTGAGTAAAAATGAAAAAAGCACTCCTAGTTTAATTGTAATTTATTGTTTTACACAAACTGTCTAATGGATTGGATCTTCTTGGGACAAAAGGTGGGGCGATGTATAAAGTGTGATGCATTATGATTCATCTGTTTTCAAGACAGCTTGTGCAGCACTTGAAAACGCACTGTGATGTCATGCCTGCTGTCCTGTTTCATGGTCTCAAGCCGTGTAAGGCGAGGCCAACAGCAGCACTGTGACTTCAGCTTGGAAGCTGATAGGCAGCCAGTGTTGCTGCCACAACACTCTGGGTCCTAGGGGCTGCCTTTTTATGGGTTCTTCCTACGGTCCTGCTGTAACATTGAAAGGGCCAGCAGTCTCACTGATGGAGCTAATCAAATGTATTTTCCTGTACCACGAAATAAGCACCCGGCTCTGACCATGTGCTTGTTAGCCTTCAAAAGATTCAGCGGCAACATGGGCAGTGCCGTCACAACAGGGGGCGGTGTGCCTCGGGTTCCACATCTGGGAGGGTGACAAGCTTGCCCTGCCACCCCGGCCCGGGCACGGCGGCGCAAGCAGCCATCGCGCCACCAAAGCCGCATGTGGAGGATCCTCTGTTTGCGGCTGCAGCTGTGAGCAGAGGATACCGGCACCGGCGGCAAACCACCATGTACAGCGCATGTGTGGCATCGCTACGTATTGTGCATGTGCTGTACGTAGCGATTCTGCACATGCGCTGTACATAGCGATTTGCCACCGGTGCCGCTTGAGCACTGTACGGACGGCGGTGGGATCCCTCCTTTGCTGCTACAGCCACGAACGGAAGTTCCTCCATTTGTGGCTGCAGCGTGAGCAGTGGATCCCAGCATCATCCGTACGGCGCTGGAGCGCCGCTGGCAAACCGCTCATGTGTGGTGTCGCTACGTACAGCGAATGCATCATATGTAGCGATGCCACACATGCACCCTACGTGACGATGCCCCGCCCCGGGTGTCACAGCACCTTCGTACGACCCTGAACATGGAATGAACAATGGGAAGTGGTTCCCACAGGCCTTCTCTGTCAAGGACGCCACCATTCCAGCCTCCCCATCCCAGCAAGGAGACAGCTAACAGCAGCATTCTGCATGGAAACTCATTGAAGCTTCTGGGCCATTTTCAAGGGCAGCTCCCTGCTGCCGCCACTTTCTGAAAGTTTCTCAGTGATCTGTCTTTCAACTCAGAATCTCATAAAGGTAATTTTATGGTGATTAATTCATTTAGGAAGCTCAGTCAGCAGATTATGCTGCACTTTATTCTCATTCTCAGTCACCTTCCATTCAGGCAGCATTTTAACATTTGACATTTTTCTGTCATCGCTTTGCCCCCAGTGGCCGGGACTCTTCCTGCAAACTCCATTGCAGGCAGCACATTTGCAGCTGTAACTCAGGCAACAGCTATTGACCAAGCCTTTGTGTGGACATGCCTGCATAGCATTTTCCATTGATAAAAATTTAAGCATGTCAACTCCAACTGTACTTGGAGTCAGCCGATACACTTGGGTGGTGAAGATGCTTCACAGATGGATGCTCTTAACAACTACTTTCCAATTAAGCAGCAGCTAAGTGGCTGGTAATTCTGACCTTTTGTTTTAGCACTAGCAGCCACAGAAGGAGCTCCCTGCTTGTGACAGCAATTTACACATTTGTGAAATGGCTGTATTGCTCTCCTATGAACTCTCTCCTGCCTCAGCCATTCTCAACACATTTGATCCCAGATAAGGAAGACACATGTCTGATAGTTGACTTTTTATTGGCAAGAGAAACATTTCAAGCAGCTTCCATGGTGCTCCCAAAGATATCCCAGAAAGGAAAAGTCTGTAAAATGAGTCGGAGGCAGGGGAAGCTTCAGAGCTGGAGGGTGGAGCCAGGACGGGTCAGAAGAGGAGGAGGAAGAATCAGGTCAGGTCAGGCATGTGAAGGGGTGGGTTCTTCCCCACCTCTCCTGCACCAGAAGCAGCACCCACACAGTAAAGAGCTAACCATCTGCTGTGCTCATTTCTTTGGCTGTGGAGTGCCCTCCAAACATACCGCAAGCTGAAGCAGGAAAACCTTTGCCAAAATGGAAAGGATCCTCACTTTGGGGCATGGATGAGTTGTGAAAATGTTGAGTATCTCTCTAAGAATCTGGCAGTGATCTCTGATTGGTTAGAGTTGCTTCTTTAACCAGCAGAGTAAATTTTCCATTACTAAAAGATTTCCCCTTAGTAATATGATTGGTTTAATGTTTGACTCGTTGTTGGGTACAATTGCATGAGGAAAAATGAAACAGGATTAAATGGCCACCAAATCATGGGGGGGCAGGAGTTGCAAAACAGTGGTTGTGAATAGCCATGGAAAGGGCAAGATTATGGATATTGGGTGACATGGAGAAGTTTGTTTCTCTACATTTGAGCTGGACAGCAGCAAACATTTTTCTTGTAACTACTAAGAACATAAGAAGAGCCTGCTGGATCAGGCCAATGGCCCATTTCGTCCAGCATCCTGTTCTCACAGTGGCCAACAAGCAGCATCCTGCAGTTTCCAACAACTGGTGTTCTGAAGCATTGATGCCTCTGACCACGGAGGCAATGCATAGCCGTCACGGCTAATAGCCATTGGTAGCATTATCCTCCATGAATTTTCTAATCCTCTTTAAAAGCCATCCAAGTGGGTGGCCGTCGCTGCTTCCTGTGGGTTCCATAGATCAACCTGCATCACAGGGGGTTGGACTAGATGACCCTCTTGGTCCCTTCTAACTCTACAATTCTGTGATTCTAACTGCTAGGCGAATAAGTACTTTATTTTATCTGTCCTGAATCTTCCAGCCTTCAGCCTCATGGGGGGTTCACAAGTACTAATGCTGTGAGAGAGGGAGAAAAGCTTTTTTCCACCCGCTTTCCCCATACCACGCATAATGTTATAAACTTTGATCATGTCACCTCTTGCTCACCTTTTCTCTCAACTTGAAAAGTCCCCCAAACTGCAGCCATTCTTCATGCTTCATCCCCAAGAGAGATTGTGGGGGAAGCATATTGCAGGAGTTTCTGCTCTGTGGCTGCTTTCCCCCTGTGGCATGTCGGAAGGGACTTATGCCCAAATGTGCTCAAACTACACTTAGGCGGGAAGAACCAGATGCACAAATATTAGACGGGGGACACCTGGCTTACTAGCAGTACATGCAAAAGGGATCTAGGGACCTTAGTAGTTTAACATGAATCAACAGTGAGATGACTCATCAACAGAAATATAGTGTCCAGATCAAGGGAAGTAATAGTACCACTCTATTCTGCCTTGATCAGACCACACATGTGCCACAGTTTAAGAAGGATATTGACAAGCTGGAACGTGTGCAGAGGAGGGTAACCAGGATGATCAAAGGTCTGGAAACCAAGCCTTATAAGGAACAGTTGAGGGAGCTGGGTATGTTTAGCCTGGAAAAGAGGAGAGTGAGAGGAGATAGGATAGTCATCTTCAAATATCTAAGGGGCTTTCACTTGGGAGAAGGAGCATGCTTGTTTTCTCCTGCTCTGGAGGATAGGACTTGTACCTTGAATCAAGAAAGGACATTTCAACTAAACACCAGGAAGAACTTTCTGACAGTAAGAGCTGTTTGCCCATCAAACTGACTTCTTCAGGAGGTTGTGAACTCTCCTTCCTTGGAGGTTTTTAAGCAGAAGTTGGATGGCCATCTGTCATAGACCATAGAATTGTAGACTTGGAAAGGGACCAAGGGCCATCTAGTCCAACCCCCTGCTTTAGTTAGGATTCCTGCAATACAGGGGGTTGGACTAGATGACCCTTAGGGTACCTTCCAATTCTGCAGTTCTATGATTCTATGATTCTTTGAACTGAAAAAAAATGCAGATGGACTGGGAAAGAATAAGATTAATGAGCATTAAGACTGGGATGTAAATCATGTAAAATCCAAGGCCTGATTAATTTTCTTGAATTTTTTTCTAATAATTGAAATTTATTTCTCTTCATAGATTTTGTAGTTGCTTTGAGAATATTACTTGTTTGCTGTATGTACTCTAGTATTTCCTGTTTCCCCAAGAGTTCCAGATGTGTAAATACCTGCTCAAGAACATTTTGATTATTAAAACAAAAAAACCAAACAAAGCTACTCTAAATCGGTAGAAGGAGAAAATGTGTTTTCATTGGCAAGAATATAAAAGATTTAATCACCTTCTAGATTTTAGGAATTATAGCACTGTCGGAAAAGTGCATTCCTTGGCAAAACATGGTGCACATTACATAGACAAGAAATAATTACTGCATTTGTTGAGAGCTGTTTATAGAACAAAAATATATAAAACATATTTTGCAGGGTGAAAATCAGTTGCTTGGTAAATAACACTCTGCATGGTGTGACAGTAATGAGGAATTTTATCTACATCTACTAAAATCACAGTTTGCAACAGCTGTTTTATGTTTTATCTACTCTTTCTGAGGCAAGTATGCTAATATTTGATATTACAGTGTTTAAAATCAAAGTTCTCTGCTTGATCTTCAGCTGATGTAAATCAGCAAACTAGATCAATATCAGCTGATGAGATGGTTGTGGCTCAAGCACAGCACACCTGAGCGGAACAGCTGTCCCCTATGAAGTTCTTCAGCCCGTTGCTGAAATCTTCACTGTATGTTGCACTCATCATTTTACTTTTTGTAAATCTCTTTGAGGGTTTTTTTAAAGCTTAGTGTGCAGGCTGAATGACGTGCCTGGAGATGCTCCTTCAGGTATGCAGGTCCAAATCCATTTAGGGCTTTAAAGGTCAACACCAACATTTTGAATTGTGTTAGGAAATGTACTGGGAGCCAATGAAGATCCTTTAGGACTAATGTTCTATGGTCCCGGCTGCCACTCCCAGTCACCAATCCGCATTCTGGATTAGTTGTAGTTTCCGAGTCACCTTCAAAGGTAGCACCACGTAGAACGCATTGCAGTAATCCAAGTGGGAGATAACCAGCGCATGCACCACTCTGGTGAGACAGTCTGCGGGCAGGTAGGGTCTTAGCCTGCGTACCAGATGGAGCTGGTAGACAGCTGCCCTGGACACATTTCTCCATTCCATGCTGTCTACCAGCTCCACCTGGTACGCAGGCTAAGACCCTACCTGCCCGCGGACTGTCTCACCAGAGTGGTGCATGCTCTAGTTATCTCCCGCTTGGACTACTGTAATGCGCTCTACGTGGAGCTACCTTTGAAGGTGACCCGGAAACTGCAATTAATCCAGAATGCGGCAGCTAGACTGGTGACTGGGAGTGGCCGCCGGGACCACATAACACCAGTTCTGAGAGATCTGCACTGGCTCCCAGTACATTTCCGAGCACAATTCAAAGTGTTGGTGCTGACCTTTAAAGCCCTAAACGGCCTCGGTCCTGTATACCTGAAGGTCTCCACCCTCATCATTCAGCCTGAACACTGAGATCCAGCACCGAGGGCCTTCTGGCGGTTCCCTCATTGCGAGAAGTGAGGTTACAGGGAACCAGACAGAAGGCCTTCTCAGTAGTGGCGCCCACCCTGTGGAACACCCTCCCTTCAGATGTGAAGGAAATAAGTAGCTATCCTATCTTTAAAAGACATCTGAAGGCAGCCCTGTTCAGGGAAGTTTTTAATATTTAATGCTGCATTGTTTTTAATACTTGATTGGGAGCCGCCCAGAGTGGCTGGGGAAACTCAGCCAGATGGGCGGGTTATAAATAATAAATTATATTATTATTATTATTATTATTATTATTATTATTATTATTATCTTTCCTCAGCAGCTAGTTGTCTCTGCTTATTCCCCTCCCAGCTCCCAAGGAAAAGTAGCTGCTTAAGGAGAAATAAGATAAGCACAAAGGATAAAAAAGGTGATCAGCAGCTCTAGTATTTGCTGCACCATTCTCAGGCTGCCTCTTGAAGGACCTTGGCTGAGATGTGGTGGCAAGAGTGCTGCTGGGATGCATCACCTGCCCAGTAAGTAGTAGCAATCTACCTGCTAGGAAGTTAGTGTAGCAGCTCCATCCCACTAGGCAAACTGTTTCTGCCCACAGCCCATTAAGCTAGTAGTCTAATATAAAAAAGCAAGCAAACAAACCTAATTTTAAAAAATGAAGAAACAAAAACTAAATATGACATAATAGGCATCACTGAAACCTGGTGGGATAAGTCCCATGATTGGAATGTAATAATGGGGGGATACAATCTATTTCAGAGAAACAGACCAGACAAGAAAGGAGGAGGTGTGGCGTTATATGTCAGGGATGTGTATACCTGTGAAGAGATCCAAGATTTAGAACCTCAAAGCCAAAGTGAGAGCATTTGGGTCAAAATTAAGGGAGAGAAGAATAACAGTGACCTCATTGTGGCAGTTTACTATAGATCCCCAAGCCAAACGGAGGACATAGATGATGCCTTCCTGGAACAGAAGGCCAAGCATGCAAAAGGAAGGGAGATAGTAGTAATGGGGGACTTCAATTACCCGGATATTTGTTGGATGTCAAACTCAGCCAAGAGCATAAGGTCAAACAGATTCCTCACTGGCCTTGCAGACAACTTCACTGTCCAGAAAGTGGGAGAAGCAACAAGAGGAACAGCCATTTTAGATCTGGTCCTAACCAATGTTGATGACCTGGTTAGTGGGGTAGAAGTGGAAGGATCATTAGGCGTGAGTGATCATGCTCTTCTGAAGTTTACTATACAGCGGAAAGGAGCAGCCAAGCATACTAGGACTCAATTTCTTGACTTTAAGAAAGCCGACTTCATAAAACTTAGGGAAGTGCTGGGTGAGATCCCATGGACAGTAATACTAAAAGGAAAGGGAGTTCATGATGGCTGGGAGTTTGTTAAGAGGGAGATAGTAAAAGCACAACGTCAGGCAATACCAATGAGACGGAAACATGGAAGGTGCCTAAAGAAGCCAGGGTGGCTATCTAAAGAACTTTTAACTGAGAGAAGATTAAAGAAGGATGTGTACAAAAAATGGAAAAGGGGGGAAACCACCAAAGAGGAATTCAAACAAATAGCCAGCACGTGTAGACACAAAGTCAGAAAAGCTAAAGCACAGAATGAACTCAGGCTTGCTAGAGAGATTAAAAGCAACAAAAAAGGCTTTTATGGGTATGTTCGTAGCAAAAGGAAGAACAAAGAAACAGTGGGGTCACTCAGAGGAGAAGATGGTGAAATGCAAACAGGGGACACAGAAAGGGCTGAACTCCTCAATGCCTTCTTTGCCTCAGTCTTCTCCGATAAAGAAAACAATGCCCTACCTGAAGAATTTGGAGCAAATGATTCAGCAGAGGAAACACAGCCCAGAATAACTAAGGAGATAGTACAAGAATACTTGGCTAGTTTAGATGTATTCAAGTCTCCAGGGCCAGATGAACTGCATCCAAGAGTATTAAAAGAACTGGCAGATGTGATCTCAGAACCACTGGCAGTCATCTTTGAGAATTCCTGGAGAACAGGCGAAGTCCCGGCAGACTGGAGGAGGGCAAATGTTGTCCCTATTTTCAAAAAGGGGAAAAGAGAGGACCCAAATAATTACCGTCCAGTCAGTCTGACATCAATACCAGGGAAGATTCTGGAGCAGATCATTAAGCAAACAGTCTGTGAGCACCTAGAAAGGAATGCTGTGATCACCAATAGTCAGCATGGATTTCTGAAAAATAAGTCATGTCAGACTAACCTGATCTGATTTTTTGACAGAATTACAAGTCTGGTAGATGAAGGGAACGCAGTGGATGTAGCCTACCTTGATTTCAGCAAGGCATTTGACAAGGTACCCCATGATATTCTTGTAAAGAAGCTGATAAAATGCGGTCTTGACTATGCTACCACTCAGTGGATTTGTAACTGGCTGACTGACCGAACCCAAAAGGTGCTCATCAATGGTTCCTCTTCATCCTGGAAAAGAGTGACTAATGGGGTGCCACAGGGTTCTGTCTTGGGCCCGGTCTTATTCAACATCTTTATCAACGACTTGGATGATGGACTCAAGGGCATCCTGATCAAATTTGCAGACGACACCAAACTGGGAGGGGTGGCTAACACCCCAGAGGACAGGATCACACTTCAAAACGACCTTGACAGATTAGAGAATTGGGCCAAAACAAACAAGATGAATTTTAACAGGGAGAAATGTAAAGTATTGCACTTGGGCAAAAAAAATGAGAGGCACAAATCCAAGATGGGGGACACCTGGCTTGAGAGCAGTACATGTGAAAAGGATCTAGGAGTCTTGGTTGACCACAAACTTGACATGAGCCAACAGGGTGACGCGGCAGCTAAAAAAGCCAATGCAATTCTGGGCTGCATCAATAGGAGTATAGCATCTAGATCAAGGGAAGTAATAGTGCCACTGTATTCTGCTCTGGTCAGACCTCACCTGGAGTACTGTGTCCAGTTCTGGGCACCACAGTTCAAGAAGGACACTGACAAACTGGAACGTGTCCAGAGGAGGGCAACCAAAATGGTCAAAGGCCTGGAAACGATGCCTTATGAGGAACGGCTAAGGGAGCTGGGCATGTTTAGCCTGGAGAAGAGGAGGTTAAGGGGTGATATGATAGCCATGTTCAAATATATAAAAGGATGTCACATAGAGGAGGGAGAAAGGTTGTTTTCTGCTGCTCCAGAGAAGCGGACACGGAGCAATGGATCCAAACTACAAGAAAGAAGATTCCACCTAAAGATTAGGAAGAACTTCCTGACAGTAAGAGCTGTTCGACAGTGGAATTTGCTGCCAAGGAGTGTGGTGGAGTCTCCTTCTTTGGAGGTCTTTAAGCAGAGGCTTGACAACCATATGTCAGGAGTGCTCTGATGGTGTTTCCTGCTTGGCAGGGGGTTGGACTCAATGGCCCTTGTGGTCTCTTCCAACTCTATGATTCTATGATTCTATGAAATCTGGCAGGATTTGAATCATTGGCCCCTTGTATTATATGGAGATGCCATGGCTAATCTCTGACACAAATTAAACCCTTGGTAATAGGGATGTGACACGTGTGTGTGTGTGTGTGTGTGTGAGAGAGAGAGAGAGAGAGAGAGAGAGAGAGCACATTTGTGAGAGTAAGGAGAGCATGTTTTGTGGAATTGTGGTCAAACTGTTTTAGTCAAATTCTAACTAAATGGTGACTAGATGGGAGTAGCAGCACTAGGGAATCTCTCTTGTGCCCCAGTGATTTCACCTAGGGAAATAATGTCAAAAGCATCACGAGGGTGCAGTTTCTTTGTAAAATTGACATTATTTACAAATCTACAAGCAACACATCTGGGAAGTAAACAGGCTTCTTCAGTGGGCAGCAAAGCACTTAGCCCTCCTTCAGATTCTGAGTGAAAGCAACTGCAGCCCAAGGATGCTTCTTCCAACACACAGCTCATGGTGGACACGTTTCGCATGGGGATTCCATTCCTGGCCCCCATGTTTATAAGCATGTATAAGCATACCCTGTTATGGCCCATTATGCCCCTGAAAGGACCCGCATTTCAGCGATTGTGTGCCAATTGGATGTGCATAAAATGGTCACCACTTGGTGACCTTGGAAGCTGAATGGAATCTGTTCCAGAAGTCCGTTCAACTTCCAAAACGTTCAAAAACCAAAGCACAGCTTCTTATTGGCTGCAGGAAGCTCCTGCAGCCAATCGGAAGCCACGGAAGCCCAATCAGACGTTCGGCTTCGAAAAATAGTTTGCAAACCAGAACAGTCACTTGCAGGTTTGAGACATTCAGGAGCCAAAACGTTTGGGAACTAAGCTGTTCGACTTTCAAGGTAAGACTGTCTATGGTAGTAACAGTCATTTATGAACAAACTTCCCAAACATTTTTCTTATAGTGTATTGGCTAACAATTAAGTTACTGTCCCTTTCTTCTAGTTGGGCTGAAAAGTTCTGAATAATGGTACGGGTTGAGCTATTAATAATAAATCCTTAAAATTCAAGCACTTCCCTGATACTTTTTACTTTGCTACATCTTTCTGGAGAAACAACAGATTCCTCTCCACATGCATAGCAGAAATCAATGCAGATTATCAATATCCCCCTCTGCAGGTAATAAAATGCCAAGCAGTGTTTCTGTCTATCTATAGTGATCCTCCAGAATTGCTTTAAATTGGTTCTGATGTGTATAAAAATCATTTCCTTAATGATCAAAGCTTTTCTTTCTCCCCATGACATGTTATTTCATATCCACTACACATAATAGATGCTGGCTTCCTTCTCTGTCCAGCTATGGTATACTAGGCAACTAAAATTCATGTAGGAGAGCAGGAATTAGAAGAAATGACTGTTTGGGGCCCTTTGAAGACTGTTTTGCTTATGCATTTGAGCAAAATCTGAAAAACCATTCTTTTGATTTATTTCTAAATGACATTTTAATGCCTTTTATTACTTTCTTCCTTTTAGTGGGGAAAAGCTCCCACTCTGGCTTCTTATTCTCATATACTGTTCCATTCTTGATACCAGTGTGGGGGTAAGTGCTGCAGAACCAGGAAATCTGCAGTTTTATGTACAGTGTTTAGGTTAAAGAGGCTTTACTTCTGTTATAATTCCATTATGTAAATAACAGAATTAAATATAGGAAACAACCCTAATTACATCCATGTTTATCCATATTAATGCATCAGTCTAATATGCTATGGTAAATTGTCAATTTCTTGTGCACTCATTAGAACATTTTCTCTCTCTTTTTAGCAATTGCACTATAAAAATACTGTGGCATCCATTGAAATATACTGCTAAAAAAAAATCTGTAAAAAAATATATATATGTAAATCTGCCTGAAGAAAAGGTGTTGCAACATCATTAGTATTGTAGGGGGAAATCCCATGGTTGGAATTTGACCTGATAGTCACATGTGGGTCCAACTGTGTCTTAGGTCTGAAGAGTCCCAAACACAGCTCTTAAACATATCCTGACTTGTGTGCTGATGGCCCACCCTATTCTGTTTTACCTGGGGGGAAACACTGTTTACAGCTAAATCAGAACAAACGTCCAGCGGTGTAGGAAGCCCCACCAGCGCCTGGGACATGCACACTGTGCCATGGGGATTGGGCATGCCATGAAGCAGGCCAGAGCGACTGTTTCCCAGGCGCCCGGCACATGGGAGGGAGGCAGCTGGTAGTGTGCCTGCGCTGCTTTTTCGGGTAGCGTTGGGCCCAAAAGGGACATGATGCCCGGAAGGACGTGGCAGCTTGGGTGCCCTGCAGGCCCAGTGCTACCCAGGGAGATCGGCCCCTCCCGCATCCCCATAGCCCCGCCACTGCAGATTGACATTTGTTCCAATTCAGCAGTAAACAGCAGGCTTTGTCCAGGGGAAGCAGTGAGACAAAAAACCCTCTCTTGGACCCATGGCTTTAAATCAGGGAACAAAGGAAAGTGTGACCTGCTGGATCAGATGAAGAGTCCATGCAGTTCTGCATCCTGTTTCCAAAAATGGCCAGCCAAAGGCTTCCTTCTGAGAAGCACTCAAGCAGGGCATAAAGGCCGCCCCCACTTTGAACATGCACGCACCAGCCGGCATTCAGAGGCATCCTGCCTTGCTGCATGAAGGTTTTATGCAGTTGTTCCTGGCATGCTTACTGACACCTACATGCTTATGCAAGCTGAACTGGGGAGGGGGTGATTTCAACTAGCAGAAGGCACAGGGTTTCCATGTCATGAAATGTGCCTTGAAGGCCCTTTGAAACCAGGGGTTTGGAGGAACTGCACCCCACATGCAACTTTGGCTGTGATTTGGTCATGTGGTACTGATGTAAGCACCAAATGCACTAAGGATTTGCTAAGAACAACTCAACTACTAAATGTTAGTTGCCTAGAAGATGTCAACTGAGAACTAATATAGCGAAAACTAATTTGTATCCTATCTGTGAGGATCTCATGGTATGAGATGGGGGAGGAAGGTGGCAGGATCATGAGACAAATGCAGCCTCGTTTCTTCCGCCATCAGTAATTTGGCTTTAACAACCCAGCAAATTAATCTTGTCTAGTTTTGCATTCTCAAGGAATCTACCATGCAGTAACAAATTAAATTAAACAGCTTCAATATACCAGCATGATTTTTGTTTTAGCAAACAGTTCTCATGAGGAGAAGGATTGCATATTGTATATAACGAAAGTGGTTCTGTTACTTTTTACTTATTTGGCATCAGTTGAGCATGGAAGATGAGCATGGAAAACATGTTCATCCTTCATTCCACGTTGTTGCTGATGGAAGAACAAGATGCATGTTTGCATAAGCAAATGAGATTTATACCTCCAGTGTGCATGAAACTGAAAGAAAGGGAAAGTATGGGAGAAAATAGTTCCCCAATGGGAGCGTGTTTATTTAGGTATTGAATTTATATACCTCCCTTAGGGGTATATAACAAAAACAAAATATAAAACCACAATATATGTAATCATATGAGAATGTGTTGGATATTTCTGGTCCAATGGCTTATTTAAATTGGGCTGCATTACCCCTAAACAAAATACAGTTCCTCATCTCAGCTTAGTCTTACAAGTAACATCTAAATTAAGAATATTTACTTTTGTTTAAGGGGAAGTTTACCAATGAAGTGACAAGTTAGCATGCAGGAACTATCAGTTTTGCAAAGTTCATATGTTCCTTTCACTTACACAATATGATAGAAAGCAGGCATTTAGTCAACAGCCCTGAGGGTGGGGTAGTTAAAGCCTGATTCAGCCACAGTCACTATCTCTGCTGCTATGGCACCAGGAAGATAACCATCTTTTGGACCAGGAGCACTGGGGAGATTTGATCTGCCACCTTCTCCCAAGAGTCTCAATTTAGCAACATAGGTTAGCATTCTCTCTCTTCCTCGTGTGTGTGTGTGTGTGTGTGTGTGTGTGTGTGTGTGAGAGAGAGAGAGAGAGAGAGAGAGAGAGAGAGAGAGAGAGCCCACCCCCACTGCTAGCCACCCCCACTGGTATGCACACCTGAAGGACCACCCACTGCTGCAACCATCCCTTGGCAGCATAAAGGTGGTTCATTCTCACTCCTGCTCTTAAGGTCTGCTTCATACATGCAACTAGATTGCTTGATTTCCGTACACTTTATAGCTGAATGTGCAAACTGGCTATATGGAAAAGCTTTTAGTTACAGGCACCTGAGAAAGATGTGAAAATTCTGTCTTGGCTATTAATCTGTGATGACTTTTTTTATACATTTCAAGTTCCTCTTTCACATCCTGCTGAAGCCTGCTCATAGGATCTCAATCATGTACAAACATAAGTTGTGTTGCCTTCAGTACAAGATAAAGTAATTGAAACTTACAGCAGTTTAGTGACGCAGAAGGCTTCACAACATAGGACAGGTTCTTATGGGGTTCAAATTAGAAAGACTCCTGTTGAGTACTAGGGTGATTGCAGTTTATGTCTATAGTGCAGTGGTTTTCAGCCAGTGTGTCGTGGCACCCTGGGGTGCTGGCAACACTGGTCTCTGTCCCTCTTTCCTTCTCTCCGTCCTCTGATGCCCTCTTGCATCTCTGCCTCCCAAAGGCTTGCACAGCTGTTTGTTGCAGCAGCCCTGGCTACAAGCTCCCCAGGTAAATGGTGCTTCTGGGTGCTGGTTACCAGGAGCTGAAGCGACCTCAGAGTAAGCAAGCAAGCAGGCAAGGGAGCCCAGCCAGCTAGTCCACCAGTCCTTGCTGTTGGGAATGGACAGACAAGTGCCAAGCCCCTGTGGAGACGTGTGAGGAGGCACGTCTCTTTGGGATAGGGGGGCAGCTCAGAGACCAGGGGCAGCAGCAGCAGCTGTCAAGAGGACTCCAGAGGAGGCTGAGGGCACACTCCACAAGGGAGGGTGTTCGAAAAAGGGTGAGAAGCTGCCAGCTCTGCAGGCAAGGGGTGACATAACTGGGCTCCTGAGCCCCACAGGGGTGCAGTAGAAAGAATGTAGTTGGTCAAGGGAGCCATGGACTCAAAAAGGTTGAAAACCTGTGGTATAATGAATCATCCCTAAAAAATATACATGCAAGTTATAGATCCTTTACCCTTCTCTATGTATTTTACTTACTTACTTACACAAACACACAAAAGCATATTTTAGACCAGGGGTCAGCAACTTATTTCACCCATGGGCCAGTCCACCGTCCCTCAGACCATGTGGTGGGCTGGACTATCTTTGGGGGGGGGGGGAGTGGAAATGAACGAATTCCTATGCCCCACAAATACCCCAGAGATGCATTTTAAATAAAAGGACATATTCTACTCATGTAAAAACACGCTGATTCCCGGACCGTCCGCGGGCTGGATTGAGAAGGCGATTGGGCCGCATCCGGCCCATGGGCCTTAGGTTGCCTACCCCTGTTTTAGACTCTTACATTATAATTTCACAGGACATTTTGGAGCTGTTAATTTGAAAACGTTTTTAATCAGCAGTGAAATCCCAATTTGTTCTCACTCCCCTCAACAAGAAAATCTCTTTTTGGAGGAAAGGATGGAGTGAATTTACATTATAATGAGCAAATTCTTCAGAGCAAGTAGATCAGTGTTGACATAAAGGGTAATGGAAAAGAGACATTCCCATTTTGAGTCCTTTCATTTCCATTCTCTGTCTTACATATTCGCTTTCCTGCTGCTGAGGAAATACGTTACTTGCTTTATTCAGTCAACAATTGCAAAGCATTGTAAGTTGGCTAGAACTGAATGCGTGTGAGGTGAGCTGTTCCCTGTCAGTGCAGACACACACACACAGGGAGGCAACAAAATCTTTCGCTGAATGTACTTGCTGCTACTTAGTTCCTAATTTCTTATAATACAGTTCTGTGATTTGCTTTAATTGAGGAATATTGTGTTGTCGTGTAGAAAGGGGCAACCTGCATGATTAGAGGGCTAGAACAGCTTTCCAGGAAATGCTAAAATGTTTGGGATTTTTTAGCACAGAAGCAAATGATTAATTGGCAACCTGATTGAGGTTTATAATATCATGAAGGGTACATGGCAGCCTTGTCCAACCTGGTGCCCAGCAGATGCTTTGGGATACAACTCCCATAAACTGCAGTCTGGGTGGCTAAAGGACAGGGATTATGGGAGATTTGGTCCCATTGGAGAAGGAGTGTCATCCAGTTGCAGAAGGCTGGTATAGAGATAGTGACTGGAAAGAAGGGTTGAAGGGAAGAAATTGATGAGCAGTAGAAGAAAGAAAGAAAGAAAGAAAGAAAGAAAGAAAGAAAGAAAGAAAGAACTTCTTCACACATTGTATAATTAACACAGAGATGTGACAATGACTGCTGTCTTGGAAAAGATTAGACAAATTCATGGATGTTCACTTTTTCATTGGGTGTTAGCTACATAGCTAAAAAGTGAAAGCTCCATGTTCAGGGGAAGTGTACCTGGGGGCAAATAAAAATAGGAAACCTGCTGATTTCATATCTGCTTGTGAGGACTGTGAAAGCATCTCGGTGATAACAGTTGGAAATGGGATGCTGGACAAGACAGACACTTGGTCAGAACTAACAGTTGCCTTTTGACATTCATTAAGTCTAATTAATTAATTGCCACATGATAATGCTACTCACATCTGTAAAACTCTCCTCATTTTTATTTCTTTATTTATTAGTCTCCCCCCTTCCAAAAATGAAATTCAAAGCAGCTTTCAAATATTGTATGCCAAGGATGCTGAATATTGAAATATCGAATTCTTCAAAGTTAATTGTACAAAAGAATTTTATACAAATGTGTTTTGGTGTTATTAGTTTGATATTTCAATAGTTGTAGAATATAGGGGTGGTGTTTAATTTTTTTTATAAAGGTGTGATGGGAAAAGGGAACCATGGATGGGAGTTGGTGTGGTGTTTGGGTGGCCTTCGTGAGGAAAAGGAAGACCGAATCTGCAACTTAAACAGAGTGATGCCTTGAACACTCACTTCTTTGACAGGCTCCCCAAATTTTGATTGAGGTAGTTATGAGGCATGAGTGATGCTCCCTGCCTTGAATGGCTTTCCAAAGATGTGCGTCCAGCCCATATAATGCACAGGCAGAAGAATGACTCAAACACGGAATATTATGGGTAAAAATGCTGTATATAGCACATAAATATGTGAGATTCAGCTATGTCAATGTATTATCAATTACAGAAAGTTGATTCATTATATCTGCACAAGCGTTATCAATTAGATCTGAATTATTTGGTAACCTGTTAGCTTCAGAAGAAGCACAAACTACACTTTTGTGTCCACTGCTGTTTGATGGATTTCCCACAGACTAGCACGAGATCACCTTACAGATAAAATAGGTTTTAAATACAATTTCTTTCCATCTTTCCAGTACTGCCAACTCTACAAAATTAAGCATACATTAATAGTGGCTTTGCTGGGGACTTTAGGTTGTTTCTGACATTGCACTTACAGTGTTTCTTTCATACAATGAGACTTCCTATCCTCTTCCCCCTGCTCCCTCAGAATCTGCTCCAGTCTGGAGCAGGTTTTTAGAGGGGGGAGCTGCAGGGGAGAAGAGAGGATGGGCAAGTTCCATTGCGCACACGGAAGTCTGCTGCGCTAGCTAGCAGAACAGCAGTGTGGGGTATGACCCAGTACACTTAATATTTCTTATAGCTACAATTCTCAGCTTTCTCGCTTATTTCAATTAAAGGAACCAATCCAGGTGTCTTCATTTCTGAGCACAGATTGTCCGTCTACAAAACCAAGTTATACATTATGAGGTCCCATCTATTTCAGAGGCCTTCATGCCTTCCAGTGAAATTGGTTGAACTGACAGGTGTTTAACTTTGGATGAATCGTTCCCATTGTCATTTAAAAACACTGAGATTCCAAGTGCAGAGCAATCCACATTCTAAACCAATAACTTCATGCAGTAGGAAATGTAGAGCTTAGTCTGTTGCAGTATAAGAATATATTCCTAATCCTCTAGAAGGCAATTGAAGTTTTAATTAAATATATAGTGTTTCAAAAATATCCATTTTTGTTTATTGTTGTTTCTCAAGGTAAAATGCAGCTTCCAACAGCCTACTAAGAAAAATAAAATAAAATAAAATACATTTTACTGGTTTGAAAAGCTGAAAGGGTATTAGCCCTCTACCAGACATAGTATTTTTAGGACACATGGGAGGGGCATTTTTTCCCCTCTCAGTGATTGCCCATGGAGCCTGGCTGCAAGTGAAATCCATACGTAATACTTCTGTCAGCAAAGCCTTCCTAGAAAAGAGCTTATAATAGATATTCACATCTGCTCCTTTGGACACCCTAATCCATCGTAGAGATCTTTGCTGTGTCAGGCTTTGTTTTAGATGAAGTAGCCCAGTAGTTATAAATGTGTGCAAATTAGGGCATATTTATCATGCTTAGACTGGCTTCTCTTGTACTTATATCAGTGTCCCTCCTCTAAGTGTGGAGTGTGCAGAAATGTGCTGAAATAACTTGGAAAGTTAAGCCTGCTCTTTCTCCTCTAGCAAATTCAAAATCTAAAGCAAATTTTCCTCAGCCCCTTCATGCTTTGCTTGTTTATTCCATCCTCATCCTCATTCTGTTTACTTGTTTAATTCCTTTCTCCATTCTCTGAGTTGTGTAACTAGAATTTAGTACAGCGTATCCTATAGCAGAATTAATTATTCTGTTTTCTGCTTCATTTTTGCAAATTCTGCAAACCATCACTAATAGAATTCCAAGCAGAGGAAAACAGGATACATCTCAAGAAAGAGAACAAACATTGGGTTGGATCAAGATTAAGTTAGTTAGTTGAGTTTAGGTTCCATTGAACTCAGTGGTTCATGATCTACCGGTAAGTCCCACGCATTTCAATGGGACTTAAGTGCATTTAAGGATGCAGTCTAAACCCTGGCCAGGGCCTGGCATGGTTTAACACAGTAGTTGTGCTATTGCCTTACCCATAGCCCTGCTGCTCATCTTGGCCAGGATGGAAATGAGGCAGGGCTGTATCTAGTGCTCAGTGCCCTGTGCCAGTTTGGACCCAGTGCCATCACGTGACTGCACAGAGGGCCATCTCAGCCCCTCTGGAGTGCACCATTTTGGGATTTCCACTAGTCTCCACCAGACAGGGATCTTGCCTGTCTGCACGTTCAGTGGGTGGAAGGGGAGCTCCATGCCAGCAGGCTGATGCTGGCATCACCCTACAGGGGGAGCCTGGCAGGGTTGGGTGAAGGAGAACTTCTGCCCAATCCAGCACCCACCCACCAACCTGGTGCAAAGGGGATTGGGGCTGCACCCTCAGCTAGATTAACTCTAGCTCATTGTCAATTGAAGCTTCTGTCTAAAATTCACATAAAAGTATTGGATCAATGTAATAATTCATAACCTCAAATTCTTCTACTGACGTTAGCCATGGCAAAGTCTCGTTGAAAGCAATAGAGTAGAACCCATTGAAAGTAGTGGGTACCCAACTTCACAGAGCTGTTGCAAAGATGCAAGAAATAAGGTTAAAAAGACAAGTTGGTCATTAGAAGCATCTGCTGGACACCCATTTAGTATTAAGAAGTCATGCAGGAAGGCCCATTCTGAACTGTGAAAATGTACCCCGAGGCATGGGGGATAGAGCAGGTTTTAAAAGGAGTATAAGATAAAATGTATTGGCACAGTGAGTCTCATTGAAACTATGAAGTGAGATAGTTGCAATGTTAAATCCCACTGCTTCAGTCAGATCAACATTTATTATATGTGCATGTGCACCTATCCTCAGAATGGCAAGTTACTATTGGCTTCTGGGACTATTTATGAATTAAGGAGAAGGGATAACGGCAGCGGCAGCAGCAGCAATAACAACAGCAACAATGATTTTATTATGGGAGGGCATTCCAAAGGGAGGGCACCACCACCGAGAAGGCCCTCTGCCTTGTTCCCTGTAACTTCACTTCACACAGTGAGGGAACCGCCAGAAGGCCCTCAGAACTGGACCTCAGTGTCCAGTCTGAACAATGGGGGTGGAGTTGTTCCTTCAAGTCAGCCTTTGACCTGGAAAAAACAAATTCTTCATCTTTTTTTTTTTTTAATGATATTTATTCCAAGTTTAAGATTACAAAAAGAGAAAAAAACAGTACAAAATGCAAAAAAAAAACCACCAAAAAAAACAAAAAAAAAAATTCCATAACAGAGCAAGGTAAAAAGAAAAAAGAGAACAATAAGCAAGACAAAAGATATAAAAAATACATTAAGTTAAATTAAAACAAAAACAAATTAAACCTTTACATAACTTTTTCCCTTTACTTATTTCCTTGACCTCCTCTCACCTCCCAATTTTGTATTCTAGTTCAGATCATTTTTTTCAGCAAATCCTTCCAACCTTATTTTCATTTACGTATTTTAATTTAAAATATTATAATTAAACATCCTCTGTTTCATCAATTTCATCAACTCATTTTTGCTTAATCCTTTATGTCATATCTACCAAAACTGCCTAAATTTTCTTTTTCCGACCTCTTTCTAACAGTCTTTAATATTACAATATTTTTGAAGATATATTTTAATTTTTTTCCAGTCTTCTTCCACCGACCCCTCAACAAATTCTTCATCTTTGGGTAATTTTTTAAACCATATACCAGAACACACAAAGGGCTTATAATCACCCTGAGTGTATTTTGAACTTTCTGCTTTACCCCAAAAGTGCTTGTAATCATTACTTGAATTGCAGTGATGTCTTTCTTGGAAGGACCACATCTGCTTTGAAATGATTTTATTGATTTTTGATTGTACGTGAAGCTCATGATTATTACATTTAATTTATGAGGAGTTTCTCAGGTACGTTTAGAGAGTAATTCAAATATATAACATACCAGATCCTAGCTTAACTTTAGCTGTTAAGTGATCTCTCTACAATAGCATATTGGGGTAGAATAATAGAATCAAAGAATTGTAGAGTTGGAAGGGACCCAAGGGTCATCTAGTCCAACCCGCTGCAATGCAGGAATCTCAGCTAAAGCATCCATGACAGATGGCCCTCCCACCTCTGCTTATAAACCTCCAAGGAAGAAGAGTCCACCACCTCCCAAGGCAGTCTGTTCCACTGTCAAACAGCTCTTTCTGTCAGAAAGGTTTTCCTGATATTTAGCCAGCGTCTTCTTCTCCTCCTCCTTTTTTAAAAAACGGTTTCCTGTTTGTGATTCTGGTATAGTACTAGCAATTTGGATTCTAATATCCTTGGACAGTGTTCCAATGTCCTAACAGGTCCCCTGCCTATGAGTGGTAGCCTATACTTCATGGTAGAGGGCAGTGATATGACATAGAGAAGTGGGAACATTTGCAATCCCACTGCTAAGTTCCTCATGAAGCCTAGCCAGGTGAGTAAGGAACATGGGATGATAATGCTACATTGCCAGAGCTTTAGAAGAGCAGCACTGGACCAGCTAACAGTACCCTTCTCAGTAGCTCCAAGTAACTTTAGCAAGTAGAAAGACCCTCAGGAAGCTGAAGGCATATTGGAAGAGTTATTCAGATTCATTATAATATTTATAACAATTTATTAAACTTCTATACTGCCCTTCACCTGAAGATCCTGGGGAGCTTTGCAATATAAAAACAAAAATACATACCCTAGTAACAAACAATAACACCCCTCCACACACAAACAAACAGTTTAAAATGCCATAGATTGTTCAATCACCCAAAGGCCTGGGAGAAGAGGAATGTTTTTACTTGGTGCCTAAAGATATGTAGTGAAGGCACTAGGCAAGCCTCCCTGGGGAGAGCATCTCGCAAGCCGGGAGCCACTGCAGAAAAGGCCTGTCCTTGTGTTGCCATCCTCTGGACTTCTCACAGAGAAGGGCCTCACACAAAGAAGGGCCTCAGGTGATGATTACAGGGTCCAGGACATTACATATGGGAAGAAGTGGTCCTTGAGGTATTGCAGTCCTGAGCTGTTTTAGGCTCAGGACTGCAGGCTTAAATTGGGCTCAGGACTTTCTAGGCTTAAATTGGGCCTAGAAACTAATTGTCAGCCAGTGCCAGGCCAGGATTGGCATTATATGCTGTTTTGCCCCAGTGAGCATCCTGGCCATTGAATTCTGCACCAGCTGAGGTTTCCAAACCGTCTTCAGAGGCAGCCTAAATCACAACAGGAAGGGGCTGCAGTCAATATTCAGATCACCCTCTTCCTGCCCAGTTGAGAAAAGAAGGTCCAAGGTGTAGCCTGTCACATGCATTGGGTTGATGACATGTTGGGGCAGCCCCACAGTCATCATGGCAGCCATGAAGTCCTGTGCTGGACCTCTTCAGGGTCTCTTTCCATGGATTCCATCATGTGTCCAGGGTCAAAAGGATTTGAGTTATCCCTCCCAACTCTTGACCTTGAGGCTGTCACAGGTTCCTGCTGTGGGAACCTCTGCTTGGCTGAAGGAATGGCTACCAATAAAACATGGACTTCCCTTTAGCCACCCAAATTTTCATGCTGGAACACTGAGTTACTGGCAATAGAGGGCAACAGAGGGCAGTGTGTATGTACAGCCTTTGCCTCAATCAGGCTTTTAGGTTTGTAATGGAGTTGGATGGAGTTGGAAGTTCCAGCTCTTGCCAGTTTTTGGAAAATGTAGATCTCTGGTGCTTCTAGATATCCTCCCCAGCCCTCTTTGACACCCTTTTCTGTCCTCCACATTCCCAATCTCTCTCTCTCTATGGGTTACAAATAAATGATTCTTGCTCAGCATCTGATATAATTTATGTTTTCAATAGCTAGTTGCATTTTAGAGCCATTGAAATGCCTATTCTCTCTGGTCCATACTTTTACCTAGATTACAGAGTAAGCATTCAAGAGGGCTCCCCCACTTCCTTCAAATCAAGTTGGAAGCTCTTAGTTTTTGCCTCCATTGCAAGGAGGGGTATTGCAGGAAATGGACCTCTTTGTGTACATACTGGGCATCCTCTGTTTCCAAGGGTTTGCTGGATAAGTAGCTGTCTTCAGTTTGGGGGGCAGTTTTTTACTTCAATGCATAGCAAATGTTCATGCTGTCATTGCTAAACATTTATGGCCCCTTATAATATAAATTTTATTTATACATATACCTATGGTAAAAATATTATGTAAAAAACTTAAGGTTTATTTTTTAAAATAATTTTATTGATTTGTATATTAAATTTACAGATTTATTTCATGTTTTAATTCATAATTTTGCTTCCTGATTACAGAATATGAATGACTGGACTAAAGGCATTTCAGCCTTATATTAAACAATGGTCCCCACAGTTTTGTTTACTTGAATGGCAGTGTGAAATCCTCAGGTTTATTTAATCACTCTCAGATCTAATCTCTTTTAAACATTGATTTTATGTACTTTGTGCTAAAAGTGCTTGCTTATCTGAGTCTCAGTTATGTGCAGAAAATGGATAAATTGAACGTGAGAGTCTACAGCCTCAGGCACGGAGCTGCCAAAGTTGCTTCTTTACTCTTGTCTTCTGGACCTCTGATCTCCTTGCTCTATGTTATAGGTCGTATTGTAGCTCTCGCAAGCAACGATGGAACTGTTAAGACCTTAGAACTCAAATCGGGTCATCTGTCCAGCTTGTTGGGCCATGAAGATGAAGTTCAGAGCATCGTTTTTGATCACAAGGCAGAACATCTGGTCTCGGGTGGCTCTGATGGTACCGTTCGCATTTGGAACTGAGACACTTGTCCACTATTTTATTAAATCTCTCAGTAATTCTCCTGCACCCTCCTAGCAGTGCCGGTGGCTTAAACTGTATTTCCGTTATCTGAAATAAAGCAAAGTTTTCATATCTTAGTTTAATTTTATATATATATATATGTACACACACTATCTTTTTGCAATCATGCCTGTTTATTTGGCAATAAAGAATGCATCAAAGGAAGCTATCATTTGGCATTTTCCTCGAGAAATAGCTTTACAATGACGCCTAATGACAGAGGAGATGAATTGCAGGGGAAATTATCCCCACCACCACCAAGGTACTACAGCACAAGGCAGAAGAGAAAATATACTTTTCTGGCAGTGGTGCTATATTTAACTTGTTCTAACCTCTAAATTCAATTACACATTAGCGTTCAATACAGATCTACACACACACACACACAAATGTATTTTTTAAAGTAGTAATTCTGACTGACAGCAAAACAAGAATGTGTAAGTTTCAGACCAATGCCTTGACGGATACCCTTGCCTCATCATTCAGTAACTGCAGAGAGCCTCAATCTACCGACTGCCACTTCCTGGAACGTAGCCCTGCAGTCTCGTCTGATTCTACCGTTTTGAAATCGGCAGGCTTTCTGTTTTGTTTCTTTGGAAGGGAGTTGTCAAATGCAAAAGTATATTTATGGGTAATTTAGAAAATACCTTCCGTCTAGGGAAAGCTTCCCAGAGTGAACGTGGACCCATTGAGTAGAAGCGTAGGATTTGTTTTCTTCGCCCAGAGGAGCGGCACGTTCCGCCGCCTGCATGATGCAAAATGCGAATCGGCGGCTGCTGTCCGTGGTGCTGAAGGATCCCAGACTCGGCTCGACAGACTCTGCTCCGAAGGTGCTGCTGTTCAGTGCTGAATCTTGCCAAAAGTTGCTGCCGTGCTTGAAACCCACACGTCCCCTGTCATTTGTTTTGGGGAGAGCCTCTGGAAAGCCACACTGACACGATGGTGCTGCTGACTGCATTTCGGTCTGGATTGGCTCTAAGCTCCAGCATGCTGTTGCTGTTTCTGGAATTGGAAGCGTAGCACATTCTCCACCCTTGCCTGCTTTTTTGCAGATATACAGAGCGGAGTGATCTGGTGGGGGTCTTTTTTGGTGGGGGGTGGAACTGAAGATTGCAACCAAGGATATAAGGAGATAAAAGAACAATCTAGCAACAATGACCCTAATTTTGGAGTGTAGCGTTATACCAAGCAGCCTCACCTCTGGACCCCCTCATGGCTGTTGATCTGAATTCTGAACACAGGGTTAAAGCTTCAGTCTCTTGGTGTATCTGCCGGGTTTCCTGTGTGAAATGGGAGGCATTGGGGAAAGGGATTTTCCATGATTCTTTCTTGGGAGTGTAATTAAGAGGACTTGCTGAAATTTTAATCTATGGTGGCCTGTAACCCTTTCCAGCTTTCACTTGGAATAGGTAAGTATACATTTTACAATGAAATAAAATGTAGACTTCTCGAGAATTTAAAATCCCCTAAAATCAGAAATAATAAAAGAGAATAAATTTATACAGTGATAGCTTTCCAGAGCTTATTTTCATGTTGAATTTTTAAACAACATTTTCATTCTATTCCATCCCTCCTCTCTCTATAAAAACACAGGCTAATGAAGTTCTAATAAAATACCCACAATGGCCAAATGCTGTAGGAAAGTATTGTTAACAATGTTAATCCTTTGTGAAATTTGTTTTCTTTTTATTCATAATGCTTGATTTTATTCAATAGGTTGTTCTCTGTTGTCCCCACTATAAATCAGTTTTTTTGCAATTTGCTTGTTTTCTAAAGTTTCCACAGCTTTAAGCATGGGCTCACTGGAGCCTACCTGTAGCATGTAAGTGTCTCTCTGATTGAATCCGAAAGGCAGACTAAACAGTTCTGCAACACAAATAAAACAGAGCCAAATGCTCTTGCCACTGCTGTAGGATGTACTCTTGTGGTAAAAGCATATCTTGAACTTCAAGTAATGAAACATTCTGAGCAGACATGTGAAACACCCAATCCCCTTCTTTGCTTTCTCTCAGCACTGAATAAACTGCTTTGTCAACAGGATCATCTAGTTTGTTCTGCAAGATGCAAGGCTTGCTTTTTCCCTGAGTCATTCTTGCTTGGCAGCATTTTATTTTTAAAAGAACCTGGAGTATATAGATGCATATATAGATGTGCATATAAATGATACACATTCATTGTGTACATGTCGATATAAAAATTACATATCCTATCATTATTAGCATGTCTATATCAGTTAGATATAGACCACTGTTAAGTTGGTCCCAGACAGCAAGAGATTCAAAAGAGGTAAGAAGATTGTTTTGATTTTAACTCTATGCCACACATCCAATTAATTGAAATAACTCTTGCCATAGAAGATTTTTATTATAAAATTAGAATTTATAGAATTTCTGTTTTCTCTCCAATTTCATAAAAACCCTCCTTCCCACCTTTTTCTTCTCTTGCTCTTGGGCAAGAAGAGTGTTACAGGAGTAAGTCTGTCAGAGTGAGCACAGCCAATAGTAAAGCAGCAAAATAGAAGTAGAGTGTGAGGGAAAGGCAGGACTCCCCTTCGTTTTGAAACCAGGCAATCTGTGTACATGCCTTCCTTTCTGAATTCTGTGGATTATCTGTGTGTATATGGTGGTGTATGAGATACTAAGTTGACATGGCCTATTGAAATAATTAAGTGTGCCTAGTAGGTTTCTCCTTGTACATGCTCCTTGTATATTTTGATATGATATTAGATGCCCTAAGACTAGTGGAGTTGATATTAGATGCCCTAAGATAAGGCAAGGGGAAATGTAAAATAAGAAAAATAATCAGTTAGCAAATCCAAGTATGAACACAGCCACTCAGGATCCACCAGGACTCATACATATGAGTGCTACAGTGACGTTGAACCCCTGTAAGGTACACTGGAGGCTACTGGCTAAGAAAAAGAAGCCATTATGAATCAGTTCATATAGAAAAGACATACAGAAATACACATTTTGATTTCTGTCAGATAAGTACCACAACCAAACGTTTTTCATTATACTCAGTAGTAGAATTGGTACACCATTTTCTTCTCATTCGAAGTCTAAATGTAATTACATTTCGGAATCATTCTCTCTTTAACCTCTTGCTTCCCATAAAAACACCTGGCATATTTACATCTTTGTTTTAATTAACCAATTGAGGTGGGTTGAAAGCAGTGCTGAGTTGTGATCCCAGTAGAAACGATTATGGTCTCTAGACTGAATTCCATTAAAGTCTCATTCACCTGTAATTCATCCTCTTAATTAAAAAAAAAAATCTCTGCACCAGTGAGTAAACAAATGTGCATGCCACCTAGATGTAAACAACAAATTGCTTGTATTTATGCAAACACCATGGGAAATACTCAACATGTGACTAATGTGTTTGTCACATAGAAATCTGACTAATGTCAAGAAGTATCAATTCTTAACTTGCTTGGCTAATAGGCATATTGTCCAATCCATTTTGGATTAGCATTCCCTTTTAGTTTTCTAGTTAGAATGATGGATGCGTTATCTGGAGACAAGTTGAAGGCATATAGCTCATCATCCATTGAGATTTAGCAATACACTGCTTTATCCAATTTCATTCTGTTGTGTGAACATTGTTTAATTTAACCAGGAGAATGTTTATATTGAGGTACACATTGTGTGTGCTGTCCAGATGAAGTTAGATGAACAACCAATTCCTGGCATTGGACAGAGCCAATATAACTTGAGAATTATCCAAATTATGTACACATAATTCCAGTTGATTATGCTAGTATTACATACATGACCTAATGATTTGACCCCATTGTTCTTAAAAAGACAGGATTTCTAATCAGTTAATGTTTGTCAGCTGCTATATAGCTATATATGTTTCAAATTGTACCTATTTAAAATATTTGTTTTCAGCCCACCACTCTGGCCTCTCCATGGAAGCATCTGTGTATATCTGATATTAGGACCATATACAGAAGTTGAGGAGGGGGATGGCTCTTCATATTCATGAAGCCTGCATATTTCTGTTGCTAATTCCTAGTTTGGTCACTCCAGCTGCCTTCAACCATGAAGACTACCCTGCTGATGAAGGTGATCAAATCTCAAATAATGATAATAATCTGATATTTGATGACTATCGAGGGAAAGGTTGTGTGGATGACAGTGGTTTTGTATACAAACTGGGAGAGCGGTTTTTTCCAGGGCATTCCAACTGTCCATGTGTCTGTACTGAGGATGGACCTGTTTGTGACCAACCAGAATGCCCCAAAATCCACCCAAAGTGTACTAAAGTAGAACACAATGGATGCTGTCCAGAATGCAAAGAAGTGAGGAACTTTTGTGAATACCATGGGAAAAGCTACAAAATCTTGGAGGAATTTAAGGTAAGACCAATACATATTAATTCATTGATTCCTTATTTCATTGTGTATGTACATCTAGATATAGAAATACATATAGTACTTTAAAAATCATGCATTAATTTGATGTCTAATTGATATTGGGAAAAGATGTGGCATGCTAGTCAATAAATATCCAATTTCTGTGTTAACATTGTCAGGTGGGTGGGAATAAGAGGTGTATTAGAGATAATTAGAACTAGCATGTTACCTTCAGTGTCAGATTTTAACTTGTTTTGGTTCCAAAATATGAGACTCCTTAGAGATATGTACAAGTCCATCTACCTCCTTTGGAAAACGTGTTGTAGCTTTCATGCTGCAAAGGAGTATAACCAGCAATTAAGCACTTTGACTGACCTGTATCTAGTATTAATGAAGAACACCAGAAAAGAAACAATCAATTTTGCAGGTTAACCTAGAATGATTGTACCAGTGGAGAAGTGTCAGTGGAAGTGGAACTGACCTCAAATGACTTCCCCACACCTCCCTTCTCCTGGCAGCCCTCTCTCCTGAGGGTTGGAGGATTCTTATAAATGAGGTGGGCTACGTTGCTGTGGAGAAAGGATGGATGGGCAAAAAATCAGGCAGGCACCTTCCTGCTCATGGAAGGTGTTTTCACCCAACTTTCAGTGTCTCCCCCTTCCACCCCAGCCCCAGCCCCTCACATCACAACACGCCTCATTCAAGAGGGTCCCCAAGTGCTCAAGTGGAGCTTTTTGAGGTGCTGAAAATTCACTCTAGGGCTAGGCCATCCTCATTTCCACTTGTGTTTCTCTGGATCAAGGCCACAGTATTTCCATTTTTCATCAAGGATGGGTAAACATGTGAGAAGTCCACAATAAGATGGTGGACTGAAGAACTCCAAGCCTATGGAAACAAACAAAACTGATAAGAGGTGATTCATATTCTATAATAATTCAGGAAAGGCTGACCCCATTGTCATTCTGCATGTTTACAGAGCAATCCAAAGGTGCAGGTGAAGGAACCAAAAGTTGAAGAATGATATTTCCCAATGCACTAATGGCATTTTGTTCTCCCTCCTAATTTTTTGTTAAGGTTCCGCCCCCCCCCAATAGGAAACATTGGCAAGGAGTACTCCAGCTCCAGGACTGCCATAGTTTGCTCCCTCCCCACTTTGTGAGCTTGTTGAGAGAACAGGAAGGCAACACCCTCTCCAGAATGTCTTCTTTTCACTATCTTTGATATTAGAGCTCTGACACTGAAGCAGGATTGATAGTTGATCTTCCCACAGCTTCCAACATGAGATCTCTGAGAGTAGAGAAAATGAGATCTAATGGATCTAGTGGCCTCTAAAATGCCTTCTCAGGGACCATAGGGTTATATTCTAAATGGCTTGAAGTATATATTTCTAGTGCAGGAATTAGTTTTGACTGCTATGAATGCCTAGGTTACTTTTTGTGACTGAAATCACCCTGCCTTTTTTGACAGTCTGAAGATCTAGTTCTCTTCAACTGGAGCACTCTTGAGTAGTTAGGCTCCAATTATCATGAAGCAAATCTTTTCATACATGTAACCTTAGGCATGAAACAGCTTCAGTAAGTCTGGAAATGAGTACCTACGAAGTGGAAAAATGAATTGCCCTGTTCAGAGTAGATCAATGGTCCATCTAGCTCAAGGGATTTTTCCTCAACCCCATCCACAGTTTTTCTGAACCTCAGATGGAGGTTCATCAGCCTTTTGAACTGGCATTATCAGTGCAAAGATGATAAAACCCATATAAAGCCCAGAAAAAGCAATAATCATAGGGCCTCACCTTTCTTACTGTCTTACTATCTTTCTAAAGATGGGGTTGTATATCCAGTGCAGGTGTCCGCTAATGGAACAGAAAGGGAAGCATTTACTTCCAATTCCACCTTCCACAGTCTCCCCTGAAAATTTGCTCTGGGTGGTTGGGGCCCACCAGAACAGAGTGTGTGTTGAGGTGGGGTGAGGGACCGCAGGAAGGAGGACAAACCTGTAAAAATTCCCACCCCTCCTCTTCTGTTAACAGATGCCCCTGCTGGAGCAAAAGAGCAATGTGTACCACTCAGATTTATTGACTGTGTTTCATTAGTTTTTTTCCCCCTAAAACTTGTTATTACAGATGTGAGATCTCTTCATAGTAAGATCTGTTCACACCACATATAGTTGCCTCCCACACTGTGTATACATTCACATGGACCATTAAAAAACCCCTTGAACATGATGACTGCAAGTAAGACTTAAGGTCAACTAACAACAATCGGTTAGAAGAATGACATTTCAGTTGGAGTATTCTCCCATTAGAATAAGTAGGATTTAAAGGCACTCAACTTTGCTAGACTGAACCTTCTGTTTCTCCATGTGAATTGCATACTATGGAATGGTCAGGACTGCTCACATGTCTGGAGGGATGCTATATGTGTATCCACTTTTGGGATATTGCTAGGTTCACCAGTAGGCCCACTCTCTGATAATTGATTGTGTGAGCCATATGTTAGCTTGGCTAAGGTGCTAAGGCACTCCAGGAAATAGAATGGCCGGGTGGAGCTTATCCCATCTTATCCATAGAATACTTCAGTCAAAGTAATTGACATCAGTTAAATTGTTAGCAACATTGCTGGAAAAGCTTGAATGTCCAAATTCACATGTGTTATTAGCAGCATAATAGTCCCATGAAAGCACAGCTGCATGAAGATTGCCCCACATGGCATGGCATGTCAAATGATTCTCTACATTGCTCCAGAATTTGTCACCATCCCATCAAAACCCCTCTGTTGTGCAGTTTGGGATAGCATGGTCTGATTGCCACATCTGTGTAGGAAGTCACCACACATGTGGCACAGCTTACCTATGATTGCATTTTTGAAAGACTATCAGGTGTCAGGGTGATGGTAGGGTGTCTGGAACTGGCAGGACACGGAAGGAGGACTGGAGTCTTACTCAGGAGAGCAGACCAGTGATTTGTGGGGAACTGTACCAGCCATGAGGCAAGAGTCAGAATGGCCAAGAGATTGAACTGCAACTCATGAACTCCCTGCTTTAAATCCTGTGTCAGTCAGCCAGCAACTGAAAAGGTGCCCTTTGACAAGCCTCTCCCTTTTGGCCCTCTGCAAGATGAGGATTATAACAACATTGACCTACCACAGTGCAGGCGAAGGTGCCACAGTAATAGTTGCAACTTATCATTAAAGAGTCACAAAGAAACCATTCTGGAAATGTATAAAAACTAGTCAAAAATAAATGAAGGCTTTTATTATTCACCCTATTCCTAAATTATTTGTATCTTACTGCAATGTTAAGACAGTGTGAGCTAAACTCATTCCTTGTTCTAGTTTGTTGTCTTTAGTGGGGACTAGTGTTCTTCATCTGGGTGAGGTGAATAGTGCTGACAACTGGTGGAATTATTTAGCCACTAAAATATGTTTCACGTATAAAACATAATTTGAAGGGAAAGAGAGATGTGATTAACAGCACTCTGTTAAATTTCAAATAATTCTTTCTAGCATGACCTACTATTTGTCCTTACATTTTGTAGTCCTCAACTATACAATTCAATTATTTTATGATCCTCCCAACTCAGAACAAGATTCTCCAGTGTTGAATGCCAGCTCTTTTGTTCCTGTCTGTGGACCACAGAGCTGGACAAAACTGAAGAGTTATTTTGGCCCAGTTCAGTCTGAATGAAGATAGAGATGGCTTGCCCATTGCTACTAATGTATAAAGCGCTCATTTACTTTATAAATTATTCCAGCTGGGAAGAGCTGCTGGGTATACAGGTAACCCTAATCTATATTAAAGAAAAATATCAAGGTGATTTTGGAGAATCCTGCTTGTGTAAAGAGCATCCAAAGAATTTTTTTGGATGGTGGCCATATTTATACATCTAATGAAATATTTCACATCGACACCAAATTGCAGCTAAAGTGAAGTTTTGAGGGAAATTTTGAGGTTCCTCATAGAATCATAGAATTGTAGAGTCTTCTAGTCCAAACCCCTGCAATGCAGGGATCTCAACTAAAGTATATTGAAAGGCGAATTGAAATGGAGTGTTGTTGTTTTTCACATATCCCTGCTCCCTTCAGCTAGTTCTCATGTCTCAATGGCCTTAATTGTTAATGTGATATACGCTCAAACCCAAGTTCTTGTGACCTCAACCTATGTGAAAACCTATGAGTTCAGTGCAGGTTTCCTGTTTTTGGAATGCTTTCCCATGGAGACCCACCTGATGCCTACATTACATAAATGTAGGCGCCGGGTGAAAACTTTTCTCTTCAACCGGGTTGGGCTGATTAACATTCTATGGCTTTTAAAATGTGTTTGTAGGAGGGGGGTTATTGGTTTGTTTTTCTTTTACTATTATGTATTTTGTGTTCTCATTTTGTATTTTTATGTTGTGAGCCACCCTGTGATCTTCAGATGAACAGAAATATACAAATTTAATAAAAAGTAATAATAATTATAATAATGACGATGATGATAATACAGCCGTACCTTGGAAGTTGAACAGAATCCATTCCGGAAGTCCGTTCAACTTCTAAAATGTTCAGAAATGAAAGTGCGGCCTCTGATTGGCTGCAGGAAGCCCCTGCAGCCAATCAGAAGCTGCGGAAGCCGCACCGGACATTTGGCTTTCACAAATCTTTCAAAAATCGGAACAATCACTTCCAAGGCGTTCGACAACCAAGCTATGACTGTAATAATACTGTCATGAACTGAATTCAAATTAAGCAGAGGCAGAACAACAACAACAACAAAAACCACCCCTCTTTTGTTACCTGATCCAAAGCTACTGCCTTCTAAGCTCTCATTTTAAATTCCATTCAGTCTCAAGTGTATGATGTTTGCATTGGAAGATAATGAACGAATAGCTTCATCCAGTTTCATGGGAGAGTTTGTGGCAGCATTTTTTATTTTTATTTTTTTATGCTTTATCCAGTTCAGTGGAGGATTTCAGCTAATTTATTATATTGGATTTGTTTTGTATGATTCATCTTCAAGATGGTGAAAAACTTTCCCTGAACTCAGCTTTTGTTTTGAAACAAGAGGCCCATTTCAGTTATGCATTTCCTCCCTGCTCCATGGGGTTTTGCTTTCTTCCCTGGAAAACCAGCATGAAGTTCTAAGTTTCCAAGGGAGAAAACTGAGCCAAATCTCCCTAAACAAATATCTACATTGGTGGGTGATAAAGATGGGGAAAGGACCATGGTGTTAAAAAGCTTGTGAGTTATAGACTAAATTAGAAAGGGAAACCCCAGTTCTAAATATTAGACAGAAAGGGGGGGAGGCATATAAGGGAAGTGGTTTCTGTCAACATGTGCAGATTGAACCAGCTAGTCAGGGAACCCAGTCCATGAGCTCAGCTGACAAAGTGACTTGGCCCTGGCTGCTTATCAAGGTGAGTTAAACAGACGTGTGAGTTTGGCAACAGGGTGAAGAGGCCAAGGCAGCCCATTCTGCCCAAAGTAATCCCCAACTCTTAGTTAGGTAACAGAAACAATGAAACAAACAACAGCAACCAGGCAAGTAGAAAGCCAGCAGGGGCATGAGATCTTTCCAGTGTTTTGCACCCGTTGCTATATATATAATTATCTCTCCATGCAGCAGAAGTCATGGGTATGTCAGAGGTGCAATGAGCTCCTGGCTCTCTGGGAGCAAGCTTGTTCCCTTGAGGCCAAGGTGGCAGAGCTGGAAAGTGCAAAAGAGGCAGAGAGGGAGTGGAGGAGGTCTTCGGGAATGTGGTAGCTGGTTGCCATTCCCATGATGGCAGCTGCCCTCCTATCAGGGAGAATGAAGGTCTCAAGGAAAGAGAACATCACCTTGAGGAAGAGAGAGGCATTCGTTTAGAAGGGACAAATTCTTTGGGAGATGATAATGTATTCTCTCATGTCCAGTGGGTGGAGTGATTGTGGTATTGGGTGATTCAATCATTAGGAATATAGGTAGTCGGGTATGTGGTGGACATACAGACAGCAGCATGAATTGCCTTCCTAGTACAAAGGATGTGGATCATGATCTCAAAAGCCTGGTAGATAGTGCCAGAGTCAAAGGAGTTGTAAAGGAAGATAAAGAGATTGTGGAGAAGCTACAATCTCACACCTGTCTTCACAATGAAGAATATAGGGCAGATCCCAGTTCAAGAGGAGAGTCTGAAGGACTAGGACAGATAGTAGTGATGAGAGATGATGTTCTAGGCCTAATAGACAAAATAAAAACTGACAAATTGCTAGGTCTGGGTGACATCCACCTGAGAGTTCTGAAAGAACTCTAATGTGAAATTGCTGGTCTTCTAACAAAAATATGTAACTTGTCACTAGCTTCAGCCTCCATATTGGGGACTGGAAAGTAGCCAAAACAATGCAGTTTTTAAAAGGGGGGTACAGGAAATTTTAGGCCAGTTAGCTTAATTCTGTCCCTGGAAAACTGGTGGAAAGTATGTTAAAGGTAAATAACCAAACACATAGAAGAACAAGGCTTACTGAAGCAGAGCCAGCACAGCTTCTGCAAGGGAACGTTCTTACTCACAAACTCTCTTTGAGAGTTTAAACAAGCATATGGATAGAGGTGATGCAGCTGAAATAGTGTATTTGGACTTTCAAAAAGCTTTTGACAAAGTACCTCACCAAAGACTCCTGAGTATGCTTAGCAGTTAATGAGAAAGAGGAGAGGTCCTGTTATGGATGAGGTATTGGTTAAGTTTCAGGAAGCAAAGAGTAGGAATAAATGAACAGTTCTCCAAATGGAGAGAAGTAGAAAGTGGAATCACTCAAGGATTGGTATTGGGACTTGTGCTTTTCAGCTTGTTCATAAATGATGTAGAGCTAGAAGTGAGCAGTGAGGTGAGCAAGTTTGCTAATGACACCAAATTGTTCAGCGTTGTTAAAACAAAAAGAGATTGCAAAAAGCTCCAAAAGAACTTCTCCAAACTCAGTGAATGGATGGTAAAATGGCAAATGCAATTCAATGAAAACAAGTGTAAAGTGATGCATGTTGGAGCAAAAAACCTGAATTTCACGTATATGCTTATGGGGTCTGCACTGGAGGTGATGGACCAGGAATGACCTTGAGGTCACAGTAGATAGGTCAGTGAAGATGTTGACCAAGTGTACAGCAGCTGTGACATAGGGACACTGCATGATAGGAATTATTAGGAAAGAGATTGAAAATAAAACTACCAATATCATAATGCAATTATACAAATCTATGGTGTGACTGCATTTGGAATACTGCGTACAGTTCTGCTTGCTTCACCTCAAAATGATCAAAGGGATGGAGTGGCGCCCCTATGCAGAAAGGTTGCAGCACTGGGAATTCCTAGTTTAGAGAAAAGGCAAGTAAAAGGCGACATGATAAAAGTTCATAAAATATTGGAAGACTTAGGACAGATAAAATAAAGTACTTCTTCACGCAGTGTGTAGTCAAATTATAAAACTCACTCTCCAATGAGACAGCAATGGCCACCAGCTTGGATTGCTTTAAATGAGGCTTGGACAAATTCATGGAGAAGAAGGCTCTCAATGGCTACTAGCTATGATGACTGTGCTCTGTGTCCACATTTGGAGGCAGCAAGGCTTCCTGGGGTTGCTGGACACCCCAGGAGGGGCTCTTTTGCTCCTGCTCTGTTTCCTGGTTTCCCACAGGCACCTGGTTGGCCACTGTGAGGACAGGATGCCGCACTAGATGGGCCACTGGCCTGATCCAGCAGACTGTTCTTATGTGCTTATGTTCTTATGCCTCAGGGTGGCAAACTTTATGGTTGGCGTGAACCACCATCCACATGGGAAAACCCAGTCTTAGCACATTGCAAGATGACCCAAATGTGATGTTGCAATGATATGATTAAACAGAACCTGGTGAACAACAGTCACTTGAGAAACCAGTTCTACACCCAGATACAGCTCATGCTGAGTGCAATTTAAGGAGTTAGCCATGCTCTGATTGTGCAATTTAAAATACTCCATGTTGTGTAGGATCTTAGTTATGAAGAAACCCAGTTTTATCCAAATTTACCTCATTTTTTTCAATACTTTTCTCTGCTGCTTGTTTATTCTATGCAAACCAGCATCACTCAGACTCTTTCCATGTTCAAACTTATTGGAGCCAGGCATTCCTATTGTAACCTCTATCTAACCTCATACACATACTTGTATTTCCACTACCCCATCACTGGAAGCATCATGTCCTCACCTTACCAATAGTCTATAAGCAACACATTCATATTAATCATATTAATCATTCTTGCTGTAAAGACAGCCAAAGAAGAACCCAACAAAATAAATGTCTCCTGTCCAATGCTATAAGAGATATACTCTACTTATGATTTAAAAATGGCAAGGAAGCATATTAGATTGGCTCTCAGTTCTGTAGAAACCTGCAACAAAATCCCATTGGACCTTAGTGATGACAAGCCAAGCATCACCACAGTTTTAAAATAGGGGGTCTGTGTATGCAGAGCCATTGTTGCCAGATACGTATAAAAAAGTCTCTGGCCAGTTTTGACTATTGCGTATGGTCTTATAATCCAATTTATAGCTGTCTTAATAACCTTGTCAAGCACTGATGCTCTATTAATTATAGGAACATTTGTTTTGGGAATACTAGACATCTGCTCCTTTGTTAATTCTCCTTAAACAGGTTTCAATCAATGCAATTATATTAAAGAAGGTTTGCATTATATATGTATTGCTTTCCACTTGTGCATTATTGCATTTCAGCAGCACCTAAATTATCTAAGGCCAGGGTTCTCTTCCCTCCCTCCCCCCTTCTGATGCAGATTGAAAGCACATACTACATGGTGCCTTACTTGCAAATATCATATCCATTCTGTCTTCAAGACTGAAATGTTGTTTTTAAGGTCTGCAGTAAGCCAGAATCTATCATTTCAGATGGGAAGGAAGCATAAGGGGCAGGGGCAAAAGCACATCCCTTCCACAATGCACAACTATCATATGAAATCCAGTCTACACAGTGCTCCCTAAATGACTTCAAAGTTACATGTTGAAAAATATCAGTCTGCACAGTGGATAAGAGGAGAATGTTTTGCTTCTTCTATAACTCAGCATATCTTCACAGCAAATGGTATTCACAACACAGAACAACAATTCAATTTACATCCTTCTGCATCCTAATTTCTCTACAGCAAACAGGGTAGTCTTATAAGTAACAAGGTATCTGAATCAGATATCAGAAAACATATCTTTTGGACGTATGTGAGCTATATCAGTCCTCTATTTTCCTCAAACTGATATCTACATAATTGGCTAATTTAAATTGCTAGAGGTGCTTTATTTTCTAACAATAGATTTTTTTTAAAAAACAACAACCTTGCAACTAGAAATCTTTAAGCATATTGGCAATTCTTTGATCTCTCTCCAAACACATCCTTCCTTCCCCAGTTTGCTTACTGAGTGGCAGAAATGCTCAAATCATTTCTGTGCTGAGCTCTAGAAGGCATTCAGCTCAAAGTAAGTTAAAAAAGGCTTAAGCAAACATTAGGAAAACCTCTTGGCTCTAGGTAGACTGACCAGCGGTGCACGTCACAAGGAATGTTAAGCTGTTCTCAAGTTACAAAAATGATGACTAATAAAGGCACCCAAGGGTGGGGGCATGGTGAACCCCCCTGCAACCAGGATCAATGATGCCTTTTCATTATGTGTTCTATAATTTCATGTACTGCTTGAAAATCTTTGCACACAAAAGCATTTTCAATAATGTGCCGTATCCTTTAATAAGAGAAACGATGAACAATGCCAGATAGAACTCAGCTGCTGAAACCAGACAAGAGAAACAGAACATCAGTCAAATGGAAAAGTATGATTTATTATCTCCCTCCTGGCAAAATTACAGTGACGCTGCCTATGCAACAGTGTCTGAAATTACTGACTTACTATATTTCTGTCATGGCTGATAAAAGCAATACATATTCAAGTAGAAGGGCATGTCAGAGAATAACTAGAATAGTACCTATATAAAAAGTAAGCCATTTATTTAGTGTTGTTATAGTAGTCAAGTATCTGTCTAGGCATTGGTTCTATACCATACAGAAATCCAGCATTATAAACATGCTTAGCAGTGGTGATGGTCTGGTGATGGAAAACCAGCCTAGGGGGCATATAAGGAATAGAGTGTGCATCCTTCAACAGTGACACATTTCAATGTATTCACTGCACCTTTCGTGCCTTCACTTCTTTTCCTAGCCAGCACTGCTGAGGTCTTCATGTGGGCCACAGTACTCATTATGGATGTATAAAATCTATCCCTATATATAGCTTTAGCGTTCCTGGCCCATGGCCTTCGAAAGCTTCATAGTGTCTCAGTCTTGCATTTAGGAGCTGACGACATAAATATGTTCAAAGGTTGTCCTTTGGTCTCAGTGGAATGCACATTCAGATGGACATTTGGATGCATATCTGAATTTTTAAACCCCACCTCATTTGTGCATCCAACCCTAACACACACACACACACACACACACACACACACACACTGGACAGTAACTCAGAATAGGACAAAAAGAAGGTTAAGAATAATTTACACAGCAGCTGAGCTACAACAATTGCTTCAGATACTGGACTTGCTGGACTATCATAGCATCTCTGCTTCTGGCATAAACTAGTTCTAATAGCTAAATTGGATTACAAATGTGCAGGCAGTTCAGTAAAAAAAAAAGAACTGCCACATGTCCCACACTGAATGTTTCTCTAGTTATGTTGCTCTGTTCATCTTGACTTATGCACATAATCCAAGTGTGAATACATTCATTGTCCAAAACTGTGCACACAAAGCCCTGTTGAAGAAGCAGTCATTCCTCTGACTAGCCGTTCAGCAGGGCAAAAGGAACTAAATACAGTCATATAATCACAAGTATGATTATTGCTTTTAAAAGAGGGTTTCTGAGCCACCTGGACTGGAGAGAGGATCCATCTATGGCAGAACCTGCATATGCCTCCAAGCTTGTTCTCCCTCCCCTTTTTTTCCTCTTTGTTTGCAGTATTGCTTCCACTGAAATTAAGTAGACAGCTGGATTTGCAACACTGTTAAACCAATTCAATCACATTGCCATCCATGATGTCCGTTGTCTGGCTTAAATCCAAATATAGAATGCAAGAATGCTTAAATTCAAGGATGCAGCCTTTCTTGTTTTGGAGGTGCAGCCTTAGATGCCAGTCATCCAATGACAGACAATGTGTCCATGCTGGACAGTCATCACCAGCTGCTACGTCATAAGCATAACATGGCGTTACTTTGTATCTGGAGATACTGGTTACATGTTTTCCTGTGATGTTCTGCTCTTAAGGTACCCGTGCTGCTCTTAGCCTGTGAACAAAATTCCCACATATTTTTAATGTAAGCAATTTTAATGTAGGCACTGATAAAAAGTGACAGGAAAGTGCTGATATCTAGGCTGGGGGAAGTGTCTGTGAATTAATTTAATGCAAAGTATATAATTATCCTACTAATTGTTTCAAGGACTATGACATATTAAGCCATCCAATGACAGATTTTATATAATTAGCTAAAAATAACCATATTAGGCTCTAAAGCTATAGGAAAAGAAAGGGCATGACTCAGACCTCACCAGCACAGGAATAAACCACTTACAACTCAGTATTACTAGGAATACAAGAGTTGAAGGTGAATAGCTGCCCTGAACTGACAGACCAGATGGAAAGAAAAGGAAAGAAAATCTCAGCATTTTGAGTCCCGCATTTCCATTTTTTCTTTCTGCTCATGTAGTTTCTAAAACACTATTATCAGATGTTTTAACTGTGGCAAAAGGATCATGTATCAATTCTGTCATTTGTATTGATGTGAACCTTGTATAGCTAACTATTTATCTCTATCCCCAGTATATTTTATCTTATTGCTGTGGCTAGTGGCTGATGCAAATAAAGTTTCTGTTTATCTATCTCCAAGCACTATATCCAATAACATCATGTGATTGGTAAATATAAACAAACCTATCAGGAGTTGACCAAACACATTCCTGTCAAGCCCCTTCCTGAACTTCGCCTTGATCTCATCTGCATCTCCTGGAGCCCAGAAGGACTGCAGAGCTTCCAAGGCCTCCTTGGCTGTCATTTCAGAGCCCTCCCAGTCGTACAGTAAAAGTAGAAGCAACATAGCAGAGAAAAAACATGCTTCAAGACTGAACATTGTATTTCCTCCCTGCCAATACTTAATTAAGTTGACAATACAGCAACTTGACAATACATTAATCAAGTGAATGCACATATTTTAAAAATACACATATTTAAAAATGTAAAATTATAGCCATAGAGTGTTGGGGGGGGGGGGAGAGACCACAAGGGCTGGAGAAGAATTTTTTCACCCTTCTACCCTCCCTCACTATGGTTCTAACCAAGCAAGCAAGCACACACACACACACACACACACACACACACACACACAAACGGCTGTTTGCTTCCATCAAAATGCAAATAGCGGCATCAGGGCAGCATATTTTCACCAGAGTCATGGTGGAGAGTTACTGTCCCCCTCTCCACCTTCTGTTCCACCCTAGCATGGTAGCGCTACTTACGTTTTTAAGAACAATATTGTATCATCTTCAATCTTGTGTTGTGGAAGTAGGCTTCTGTGGGACACCCCCCTCCCCCATGTATATAAAATACCATGTGTATCTAGTGAGCATACAGGGAAGCTCCCACCTCTTGCTTTGCTATATATGAAAAGTGTGCAGGAGGAGGAATTGTTTGTTTTTAATGCAGCCCCCTACCTTCAGCTAAAGTGTTGTGGACACTTACTCTGCATCACCTCTTACTCTGTATGATGTTTATAAGGACACATAGCTCACAGTTTCCTCTCCCCCTGCTCTTTAATGCTATGACTTAATAATAGTGATCAGTGATTTCTCGGCCTATATCCCAGCAATTAATTTCTGGTACAATTTCTCTCAGGTCAGTATTATTTATATAGTTCCATCAGCACTAAGCGCAGTATGTGCAGTAACATTGCTCTGTATTTCCAGTGGTGTCAAAGCCTGGCCCCCAACTATCACTTTGTGACTGTTAATCCTGCCCTCCAGTCCTTGCCATTTCCTATTTCTGCCATTTAATATATGCTCCAAAATTGCATTTGCCACTTGTGTTGGTTCTTCCTGGGTAGAAACTTTAAAGCTACCAACACTCACTTCTCACATGCCAGTATTTTTACATATCGCCCAAGGTTTTGAAAATCCCGTTGTATTTCTCTTGCATTCTCTATAGTGTCATTAACCTCTGCTGTCATTATGCCATTTCTCTATCTCTGGGGACGGTAGTTTAGCCCTTTGTCCAAATCACTTAGCTAAAAATTAAATGGAAGAGATATCAAGACAAAACCGTGTGGGGCACTTCTTAAAAGGCCATTGTAAAATCATTCACAACTATTTAAGAGATCTTGGCTCCAATTTGCCTTTAATATATATAGTTTTGTTACACACCCAGCCACAGGAGAAAAGCAAGAGACCTACTTTGAATTGTGAAGTGTCTTCTTGTTGCTTTCACCAAAGAACGTCTGTTCCATAATTCTTGTCCATAAGAGCTTAAAGTAATTTAAAATGTGCATTTCAGATTTTGGGCATTTGTTTTTGTTTTGTATGTTTTTAATTTCCAAGATTTTAACTGGCCAGTGGTGTGCATGTTAGTGGCCTCTTGTTTTAATCTCACCATTGTAGTGATCTCACTGTGTGGCCTATGGCTGGCTGCCAATATCTTGTCCTCAGCTGCCAAATGCAAAGTAGGGAGGGATAATATTCACCTAACTTGCAAAAATGATGTAAGGGCAGGAACAAACAGTGGGCTCTTATGTGCATCATGCCATATGTAAGTAAGTCTTATGGCTTACTTCCAGGTATGGGGATAAGTTTGCAGTCTAAGGCACTATATAAGCTATTGGGGGGGGGGGTGTTTTGTAAAAGAATAGCAAAAAAATAGAAAAAGGAAATATTATGCTTTTTGTCTATCTTTATTGTCGTTTTCAAAGAGCTACGTGCTCTTCCAGTTCACATGGTGCACAAGAACTACACCATTTCCTAACTAATAAAATATTGGCAACTGTTAAAAGTCTGCAGCATAATCCAAGCTGTGGTTTACTACAGACTGAGACTGAAGACAAATATTTTAAAGTGAATTTCAAGGTAGGAAGGAATGTGTGCCAGTCTCAAAAATCTAATTTCCAGGTGCTGCCCCACAAAAACTTGAAATTTAGATTTCAGGTATTTCAATCTTGGCAAAAACAAAAATGCCAAGATTTTGAGGAAGGATTAAAGAAGAGTAAAAATGGAAACAAAAAGCAAAACCTTCACAAAATGCAGTAGATGGTATTTAACTGCATAATAATTAAAAGGGACATATATATGTTTTGCTTGATGTCCAGTGCTGGTTGTGGGGCACTCGTAATTCAAAAATCCTAAAGTAATTTATTTATGTATTTATTTAAAGTATTTTTATACTGCTCTTCAACCAAAAAATATTACAGATTATGATTAATTATAACCAATCTGCAGCTGCCTACAGACTTATAGGACATAACACAAAAAGGGAAAAGGATTGAAGAGGGAAGAGAGGGAACGAAACTCGCACACAAATAGATAAAGTTAACTAGTAATTTTTACAATGAGCAACTGGGGCGGAAGCCAAATACTGCTGGTCTCTCAGCAGAGCTCTGCTTCCCTTCTCTCCCTCTCCTGCTGCAGCCGGATGCAATGGCCACTGGCAGCTGATGGGCAAGGGAGGAAAAGGCAATGGAGCTGGCTTCCCAGCAGAGCCAATCCTCCTTTTAAAATTATAGTTACTTTTTACCTGAAGATTTTACTTCCCATAAATCCTAACTTGTATTTGCCGCCAAAGTACCGTATTTTTTGCCCTATAGGGCGCACTGGCACCTAGTTTTGGGGGGGGGGGATTTTTTTAAAAAAAAAAAATTCCCCCAGCCGCGGGGCTGGGGTGGGGGAAGCCCCCAGAACAGGCTGCTGCCCGCAAGCTTTGCGTGCCCGGTGGGACCTCCCGCCGGGCGCGCAAGGCTTGCGGACATCTGCCCGAAGCACGGGGCGTGCTCCGGAGCGCGCCCCGTGCTTCGGGCTGCAGGCTGTCGCCTGCAAGCCTTGCGCGCCCGGCGGGACCTCCCGCCGGGCGCACAAGGCTTGCGGATAGCTTCCTGAAGCCTGGAGAGCGAGAGGGGTCGGTGCGCCTCTCGCTCTCTTCAGCGAAAGCCTGCATTCACCCCATAGGACGCACACACATTTCCCCTTCATTTTTGGAGGGGAAAAGGTGCATCCTATAGGGCGAAAAATACGGTAATTAGATTAAAAGAGCAAAAGTGGAAATTGCATAACTTTGGAACTGCAGAACAAAAATCATAGACTCATAGAATTGGAAGGGACCCCCAGGGTCATCTAGTCCAACCCCCTGCAATGAAGGAATCTCAGCTAAAGCATCCATGACAGATGACCATCCAGCCTCTGCTTAAAAACCTCCAAGGAAGGAGAGATCACAACCTTCTGAGGAAGTCCATTCCACTGTCAAACAACTCTTACTGTCAGAAAGTTCTTTCTCGTGTTTAATTGGAATCTGCTTTCCTTTAACTTGAAGCCATTGGTTTGACTCTTACCCTCCAGAGCAGGAGAAAGCAAGTTAATTCCCTCTTCCATGTGACAGTCCTTGAGATATTTGAAGATGGCTGTCATATCTCAATCTTCCCTTTTCCAGGCTAAACATATCCAGCTTCCTTAACTGTTCCTCATAATACTTGATAATCTTGGTCTCCTTCCTCTGCACATGTTTCAGCTTGTCAATATCCTTCATAAATTGTGGCATCTAGAACTGGACACAGGACACATCTAGAACAGACTCCAGGTGTTTTCTGACCAAGGCAGAACAGAGTGGTACAGTACTATTACTTTCCCTTGATCTGGACACTATACTTCTGTTGATGCAGCCTAGAATAGCGTTAGCTTTTTTTGCTGCTGCATTACATTGTTGACTCATGTTAAGCTTGTGGTCCACCAAGACCCCTAGATCCTTTTCACATGTACTGCTAGTAAGCCAGGTGTCCCCTATACTATATTTGTGCATCTGGTTCTTCCTGCCTAAGTGGAGAACCTTACATTTGTCCCTATTGGAATTTGTTTTCTTAGTTTGGACCCAGTTCTCAAATCTGTTAAGGTCATATTGAATCCTTACTCTTTATTAGCCAGCCCTCCCAGTCTGGTGTCATCTGCAATGTATTATGCATTTCCAGTTCATTGTTTGCATTTGTTCTGATTCTGATTAGCTGCATAGTGACATATCATCACATTTCAGTGCATGATCTGAGTAGCTGGAGTTTTTTAAGAGGAGGAATGAAAGAAATAAGGCATTTGAAGGCAGTTCAAACTTAGAGAACTTTTGATTCTGCACTAACTTTGATACCTAATGCTTCTCTTTTACAATTCAATCCATCCAGTATAGTATGCCTGGTTCAAAATTATAACATCATTCCTCAGCCCTCTGACTACTGCCATTTTGGACTGCACTGCACTGGAACCCTTGGCATGAGATGCCTTTTGTAGCAGAACCCAGCAGGTGTTTAAGGACCAATTTAAACCCCAGTTTCAATTAGCTTTCATAGTTTGGAGATCAGGTCCCAAAAATATAAAGGTTGAAAAATTCAAGTGGACATGCTATTTCTATCACTGCTTTAGCCACAATTACAAAAGAAAGGTGGCAGCCCAGCTCACAGTCTCCTTAGAGTTTTCTGTGGAGCTCAGCTATCATATTCACTTTACAGAGGCAAAGGATGAAACAGCAGATGAAACCATCCTTTGCTAAAACCAACCAAACAACCAACATACAAACAAACCTATCTGTAACCCATGCAATCACTGATCCATCCAAACTGAAGCTGCCTCTCTTGCAATATTAAGTAGAATTGGTCATTATAATACAATACAACATTTGGGGTGAGGTGAGGGCATTATTAAGAGCCCAAATCATTTTTTAAATCTTACATAAATAAGATCAGCTACCTAATGTGTATTCCGTGTCATATGTAGGGTTGTGTGCGTCTTATGGTGACTTTGCTTAAGTGGAAGTGCTTCTGTTCACAGCTAGTTTCCTGTGATTCCCTGCCTATCCACTTATCACCTCCCAAAGGTTGCTCCTGGTAGGTAGGGAAGAATCTGCAAAAACTGGGTACCTCAACTTGTGTGAACAGAAGCAGTTTCTGCTAAGGCAAAGCAAGCATTGGATACAGCCCTCTGTGTGCTTCTCTAGTTTTTGCACCCCACTGGAAGGTAGTAAGAGGCAACAGCAAGGTAAGTTGTAATAATGAAGAAGGGTTCTGACCCACAAGGGAACTATCAAAATCCTATAAAACCTTTTCCTCCCTTCAAAAGCACAGATCCACCCAGGGAGGGAGACAATGCAAATTTTGTGCATGGTTGTTGGGTTTTTTGGATTGCTTAAATGGGTCATCAGGTCAAGAATTTTTTTCATGAAATTCAGACCCTTTGCACAGAATTATATAAGGTTTGCTTTATATAATGTTCTTCTGAACCAGATACTTCAGGTTCTGCAGAATTTGAAATGCTCGCCAAGAAGTTGTGTTGTGCCTTGAGAAAATTGATGAATAAATAAATATGCTTGGGGGCCTTTAGAACACATTGGTTTACACATTATAAGGACAAAACCTCAAAGCCTTATTTGGGTGGGTGGAGTGCAGAGGATGGAGATGTCCTAAGGAAAAGAAAAGCAGAAGAAGCAGAAACCTGGGAAGGGAAGGAGCTAATGAAGAAGGAACTATAGGGAGAAAGGTGGGGACAGAGAGAATCAGCGCCTGAAGACAGAAAAGGCATTAAGCCTGCTGCTGGTGAGAGGAATATGCAGCAGTCAAAGAGGCTAAACACTCCAAATAGCTGAAAGAAGCAGGGCAGATCAGTGAAAAGGGAGGGAGGCTTGTTAAATTTCTTTTGAATATCCATTACTGGGAAGCAGAAGAGAGGAGAGTACCATTCCACTGATGTCCTGCTTCTGGGCTTCCCATGGGCATCTGGCTAGTTACTGTGAGAGCAAGGTGCTGGATCAGAGAGGCCTTTGGTCTGATTCAGCAGGGCTCTTGTTGTGTTCAATCCCTGGCATCTGCACTTGAAAGTACCTCTGGATACGAGGCAGCAAACAATCCCTCCCAGAGACCTAGGAGAGTTACTGCCACTCTGTGTTAGATGGACCAGTGGTGTGACGTGGGGCTTGTCCACACTTCCGCTTGTCCCATGCCTAGAAAGCACAGGTCTGAGCAGTTTTCCCCTCGGCCCACTTCTTTCTCAGAGAAAACCTGCTCTTTAGCAATAAATTGGAACAAATGGCAATCTTTGGAAAACCCAAATTGTCACTTGCTGCAAATGAGTACTAAAGAGTGGATTTCCCCGGGGGGCGGGGGGGGGGGAGAAGTGTCCATAGTGAAACAAGGGACTATCTCCTATTGTAGCCACAAAGTTTTAGGCCGCAGCCATGCATTGCACTGAAGAGGTCTTCTGAATTCTTAGCCATATTTCCCAGGCACCTGGCACTATTCCAAGCTCCACTTGCAGGTTTATAAAGAAGTCCCAAATGCTATCTTCCATCCACCCAAAAATGCTTTAAAATTCTTTGAAAGAAGAAATGGTTCTAGGCCGAGCTAGAAAACATTTCCTCTTCCTCCTGAGCAAGGCATAGGAAGCTCCAGCTCAACTGGACGCATCATGTTCCTACATGGAAGAAGAAGAAGAAGAAGAAGAAGAAGAAGAAGAAGAAGAAGAAGAAGAAGAAGAAGACATTATTTCTACCCCGCCCATCTGACTAGGTTTCCTCAGCCACTCTGTGTGGCATTCAACAGAACCTTAAAAACAGAATAAAACTTCAAACATTAAAAACTTCTCTAAACAGGGCTGCCTTCAGATGTCTTCTAAAAGTCAGATAGTTGTTTATTTCCTTGACATCTGATGGGAGGGCATTCCACACGGCAGGCGCCACTACCAAGAAGGCCCTGGTTCCCTGTAGCCTCACTTATTGCAGGGAGGGAACTGCCAGAAGGCCCTCGGCGCTGGACCTCAGTGTTCGGGCTGAACGATGGGGGTGGAGATGCTCCTTCAGGTACTCTGAGCAAAAATGAAAAGGACACCTGCTTAGCGTGGGAACCCTCTGCCTAAATTCATTCAAACAAGAGAAGGCTGTCTGTGGAAACACCCGTAAATGATATTTTGGAGACTATATTTAAACTGGCTCCATAAATCCAATCTTAAATGAATGGGCTGCCAACAATGAAGTATAAGCCTGTGTTACCCAACACACAATGGCTGCTGTTCTGAGCACCATTTGCAATTTTTGTTCTTTATCTGTCTTCAGTTTTATTCAAGGAAGAGGTATGGATAGACCTAAGCTCCTTAATCACTGTACATCTTTAGGGATAAATGTTTTTATTTTATTTTAATAGTTTGGCCTCTTATATAGGACAAGTCCACCAGCTACATAGATTTGGAGTTATCAAGGAAGATAATACAACTGTATGTTGCTGGGGGACAGTGCAACACGCTCTGAGTCCAGGGAGCAGGGCAGACAATAGTATTGTAAAGGTAATTCAAGTGTGTGTAGTCAATTCAATAAGTGTAGCCAGTAATTTTAGCCAATTCAAACAGCCAGTAACTTCTGTGAATCGTGAAAATATATTTCTTGCTAGCAATTCAGCCAGCATTTATCAGTTTATAAACAAACGACCCTTTTTTCCCTCTTATCATCAGTTCAACTTGCATGCCTGCTGTGAAGGTGAAACTAACTCATCTATTTTTGGATAGTTTTTAACACCTACTAAATCTCAAATTCTGGAGCACTAGATTCCTTTCAATCCCCAGCTATTCTACCCAAGATCAGAGACAATCTAAAGCAGACATCAAAGTCTTCTTTTCTGCTCTTTAAATAAGTGCCGCCTTGTGTTAGATGGCCTTTTTTTCTGAACCATCTATTCTAGTTTATTTCCTTCTGTCTTGGCTCTAATTTTAAAGCCCCCTTTGCCCTTGATTTGTCTCATTCATTTTTTCATTTTCAGACTCCGCTTGCTCACCACGCTTTTCCCACTATACATTCACCAGCTGGAGTTACCATTACAATAAACACCCCCTTAAGAATTGCTATTGTCCTGGCCATCATTAATATTTACAGCTACTCTACAGGTATAAATGTACACTTTGATATGCTTCATTTTTCCTCTTTCTGAATTTTTTGGTGATGTATCTGCATAAAATACAATTCCATCAAAGCTCACAGGAGGAGGAAGAGCATGAAAGGGTGTATTGTGTGATCAGCCCCCAAGTACGCCATACACCAGATACTAGGTAGAGTGGCATTTAGCTCCTGCATATTGCTGGGTTTTCAGTCTCTTTCAACCACCAGAGTGTCTTTTTGCCATTAATTAGTATCACTGATAGACAGAGCTCTAGATCCGTTGCAGTTATTTTTAACATTGCCATACCTGGAACCTCCAATATCTCAGGTGCACCAGGTGATTGGAAGGTGGCTACACTTTTGGTAGTGGGGGTTCCTCCTGAGTGGCTATGGCATGCCATGGTGTATCCTAAACTGTCCCCCCCCCCAGGCTGCAGCTGCCCCTCTGCTCTTCCTGTCCATGGCTGGGTCTGGAGGGTGGAAGGCAAATGCCTGGTGCCGGTGGCTGAACTGCTCTGGGGCATCTGCAAAGCAATGCTGAGTCTGGGCACCATGGCCTCCTTGCCTTGTGTTGCCTTGCTCCCCTCCCCCTCCCCTTGGAGGCTTGTACCTCCCAGCTTCCTGCTTCCTCCAGCCTGGGTCGTTGGGCCAGCAGCCCTGGAATGTGCTGTACTGCCAGGCCAAAGCACCTTCCTTTCCTTTGGGCGGGGGAGGGTGTCCTCTCCCAGGGGTGCTCTTGTCTTGGGCAGGCTCTTCTCCACTTTCCAGCCTTGCACTTAGAAATGGGGCATGTGGGTGCTAGGAGAATACCCAAACACTGCCCAGGGGTGGGCTAGGGAGCAGGCAATGGCAAGGGAGGGGGCAGGATCAGCCTCCCGGGCTGGTGGAGGGCAGGGGTGAGTGGGCAAGGACACCATGGTGGGCTCATTCTGAGCTTGGTGCTGTGATATGGGAGAGGGGTGTGTGATGCTGGGGTCCCTGGCACTTTGAGCTCAGTTCTGTGTGCATGTGTTTTGCAGCTGGCACAGGTCCCGTCCCCCCGCATATTCTGGAGTGGGGGGACACATCAACTGGTTTCCTGCCATTTGGAGAATGGTGGGCTTTCCCCCTCCCCTCCCTGGCCAAGGGAGTCTAGAAGGCAGCACAACTAAGGGGCCTCTCCTCACTTGGCAGAGCAGGAGGCGAGAGTTGTTCCTCATCCTGTCCCTCTCTGAGGAGCAGAAGACCCTGCAGGCCCCAGAACAGGTGGCAGCTTCTGGAGAAGGCAGCCTGGCCACAGCAGGGATGGAGCCCTTGTGAGGGCAGTGGTGGTCCATGCTGCAGGACTACGGCAACTGTCAGGCAGGGGAGGAGGATGAAGTGGCCATTGCACATCCCATGCACCAGGGGCGCCAACTTGCCTTCCACATGGGGGGGGGTGCATCAAGTGATGTCGCATGACATGTCCCACCCAGTAGGACATGCCACAGGGAGAAGGATGTGGAGTGTGGAGCCTAGCGCTGCACTTCGCCTCCTCCTCCTCCCCGCGCAGGGAGAAGGAGGTGGACTGTGGCGCAGCGCTGCATCTTCCCCACAGCATGTGCCTGGGATGCGCAGAGAGCGATCTTCACTTTCGCTCTCCCAGCCCCCTCCCAGCTCCCGGATGGGGCACCCCAAGGGCTCTGGCAGGGGGTGTTGCCCCCTTCAATAGTGGGGTGCCTTGGCCCCGATTCAAAATATTGATGGGGCTGGAGCCCCTAGCGCCCCCTATACCCAGTGCTGTGCACTATTCTTCATCATCACAGGCTTTTGTTTATTTACTGGCTTGAAAAGAGACTCGAATCGTTTTGACTAGAAGGCTTCTGAAATATTATTATTATTATTATTATTATTATTATTATTATTATTTATTGTCATACCCCACCTTTTTATTCCGACAAGGATTCAATATCTGCATTGTTAAGGAAAGCACACATATCTATTTGTGTATTGAATTTCCTTTTATAAATAAATATATAAAATCTATTAATTGTATATTTATATATATATTCTAATAAATATATTGATTTAAAGAATATTAATTTACAATATGGACATTTTCATTCAGTCTGTGGCCTGTGGGTTCTGTGCCAAAGTTCTCTTGTGGCCCATTTGTTCTGAGAGATTGGACTGCCCTGCTGGAGGGGAAGGTTCAGTTATTGTGAGAGAAGTATGGCAAGTCCTATGCTATGAGGGAAATGAAAGCTTGTTATTTAAAAGTAAAACTAGAAGTGCCCTTCTACTGACAAGCAGAATTTTCCTACTGTTTATTTCCTGGAAATAAGTTATGAATTCTTTTCACACTGTGAACTGTTGCTGTTGGCTATAATTAGAGAGGGCTAGCAGAGAATGTTGTCCTAATGCTCAAGCTGGTTTAATTACAGTGTAAGTCACATTAAAACAGGCATTAGCAGCTATATCATGCATGACTTTTCAATTCTGAAGTTAGCTAATAGTGACCCCAGAACATTCACCATAAAAGTGTGAAACAATTAGGAATACAGAGCACAATTCACCCCAAGTAAAGCATGCAAAATGCTCACTCATTTCTATGGGAGAGTGCTAAATGTGAGCTTCCTTCTACTGGTATTAATAGAAGTAAAATGTGCTTTGAAATTCAGCCTGGTTCACACAGGAGACTTACATGTGGTCAGAAGCTTTTGATGCTGTACAGGGTTAACAAATCATGCAGAAAGCCCTTTTCCACCCCTACCTATGGCAGTGTGTGTGTGCGCACATGTGTCTTCTTGCAGCGCCAAAGAAGAGCAAAAAAGTCAGTGCACTTGTGCTTCCAGAACAATCTTTTCTAAGAGATCCTGGGCTTTGGGTAACTGTAGAACCTGCCGGAAACTAGAGGTAGCAGAGCCAATAGGAAGTGTCTGCTTGCTTTTAGCTGCCCTACCCCAGCTGGCCCAGCAATTGGAACCAGATCTGCCCCTGGATTGTATCCACATTCCCTGTTCCTTGTCTGCTGTTTTCATTGTTTTGTGCAGGTTGTTTTTATAATATTGTACAGGGCTTTTTCATAAATATGTGGTTAATAGCACATGATTCAGCACATTATGGCACCCTTTGGAGTCCTTTCTTCAAAATCTCAAAAGTTTCTAATAGTGGATAAAGCCATTTCTTTCCACTTCATGGTGTCAGGTGGCAAGAATGTATCTTAAAAGAATAAAAGCTCATGGCAATATGATAAAAGAGAAAACAATTGAAATAAAAAGCATGAATAGAACCCATCACCCAGTTGTTCAGAATGAAGTAATGCTGCTTCAGTCGGTTCTCATCTGGAAAACTTGAATCCCGTTCTGGGCAACGTGGTTTAAGAAGGACATCAGCAAAATGGAATATGTCAAGTCCTATGAAGAAAAGCTGAATGAGTTGAGTGTCTTTAATCTAAATAAGGGAAAGTGATATGGCCATCATTTTTAAATATTTGAAGGGCTGTCACATTGATGTGTTTCTGGTCGCTCCAGAAGATAGTTCTGGGTCTGGGTTTAAATTACAAGAAACAGGGTCTCAACTAAACCTGAGGAATAACTTCCTGGAGGTGTGAGGTATTCAGCAGTGGAAAAGATCAGTCTTAGATGATCTTACTTGATAGACTCTCCTTCTCTGGAGGTTTAAAAGCAAAGACCGGATGGCCACCTATCAGGGATGCAATAGGAGTGGGTCTCTTGCACCGTCAGTGCACTGGTATGGGGGGGGGGCTTTTGAGTCTATGATTCTCCACTGGCAGTATAGAAACACTAGGCATTTGTACTATGCCTGGATACATAATTAAAATGTGCAAGATCTATAAAATAAAGTAAAGGTTTTATATTTATTTATCACCATAAAGTGCTGTATTTTTCGCCCTACAGGGCATACCGGCCCATAGGGCGCACCTAGTTTTGGGGGGTGGGAATAAAGAAAAACAATTTTATTTCCCCCCCCCCCCCTCAGGCACAGGGCTGGGGCGGGGGAAGCCTGAGCTTCCCCCAACCCCAGCCCCCAGAGCAGGCTGCTATCCTCAAGCCTAGGGAACCCGGCGGGAACTCCCGCCGGGCTCCCCAGGCTTGCGGATATCTACCTGAAGCCCGGGGCGCACTACTCAGCGCGCCCCAGGCTTCGGGATGCAGGCTGCTATCCGCAAAATGGGAACACAATACAAGAAATTAAAACAAATCAACATTAAAACCAAATGCACCATAAAAGAATAGACAATTGTCATCCTCCAGCAAATTAATTGATTAGCATATAAAACGGCTAAAACCACCTAGGAGAGCTAAAACCAATGATACAGGAGACCTTGATGGTTAAAACCTGGGAGAATGTTTTAATAAGAAAGGAAGTCTGAAGTAGGTGTCAAGAAAAGCCTCTCCAGGGAGAGGAAAGAGAGGGAGGATATTTCGGAAGAAGGATGGTGGAGGCTCAGTTAAAGCAGAGATCAGGCGACAGAAGGGGTGAGTCTATATTGGACGCATTGCTGTTTGAAGAAGTACAAGAAGTCACACCATCTCTCTACAACCCTCCTATCCAGCAAGTATCAGGTTAACGTGTTCATTGGTTTATTGGCACATAAGGTGAGAAGTCTCTGGGGGAGATCAATCCATAGTCACCTCAGCAAATGGAATCTGCTATGTCAGCTCCTGTCTGCCGGCAGCCAGCTGAAGTGTGTCAAGTAGAATCTGGTGCATTAAGACAACTTTGGCTGACTTGGGAAGAGATGCAGAAAGAATCAACAACCTGATAAAAATGAAAACCCATCCTCGAAATGGATCAGATCGTATGCTCCCAATCAGTGTGGCATGTGAAGGAAGGCAGAAGAAAGAGGAAGGAGACAAAATAACTGCTCCCACCAATATTGCCACGCTTACGCTACAGACTCACACATCGGCTTTATATGAGTGTTCCATTAATGGTAAGTAAATGTATTAAATAAATATATTTCAAAATGACATGGCCAAGAAAGCAAGAACCCTGCAGTGGAAATCAATCAGGAGGATGGACATGATCTTTTTAAAAATAATAATGTGATAGTCAACTGTTTCACTCTTTTTTCTTGTTCTTGTTTTTAGGAACAGTTTATTAAGATTTTCCTTAGCAAAGAAAAACAAGCAAATAAACAAAAAAATGGAGCATATACACCCATGCATTTTGCTTTCAGCTTTCAAAGAGAAGAGCAAAACAAGTAGAAAACAGGAAATCTCCCACAAATACGCAATCTGAAACACATGAACCAAGTGCTTCACTTTTGAGTTATTGCACTTTCTCATAAAGACCAGGAGAAGGAAACTTAAAAACCCTGGAAGTTCAGGTCAAACCTGAGACTGACATCAAGCAGAATTTCAGCTGGAACCCTCTTTCAGAATTGGCCCAGCAGGATTCTGCATAGGGGTCTTGCTAAAGATGTTCTCTGTGGATCCACTGCTGACAAATTCTAGAATAAACAAGTGACTGGGCACAACCAGGTGCAAGAGAGCAGGCCCTCACGCCATGTGTAGAACCAGGGATGGCTCAAGAGATACAGCTTTTCCTAGGGTTGCCGTATTTTGAAGAGCAAAAAGCCACTGAGCCCTCTCGCCTTCCACAGCACGCACACACTGCAGACGTGCGAACCATACCCTCCAACATTTCTCTGATGAAAATAGGGACATCCTATCCAATGGTGGTGGTGGTGGTGGTGATACCCCAGCCATGTGATTGGGTTGCCCCAGCAACTCTGGGCAGCTTCCAACATATAGAAAAACATAATACAGTCAAACCTTGGTTGTCAAACGTAATCCGTTCCTGAAGACCGTTTGACTTCTGAAACATTCAGCAACCGAGGCACAGCTTCTGATTGGCTTAAGAGCTTCTTGCACTCAAGCCGTGTTGGACTTTCAGGTTCTGAAAAACGTTCGAAAACCGGAGCATTTACTTCTGGGTTTTCAGCGTTTGGGAGCAGAAACGTACGATAACAGAGGCCAACGTACAATAACAGACCAATTAAGAGATCCAGAAGAAAGTGCCTATAGTGGGAAATTTTGTTATTTCTTGGTGACTAGAGAAAGGTTGCCAGTGGCTCTTTATCCATGGGCTGGAAAGGGAAGGGTAAAGGTGTGGAGACTATCACAGCCATGCAGAACCTCAGGCCTGGGAGAGGAATGTGCCCTTCAAGGCTCTCTACCTGGTGCTGGGAAGAGTCCCAAGACCACCTTCTGTCACAGGACTCTCTCTCTCCTTGCTCCATGCCCTCCTTGGGTGCTTTTGCTTGACTGGCTGGAACGTTCTTAAACTGTGGTAATGCCTCTTGCTTGCCTAGTGAGGCATGGGGTGGGTATGTAGAAACCTCTGGCTTTTGTGTGGCGTTAATGCAGCCTACTGTCAGAGTCACATCTGGGGGCCACTCCCAGGGCTCTATATTATAAAATACCCCCCAAAATTCCTACACCGAACCCACCACTAGCACGTGGCCCTCAGCCTAAAGATGTTGCCAGCTCCTGTGTCACTGGGAGAGCAGCAAGTGATTTGGGAATTTATAAAGTGTTTTTCTCTCTGTGTGTGTGTGTCCATGTAGTGTCCTGGACAACCACCCAATTCCCTTCCCTGCTTATCCAACTAAGGAACTGCAGGAAGAAGGGCAGCATCAGGGCTGGCCCAAGACATTTTGCTGCCTGAGGCAAAGCATCCAGTGGTACCCTCACCACAAGTGTACCACAGAGTACCCAAGGCTGGTCAAAGTACATTGGCACCTGAGGCACAAAACCCCACAGGTGTCTGCCCCCTTCCCTGGCAGTAAATATACAACAACAACAACAAATGAGCTGCCCCTAGACCAGTGGCGTAGCGTGGGGGGTGCAGGGGGGGCCGGCCGCAACATCTGGGGGTTAGGGTTAGGGGGCGCAAATCCACGGGTTAGGGGGCGCAAATCCATGGGTTAGGGGGCGCAAATTACTTGCCTTGCCCCGGGTGCTGACAACCCACGCTACGCCACTGCCCTAGACTGCATTCATCTCTTGTTCATCTCTCTTGCTTGCTTCCTGAGCATGCTCAGTTCACTTCCCTGCCACAAGCATAAATATGATGCAGGACATTTCTGTAGCACTTCTGAGTGTTAAAAGTACATTATAGTTCTTTCTTATTGATATGTTTGGTGGTGTGTATTAGTCCAGCTGAGCTTCACTCAGTGCAAACATGCAGAATGATTCCAAGGGGTCTTGCTGTTCTATAACTGAGACACCTTCAAGCCCTGATACCAGTCATTCCTGAAACATGGCAGTGTTGGCTGGTGTGTGTCATGAAAAACAGAGTTTAGTCTCTTTTTACCTTTATCAGAGCATTTTCAAGAAAGCCAAAATGACACAATTCCCTTCAGATTACAAACCTTTATTGATTAACAAGCAATAAGGACTCATTCATTCATTCATTCATCACTCCATTCATTCATTCCTTTCATACCTACCAGATGGTCGGACCCACTAAAAGAATTGATCAGGTTCTTTTATGAGTCTCTGGACAGCATCCTCCTGCAGGTAGGACAGCATGTGATGCTACCTGGGTTTCCCAGCCATTATATAGTCTCAGGTCCCCATATAGCTACATTGTCTTGTATTGCAGGGGTTGGACTAGCTGTCGTCATGCTGATTCCTCAAATAGATATGAATAGTTATAGTTGAAAACACCTTGGTTTCTGGCATGTTGTCGTACTGTCTTTATGACTAGCATGTTTCTTTCAACATGTCTTCTAAGAACAGTCATGTCTCAATCATCTTTCAAGAACAGGTTGTCCTCTATTTCACCCAGACATGCTGTCATTCTGCTTATCTTGTCTTGCACAATCCAGTAACTGGTTCACTAGTTCATCCATCCTGTTCAGCTGGCGCAATATTCAATAGTTTAATGATGGTTCTTTGTATTGCAGTCCATTTTCGTCCATCCTGTTTTTGCCTTCAACTCAGTAGTCCTATGTGTTGAAATGCAATCAGTTCTTTATCTTTAATTCTTCAGTTCTTTATCTTTAATTCTTCAAAGCCACTAATCATCTGGTTCTCATTCATTCCTTCAGACATATCTCCATTCATAACTCCATTCAGACCCGTTAAACATACTAAATATATCATCAATTATAAAATGAGATCACATTTGGTTCTCAGACTATTCCTATGACTTAAAAACATCTTAGTGAATCACATATAGGAGATTCAACATATACCTGAACATTAGTATTGTGTATAAGTGTCATTTATCACCTATAACTGCTACATATGAATGGCATCCTTCATATCCCTATAAGAATATAACACAGTGTGTCAGAACATCTGTTTTGTAACCGAAGGAACAGTGTCAAACCTACATCAATGCTGTTGTTTGATACCTTGGGGAACTCAAAACCAACCATATGGAAAGAACACCCCTAATACTAACATAACACCTTTATTCATACACAATTTATGAAAAACACCTTTTCACCCTCACAGTGTGCACATACCCATGTGTGACATTTGCCTGGGAATGTTAAGGAAACAGCCATGGCAGCTGGAGTTGAACTGTAGCTGAGGACGAGAAGTCCAAAGGGAATTAAAACAGATGGAGTTGACATGAAAATTGGGGGTGGGAGAGAGAGAGAGAGAGAGAGATGGAGGTATATCCCTCCCCACCAGTTCCTGTGCCATTTCTCAGCTCTTCAGCCAGTAACTTTCTCCTATTCATAGAAATGAAGGACTTATTGTTTGTCAATCTACAATCGTGTACAGACTTCCTTGGGAGTAAGCTCCACTGAACTTTATCTTCAAGATAAAGCATTTCTTTAGCCTATCTCTAAAGCCTGTCTTCAGGAGAGATTTGTGAGCCTAATCCAGTGGTTACTAACAAAGTGATCTGCTGCGGATGTCCTGTCATAGCAAACAGCACAGATTTGAGCAGAAGGTTTAGGAAAGAGAAAGAACTGCAATATGCTGCAGCTGTCAAATGGCAGATGAAGTATAATTAGGAAACAAATGCAACTGTACAATTAGTGCAATTAAGGCATAATATGGAAAATATCATGAGACCATTAAGTATGTCATGAGTCTCTTTGACATACTGCATGCACTAGTTGTCCGACCTAAAAAGTGGTATAATTCAACTGGACGTTTTTTCCTAGAAGGAAAAATACAAATGAATAGGAATAGAGTATGCTCTCCTCATAGGCTGAGCCTAAAATATGAGATCTCTTTGGCGCAGAGAAGAAAAAGCTAAAGGCAAACATGATGGAGGCTTACGAAGATCAAAGTTCCCAGTTCACTTGCTGCTCTCCCAAAAGCACAGGGTGGGAATATTTACTATCTTTGTAAACCACAAGAAATACAGAAAACTTTGTAGGATCTGCACCCAACAAACTTAAATTATTATGGGGGGGGTGTCATGTGCACCATGGTAAAGATTTTGGCATTTACTGACACAGTCTAGACAAATTCCTGAAAGGTATGAGCTATTCTCTGAGAGCCTGTTTTTGAAACCCGTTGTATTTGGTCTAAATCTGAGATTCGCAGAAACTTGAACAGAACCATGGGGTTCTGTTATATATTCTGTTAATGTATCTCAAACCAGTTGCTATATTAAGAAGGGATTATGGGACTAAAGGGCCACTCATCTGGCAAAAAAAGCATGCTCTGATACATTTTAAACCACAATTAAATGTATATAGATTGAAATACATTTTGTATCAGGGTGTGCACTCATTCATACATATATGTTTGTTTCTAGTTTATTGTAGCATTAATTGATGATCCGAATGTGCGAATGAGAAGTCAAGACTAGTTTATGCAGAGTCAAGCAGCAAAGCATTTTTGGGATATAGCACTTCAGGTTGCATGGTTGACTGCCCCGCTGGATAATTCTTAATTGAAACACACCCACAACACACACTTCACATAGAAAATAAACGTGTTGGGGGAAGGATTCGTTCTAGTCTCCTCCCTGCATGCTGTTCTTAATTGGTTCATGGAGTTCATGTCACAGAGGATTTATTGATTACATTTATAGCTCAACTCTTTTTCAAGGAACTCAAGCAGGGGCTGCATAGTTCTCCCTGCCATGTTATCCTCCCAGAAACCCAAGAGAGGCAGCGACTATCCCAGGCTCAGCCAGTGAGCTTTGTGGTTGGAGGAGGAATTGAACTTCGGTCTTCAGGATTCAGTCTTCAGGGCAGTCACAGGTTTCCTTAGTGGACAGCCATGGATTCACTGAGTGGCCTTGGGCCATTCACCTATTTTCCCGCTTGTAAAGAGGACATAATTCTGACCTCCCTTTCAAGGTTGTTGCGGGAATGAGAAAGTTCTGGACAGCAAAAGCCTCTTTGCATTGTAGTGAATATTGCATAAATGACGCACCCTTCACTGTGATTGCATGTCATTCTGGGACAGCGGATCTGAAGTGGAAATGTAATTAAAACAGTTCTGGTTTTTTAAAAAAAGTTACATTTATATGCCTCCCTTTATCTGGAGATCACAAGGCGGTTTACAGCATAAAAAATACATATGGATTAATTGGAGTTCTTGGACCTAGAGTGTGTCCCTGTGGTTTTGGAGCCAGGAGTTCTTTTGCCCACAAAATATTATTTATTTTTAAGATTCATGAAGGTGGGTCTGTATGGTAGGAAACACAGCTTGCATTTTGCAGTGCTATGCATGTTATCGGCTACACTGCAAAGACTCCTCTCCCACGCAGGACCGCTAACATAACATAGACCTCAACTATCTGAAAGACCACCTCCTTTCATACAGACCCGCTCTGTATGAATGCACAGGGGTTAAAAAACACTGCTTACCTTCCCACGGCTGCCGTGAAGAAGTTGCCGGAACTGCCAATCATTTCACTTACCATTTCTGCCTGCAGGGGCTGCAGATCAGCCCTGTGGCTATAGGGTAGCAGGGGGGCTGCAGGGGGGCTGGAGCCACTGTCCCTCCCAGAATGCTCCACAACTTTGGGGAATATGTTGGTGGGGCCTGCTTTGCTTGTTGTCTGTGCGTACCCCCCCCCAACAGCCCAAGGTGCTGGTGCTTTGAATATTTAATAAAATATCAAAGTTCTTCTGTATGATGTTTAAAATATTGATTTCTTAATCTGGGGTTCAAAAAAATAGGGGTCATATTTTACATGGGGGCATCTTAAAATACACATAAAAATACGCTTTCTATAGCTAGAGGAAGGAGCCTTGTAAGTTAGAAAGGAAGACCGTGTTGCGTTCCAGTCAGGAGTTAGAAATGATGAAAATGGAACTGGAGATGGCTAGAAGTCAAACAGATCAAGCGAAAAGATCAAGGTGGAGGAAAGAGAAAAATTAGCTAGAATTCAGGTAGAAGAAAAGGAAACAAAAAGGGAGCATGAAAAAGAAATGTTTAACTTTAAAATGCAGGAGATACAGCTTAGGGCAGAGTTGTTTGCACCACAGAGAAGTGGGCAAGTTCTCTCAGGGGAACAGGGGGAAATTCCCAGATACCAGAGGCATAATGATATAGAACCCTTTCTGATTAGTTTTGAAAGGACTTATTTTCCAAAATTGGAGAAGACTAGAAACACACCTTCAACTAAAAATGTTAAGTTGGTTAAAGAGTCAAAACCTGCCCACAGACCTTGATGACAGCCAGCCTGAGAGACCAGCCAAGGTCTTGCAGGTCTGGCTCCCTCCTTGCAGGGGCCATATGGAGGCTTTGAGAGGGAGGGAGGAGGGGTGCGATGGGATTAAGGGACACTGGTTCTGAGGTAACTTTCATCCAAACTCGCACCTCAGCTGAGCACACAGAAAATGATGGCAAGGAATTGGCGCAAAGTATCCATGATACAGAGTTCTTAGCTGAGCAAAGGCAAGGGCTGGATCTAGACACATCAAAGAAGCATTTTAGTTAAAATGCGTTGTAAACCTCATAAAGGGAAATCACATTGATGAAAGACAGGACTCCACAGCACCATCTGGTGTCACAGTGTTATAATGCATATAAAAGAGGTTGTGGGGTTTTTTACTAATGTAACTGAGTCCAAGATGACTCTTTAAAGGAACTGTGGATTAAGGCCAAGAACTCCCCAAGAGAAGCTACAGTACAGTAAAGGCTGTTGCATATGTGACATGTCACACAATTTAGGTTCCTGACTGCAGCGGGGCTGCTTCAAGTCTGTGGAGGAGACACTCCCACAGCCTAGCATTTTGTTCTCTGTGTGGCATCTCTTCAGGGCTGCCCCGAGTTGTTACTTACTGTAACAACTTCATGGTGTTACACCTATTTTTCTTGGAAAAAAAGCATCACCTCTCAGCCTTTTCCATCCAACTGGCAGCTATTAGCTGCTATGACTACTTGTGAGTGAGATCCAGGTGTGCCCCATTAAGTACACTTGGACAATTGTTATCTCTTATAAGGTGCTGAACGTCTTTAACTTCTGCCTAGGACCTATGAAAGCCTTTGAGAGGGACATCTTTCTTTTTCTTGAGGCCTGGGAGTAGAGTGATAAGGGCATGTATTGATTCTTGTGCAAAGGCTTCATAATTTTAAGCAATGATATTGGAAATGGATGATGGAAAAACTTTCTAGAGTGAGAAAATCGTATGTGTTTGGAACGGGGCGGGGGGAGATTTGTTTGGTTGCACGGCACAAGAAAACAGCTCAAGATTTGATGGTGTGGAAAATAAATGGAGAGAAAAGGTCCAGAACTGGTTCCAAAAATGCTCCTTCTCCAAAGATTTGAACAATTCCTTATGCTATACAGTGGTGTGATTTTCTTTCATCCCGACAGTTGCTTTCCGTGTCATACAATATCCTATTTCTCTCTGGTGTCATTTTCAGGTAACACTAACACCACAGAAGCAAAAAAAGATACATCTGTCATGTCTCATTTACTCAGAGCAAAGTCATTCGGGGGCATTTTCCACATCTATTTGATGCTCTTCCATCCCCAGAATATGCAGCTAGCTTGTAGCACCACTGGAAACTTGCAAGACATTTCTTGAAATCTCTGAAACGAGTGTAATATTCTGGTGAAAAAGAAATCCCACAGGATGTGCTAATAAAGGAAGGTCTCTGTTATATCACAGAAACTAGCTGAAAGCATCCCTGGGTCTTGGTCACTAAAGTGTGGGTATGTGTGTGTTTGTATGTGATAATTTTCTATGGCAAAAATCAAAGGGAACATGGAATCAGAATGATAATTAGACAGGGTGATCCACCTCCCACAGATTCCTCCTTTTGCTTAAGGACTACTGATTTTTATCTAATTTGCCAGAGTCACAAGGAAGCAGAATGGTGATAAGGATTAGAGACTGTAGACACTGAGACAAAGGAGGCGAAGCTTTAATTAGCTCATTTCAGGGCAGACATGAATTTCTTAGGAACAGATTGTTTGATTCCAGACATATGGAGCATCTCTGAGATGAACTGCAAAGAGCTTTATGTCTGCAAGACATAGCATTGTTTTGCAATTCATGAAGCAGAGAAAGCAACACCATTCAAAAACTGTAAAGCCATAATATATATATTCACCCCTTCTTCATTTGTCCAGTTTAATTTAAACTGTGTTCATGGCACCAGTGTTAATGTTTTTGTTTTTTTTAATAATATTTTTATTAGATTTTCAACAAAGATAACAAAAATAAAAAACAAACAACAACAAACACAACAATCACAAACAAAGAAAAATATACATAAAAGCAATATCAAATCTCCAGATCCTGTGACTTTCCTCCCCCTCTCCCTGGTTCCTTAAATTTCCTTTTCAATTGCACATGCTTTCTACTCCAAATTATTTTTCTACCTCAAATTTCCTACACTATTTCTAAATTTACAAGTGTTCTTAAAATCCTACCAATGTATTAACCTGTTTACAATACTTTTGTAAGTAAGTGTTAATGTTTAAAGTGATTTTAAAGTGATTTTAGGTAGACATTGACTGTGGTGCATCTACATCCTTGGTCTAGATGCAAGAGTGCAGTCAGCTGCAAGAACAATGTCATTTCCAGACTGACCTGTCCCAGTAAAAACTGTGCAATATTAGATAGATCAGAACACCCTCCGAACAACCTTGTGAGGTAGGTTAGACCGAGATATTAGAATCCAGGTCACTCAAGGGATTTCATAGCTGAGTATGGATCTGAAGCATCCCCTCCCATACATATTACATCCCCTCCCATCCCCTCCCATACATATTCTAGAAAAATGCAAGTTTCAAAAAACAGTAGAGCTATTACTTCTGTAAAGTGCATCAGGCAGAGTGGGATCCTTAGATAACTATCCTGAGGTAGAGATTGTGAAAACAAGCTCTTGGTACATTGCCATCGATGGTCAATAGACCATGAAACAGGATGAGCATGTAGAAATATGTGCAAAGTGCTTCCATCCATTGAGGGTGCCCCACTGGAGCCCCGTGTTTCTGTCTCCCGGGAGGTGAGTGAGGCCCACCAAAGAAACAGGGCTGGCTAGAGGGAGGGCTTGCTTCTCCTGCGTTTCCAAGTGAGCTTCTCAGGTGTGCCAGTACTGCACGGTGGCGGTGAGGGATGGGCTGGAGGGGCGGGCTCCTCCTGCCCCGTCCCCCAGCGTACACACTTGTGCACGTGCGCCTTGGCGTGTGCACTCCCCCCCCCCCCGGGAGGCATTACTACACCCTATACCCGTTTGGGTTACTGGATTTGGAGTACAGTTCAGGTGCCTTATCTTCCTGCAAAGCAACAGAGGCAGCCAGGAGAATTTAGATGAGACGAGTTGTATCTGCACATAATCAATGGAAGGGTTTGGAGGCTGGAGAAGAGTCCAGGCAGAGGGCCTTTCAAACTGAATCACACATTTTCATCTTGTATGTCCAAAGTCCACCAGTCGGTTTAATCTGCCCCCTGTGGCAATTTATTTCCTGGGGTAAAATCCTAAAAAAACCCTCAACAATTTCAATTATATATAAAAAAAAGCTCAACAATTTTGGTCGGCCCCCACAGCCCTTCACTTCATCAAATCTGGCACTCTTTGAAAAAAGTTTGGACACCACTGGACGTTACATGTCTGGGAAACTCTGGCACCAGCAAATAAGGTGGTTTTTATTACAGATCTAATTTCTAGATATTTCTAGATATTTCTATGAATAACCAAGCGTTTGACATGTAGAGCTGAGGGAATTTTTTGTGAGTTTTAGTTCTCATATGAGAATTTGCATATTCAATGAGAAAGAACTTTTTGTTTAACAGCTAAGCCAGTCTCCCTGCTGACTTGATCAGGGAGTGCATAGTTCTCTGAAGTCTTAAAAACCAGCCTACTAGTCATGGGTGTAGCCAAGGGGGGGCAGGGGGACAGCTGTCCCCACAAATCAATAAAAATCAAAACAAATCTGAGGTTCTGCCCCCCCCCCCAACAAAATCCTGCCCCTCAACAAAAATCCTGGCTATGCCCATGCTTCTAGTGTCAGAACCTGGATGAAAAATAGACTCTGAAGTGCGTAGTCAGCACTCCACTGAAAACAGGGGAGCTTCTGTACAACAATGAAAACGAGGCAGGGAATTTTGTTTTAGCCAGGCCAGCTCCAGGTCTGAGGTGGCCCCTGGCAAAGTGCTACCTGCTTTGTTATCTGACAACTTATCTGACCACCAAGGTCAGGGCCCATGCTCATGGGCTCACTGGCAGTGGGTAGCAGCAGTGCACTCACTGCACTCTGCAGCAGATCGAGACCATTGGACTGGCCACTTGGAATTTCCAGCAATGATCCAATATAGCACTGCAGGGAATTTAAAATGGCAGGCAGCTCACAGCTGCCCATTGCAAAGTAGAATTGGGCCACATTCAGCAGGCGGCAACAGCACTTGTGGTCCTTCTGCAATTTTAGCTCAGGTCTAAAATGCCGGTATGAAAACTATGGGAAATGTAACTGGAAGTTCTGCTCCAGCCTTTCCTCAGTATTGGCCAGATCCACATCATAGATTTAAAGCACTTCCAACACACATTTAAAGCACATGACTTCCCCCAAAGAAGCATTGAAGCTGTGGTTTCTTATGGGTGCTGGGAACTCTAGCTTGGGGGGGGGGGGAGCTACAGTACCCAGGCTTATTGTGCATTGGGTATATGGCGTGGCTTTGCCCAGTGTTAATTTGTCCTCCTAGCCTCAGGACATATGTGTGTTCCTTTAGGCTGGAGTAGCTGGCTTTCGTGTCAAACAACAATGGTGAAATCCTAACCCTTTATCTGGTCAGTATTGCAGTGGAAGGAAAAGAAAAGGGGCATTTTTGTCCACACACCCTTCCCTCCTATGGAACTTTTGTTGACTCCTTGGAAGCATGAACTGTCAGAACTTTGTCAATAAAGTAAAGCTCATTTTTGTTACATTATGTGCATGTGCCATATTGTCAAATGAATAAGCTAAGTGGGTTTTATGTCTTGAGATATAAATAATACTAACTGATGGAGCTACTAGAAGGGGGAAAAATGGGCTAATTTGAGCTTTGTTCCTAGCCCTCTCCATGTGAATGGTGTCGCTGTGAGCCCAGCAATGAAGTTCACTGTGTTGTAGCAGACTGTGCCGTTCCTGAATGTGTCAACCCAGTCTATGAACCAGAACAGTGTTGTCCAGTCTGCAAAAATGGTAAGCTTTCAATACATAAAAAAGAATGTGTGTGTGTTCTTTTTTTTTTTTTTTTTAAAAAACCTTCTGTACATCACTTAGAAACTTAACTTCATTAGAAAAAGCTGGGACTAAGCTTGTGCTAAGAGCAGTGCAGGATTTACATCTAAGCTAAACAAGCTATAGCTTAGGGCCCCACTCTCTTGGGGGGGCCCCAAAAAAATTAAGGGGAAAAAACCTGGATGTCCATTTCCAAAATTTAAGATAAAAACCAAATAAAATAAAAACTACATATAGCAACAGTGTTTTGTGTTGTATAGGCTCCTATGATGCAAGTCATGGGCCCCGCCTGCTAGCCTGCTCCCTAAAATATCACTGGTTTGCTCATTTCTATATATAGGGTGCCTACATTCTGCATGGACTGGTTGCAGGGCAACATGTGCAAATGGTCCATAACTTACCATATAGCATAAACACAAAAAACAGTGACAATCTGTTGTTGACAAAGGACAGCTGGTCATATAAAAGGCCCCATTGCCTTCAGGAGCTGAAGGCCTCATCAAACCTAAATCCAGCCCTGGCTAAGAGCAATCTGATTCATGGCTGCTGGGATAATAAATCCTGATGCCAGTGTTAACACATGCTCCACTTTACAGCTATACAGAGGTCAAGCTGCCACATGGCATTATGCTTTTACTTCTGCCCCGGGGCAGAGGATGCATGGAAGAGTGGCAGGAGTAGGAGATTATGGCAAGCAGCAAGGAACTGGGTAAGGCAAGTACAGTAACGGCTAGACTCCTGGAATATGGTGATTAAGCCTCAAACTGTAGCTGAGACAGCTTGAACATTTTCTTGCATGCCTTAGCAAACATGAGGACCAGAAGCTTACTTTTACTGCTCTGTATGATTAGAACCATCTTCAGTATAGTCTGAGAAGAATGCTGGGTGACAATACTGGTTCAGTTCATAACTGGAGTCTGCAAGAGAGCTTGGTTCATTCACAGCCCAGTTATGACCCCCAGCTGGCCCTTCTCACACCTCAGGGACGTTACCTAGAGCATAACAGGGTTCCAGTCGCTCCCTACCCTCTCCTCCCTGAAGTCCATCAGATACGCTGGGGAAACTGGCATGACAGTACAAAGTGCCAGGCATTGGCGGAAGGGTGGGGGAAAGAAAGGCAAACATTAGGCATTCTCAAGATTGATATTCAAGCCAAGGAAAGGAGCTTCAATGATGCCTCTGAGGCTTAAAGTCATCCAGTAAGCGGGGGCTTCTATTCTATCAATTGTGTGGCACCTTTTGCCTGTCCCTGCATCATGGAAGAGTCGAGGGGACGGGGGGTGGCTTTGCTGCTGCTGTTTGCCACGCTGGGGTGGCTGTTCCATGCAGTCTTAAAGTGGAGCTGCTATTTGTGCTTTGAAGCCTGGAAGGCAGAGTGCTGCCCTCCCATCCTCAGGCATGGCAGCAGACTTTCTCCTGTTCCGTTCTTTTGGCCATGGCTCACCACAAAATCCCACTCCATCTGTGCTAAGTAAATATCCTGTAATTGAGCTGTAAAACATCACATTCAAAACCCTGCTTCTGAACCCTGCTTATTCCTTTATTTCAGTATGAATTACTTAGAAGTAAATGAACATTACTGGGATCTATTGAGGATGACATAACGCTATATTTGAAGGCCCTTGATGAATCAAGGATCTTCCTAGCCTCTGCGTTATGGACTTGCAGAAGTGGAATGTCCCACCATTCGCTCTCTGGTTGTAGATCGTAGAATTGTAGAGTTGGAAGGAACCACCAGGGTCACCTAGTCCAGCCCCCTGCAATGCTGGCATCTTTTGCCCAATGTGGATCCTCTCTGCAGCCTCCTCCTACAGATGGTTTTGAATTTTGCCACAGAATATTCATCAGAATAAGGTTCACGTATCTGGAGGGAGCAGCTGTGGGAAATAGCTTTGACACTGTTCATATCAGGACACCTTAACACATACGTAGACTGAACAGGGCCTTTGCTCAATGTTATGGGGAAGACAGGAGGAGCTACAGGCTGCTTGCTGTCTTGTGGGGGCTGTCTGTGGCCTGGGCCTTAAGCCTGAGGAAATGTGGGCTCTTGTGCCAGGAGGGTGGAGCAGGAGGGAAGACTGTTTTTCCAGACAGTTCTCCCTTGCACACACACACACACACACACACACACACACACACCCGGCAATCCCAGTGGGAGGGAAAGTAAGTATGCCAGCTTTTAATAGCTATGATGATATCTATAATAATGAATATCATTATATTTATTTATATCCCAACTATTTATCAGTCTGGGACTTGAGGCAGCTTACACAGATAAAAAAAGAACAAACTAAAAACATTAAAAACTAAATAATTAAAATGTAATTAAACATGAATAGAATTAAAATATTATAAAAAGATCCTTTAGAAACAGACAACAATAAAAACATCACAGCACCAGCCTTTTCCTCAAAAACAATTAGTTCCCAAAGGCCTGTTGGAATAGAAAGTTTTCCCTTTCTGCTGGTGGAAGGACAGCAAGGAGGGAGCCAGTCTAGCTTCTATAAGGAAGTGTTCTAAAGTCTGGGAGCAGCCACTGAGAAGGCCCTGTTCCACGTCCCCACCAAGCACACCTGTAAGGGCGGAGGAACTGAGAGAAGGGCCTTTCTCACAAGATCTCAGAGTCCAGGCAGGTTCTTATGAGGTTCTTATGAGGGAATATGGTCTTTCAGACACCCCTGGTGCTTTTGTGCACTTCCTTCACACGTGTTCAGTGCTTGGATGTAAAATAGATGGAATTGCAAAGGACCAGTCAACAGCTGACTTACAAATTCATCTCAAAAATAGCACATCTTCAAGCAAACCTTCAAAGACTGTTAGGGCTTAGTTCTAGTTATTTCAGAAGAGCAGTGTTGACTGACCTATGGCCATGGTGGCTGGGGCTGATAGAGATTTGAGTTCTGCAGCATCTGGGATGCTACAGGTTAGCTGTTTATCTGGTGACCCCGTCAACACACCATTCGAAATCCTAGTCCATGTGTCAGCGCCTCTTGCTAAGGAGAGAGCTTTTGGCATCTCATACCTGCTGCCTGGTGGCGGGTGGCGCTGTGGGTAAAACCTCAGCGCCTAGGACTTGCCGATCGCATGGTCGGCGGTTCGAATCCCCGCGGCGGGGTGAGCTCCCATCGTTCGGTCTCAGCTCCTGCCCACCTAGCAGTTCGAAAGACCCTTAAGTGCAAGTAGATAAATAGGTACCGCTTTATAGCAGGAAGGTAAACGGCGTTCCGTGTGCTGCTCTGGTGCCAGTTCGCCAGAGCAGCTTCGTCACGCTGGCCACGTGACCCGGAAGTGTCTGCGGACAGCGCTGGCTCCCGGCCTCTAGAGTGAGATGAGCGCACAACCCTAGAGTCTGTCAAGACTGGCCCGTATGGGCAGGGGTACCTTTATCTTTTGCCTTTACCTGCTGCCTGGAGCTCACAACTCTGAAGCCCTGCTTCTTTATCTCCAGTATGTGTTGCTGGCTGTTCAAAGGGGAGGAAAACACACTCTAGATATGCTCAGAGACAATCTCTTTGTTATTACCTGCAGAGCTGAGGGTTGGCACAGATAATATATTCATGACAGGTCTGAGTTAATAATGTGGTTGTGACCGAGTCCTGACGATGTCATTTTCATTCTCTATTATAGTATCAAAAAATATCCCAGGAGCAATGTTTGATGCAAATTCCCATTAGAAAGATTGTTCCTTACGAATCTAATGTTAACAACCGTCATTTTGTGGCAAGGAAAGAGCCCTTCAGCATTTTGCTGTGCTTTCTGCACTAAGCAGTTTAGCATGCCTGCATGCCTGCTTGCAAAACTGTTGTGGCCGTTAAGTGGCCAATAATTTCCTCTCAATACACTGAGATTGATTTTTATGCCTTTCTTAATTATAAATGGCCAAGAGCAGAAAGCTGTGCAGCAGTAAGGTTAATGCAGAAAGCTGTTGAGTCTAGCATTCCTGACCTGAAGATTCACATTTTTAAAATGGAAAAGGAAAAGGAAAAAGCAAACATCTTCTCCCCTCCAGTCTTGCCATCTTTCATGAGTTGGTACCTAATTTACACTCTATTTTTCTCATGTGACAACTGCAACAATCAAGTGATGGCGGAACTTTTACTAATGACACCATCTAAACCAGGATACGTGGGAAGGAATTGGTATTTGGCTCTGCGAAGGAAAACAAATGTAAAGCCATTCTTACTTCTTTTTTTGTAGCTGCCTCTTGTGAGTAGGGATTAGGAAGAAATTAGTTCAGTTTTTCATTTTAATGCAAACCTACCTAACTCACACTTCCTGAACCAATGATCACACATTTACATTTAACACAGTTCCAAAGATAGACACGGGCACACTCTCAACACACACACAAACTTTAACATAACCACACACATAACATAACACACAATCACAGACACAACCACACCCATACAGAAAATTCAGCGTTGGGAACAAGCTGCCACCTCCTTTCCCCCTCTCGTCCTCCCCATTTGGGAAGCCCCACCAGTAGATTGGCACATGGGATAAAGATCTCTGGAGAGCCTCCTCCACAAGGCAAGGGGAAACAGAGGCACTCGTGCACAGCTGCTAGGAAAGCCACTGGATTTGGAGGCAGAGCTGCAGCCTCCTGGCAACTCTTACACAGCTGGAGTGTTCAAGCTATGAAAGAGGCTCCTCCTCCTACTCTTCCCCCAGTTGCTTCCTGCAGATAGCAGCTGAAATTTGTAGTGCATTCTGAAACCACAAGAATAGTTCTGATTGCTCCAAAGATCCCAACAGTGCTGCTGTCAGAACTGCTTGTGCTTTAAGAGGGAAGACTTGCCAGAGCACCCCAAAAAAGAAAACATAAACTAGCAGTGTTGGAGCCCTGCCCTTTCCCGATACCAAAAATCAGATGTCTGAGGCAGCTGCCTCACTTTGCCTAATGGTAGGGCCATCCCTGACTGTCCTAGATGGGCTCTCATGCTAATTTGTGTGTCACTCCCACATTCAAGTGGTTCTGTGAATTAGCCCCAGGATCTCTCAGGATTTCCCCAAATGAAGCTGAATGGCCATTTTGTGCTTTGCAGAATGTCAGTGGCAGTTCCACTTGCCATGCTGGCTGCACAGAGCCACTTAATCGAGTTGTACATCTAGTAGGCAGACTCTGCGGAAAGGCTAAAATCTGAGAGCAGAGAGATATGCGCCTCCTTTCCAGTCTCATCGTCTAATTTGTCACTGCAAATGTTAAGGACGATGGCTCCAGGTGATGTGCAACATTTCTGTCTTAAGAGGAAAGGTCACTTAATTTTAAGTTTCCCGGCACTGATAGAATACAAAATCATTGCCCCAAGTTGTTATTCCTACTCATCGTGACTTTTTGAAACAAAAGTCTGTCAAGTGTTGTTAACTCCCTCTTTTACATGGTCTAAAATTTGCCTCCTTCTGTTAAAATCAAGCTCACAACTGCCACAATCTGTGATGGCCCTGACTCCCACAGGCTGCACTTAAACTTACCAAGAAAGATCTCTCCCTGCCCACTGCACTGTGGTGCAAGAGGAACGACCACCTGAAGAATCATCCCTTCCCCCACTGCACTGCTGTGAGCAGGCCTGTAAGCTCTGGAGATCCAAAGATCAAGCAGGAGGGTGACAAATCCAGTGCAACAAGACCTCATTCAATGCTTATGCCCTGTAGAGTCATAGCACTGCCAGAATCTGAATCCAAACAGCAGCAGCAGCAAGCAGCACTGTTTTGCCAGTGTTTTCCTTCCAGCATAAATCAGCAGTGCTATTGATTATATACATGGCTGTGGGAGTGCCCCTGTTCTATGGGAACACAGAAAAAGGGCAGAATATGCCACTGAGCTTGTGTTTCAACTTCCTTATTTTTTTAAGTTCAAACAGCTGCAAATATGCGCAGCCATGTGGGCACTGCCTGCTGAAGTTTCCAAAGCCACTGGGGATTCCAGCAGCCTTGTATAGCTGCTTGCTCTTCCCTGTAACTAGCAAGCACAGAATAAATCATGCCAAAATAAGAGTTCATGCAATTTGGATTACCTTGGCACATTTTCATTTAATATAGGCCCTGCTTATTCATCACCAGCAAGAAAGAGGCACATCACAAGGGTTATTTAGTAGTCAGGGAGAATCAGCGGCTCAATTCAGCATTGATATTATAGAGCTGGGCTACAAAAAAAGGACCCATTGCTTGGCTCTGCGTGTCTGGCTTCACCAGATTTATGTGAACAGGACTGCTCACTGCATCTTCAGCTCTTCATTTAATTTAATTTTATTTGTAACTATGAAGTGGTGCCATTAAAATGTCTCTTCCATTCCTAGAGTTGGAGGCACCTAGGAGCTCTCCTGTCCCTCATCGCTGATCTATTGTCCTATAATGTTAAGAGGGAACAGGGCAGGGGGCAGTAAGATTCCGAAAGATACTTTGCCAGCTTGGTCCAATACTTATCTTTTCCTGAAATGAGGAAATATTTCAAACGCTTGCCTTAAGGTGCGGGGTCGGGGTGGAGGAGGTGAACACAAGCTGTGTTGAAGTTGCTAAAAATGTCCTCTTAACAGATGTAACCAACTGAAAGGTTAGTCAATTCGCAGCCATCTGATCAGCCAGAAGTTACCAGCACATGGGATTTGAAGCAGTTGTCAGATTGTAGGAATGTACCACTTAGCTTGTGCCCAGGGATTACATACTCACAGTGTCCATTCCCCAGGGACTGCCCCTATCTTCTCCTAAGACTCCCTCATAAATGTCTGGCCCCTTTTTGCTGCTGTTTTCATCTTCGTTAGAGATTGGTGTGTGTGTGTGTGTGTGTGTGTGTGTGTGTGTGTGTGCCAGTGCCATTTCAGAAAGTTTGAACACGTGAAATAGTGCACTCACTTCCAATGCACTCACTACCCCCATAATCTATAGTAAATGTTGCTGGATGTTTCAGCTGAGATATTCCATAGATCAAACCAAATCCATTTTGAGATTAAGCAATCCATTAAATATTCTATTATTTATAAGGAGTCTGATATTGGTCACTTTATTAACATGGTCTGCTACAGATGCTAGAGTAGTTTATTTACTATTGCAGGGTAAATAAATACAGAAAAACCTTCAGTTTATTTATTCTGTTCTAAAATATACTGTATATACCATATCCTCCAGTGTTTCTCCGATGAAAAGAGGGACATCCTAAGGAAAAGTGGGACATTCCGGGATCAAATCAGAAACCAGGATGGCTTCTGTAAATCAGGGACGCCCTTAGAAAATAGGGACCTTTGGAGGGTCTGTCTTTTGGACTTGTAGGGCAGAAGTCAGGGAGCCCAACAGCAGGTGGCGCCAGAGTCAATGACAGGCAGAACCAACCAGGGTAGGTCTGTCCCCACCCACCTCCATGCTGAGTTGTACAAGCGCAGCACCGAGGTGTGGGAAGAGGAAGCTGGTAGGCAGTGCCACCCCCTGGACTGAATTGCTGTAAGAAGGAAAGCAAGGGGGGGTAAGTTGGTGGTGGTGGGTCAGTGCCCCATTCACCCTGAAGGGTTAGTCTCCACTGACACATAGCCTGGAGGCACATGTAAGAGTCTCGATTACTCCTGGCCTCAGCAGACCAAAACACAGGGATCTCTCACAGTGTTGTCTTGCAAAGCAATGTAATCCCTATTATTTATCCCCCTTTGCATGGGAAAAACTGTGCTCAAGCTCTGTCCTGTTGAACTGCATCATGGAGCTGTAGTTTTATATCAGTGGAATGTATGTTTTTTAGAAGTCTTTCTTTGGAATAATTGAGAGATTGATCTTTATGGTGCCTTTAATCCTCCTGAGTGCAGTCTGGCACTGTGAGATTGTTCCAAGTGTTCTCTTCCATTTTCCTTTGCCCAGCATAGGCTGCACTCCAAAGGGAAGGGGCTCCTTGGCAGCCCAAACACCACTGAGCTCACTGGCATTTGTGTAACTCTGACTACAAGTCATAGCTTATATATCACAGACCCTCCAAGAGTCTCTATTTTTCAGAGACTGTCCCGGATTTACAGAAGCTATAATCCTGGAATGTCCAACTTTTCCTTAAGATGTCCCTATTTTCATCAGAGAAATGTGGGAGTTATGTGATCCCCAAGCCAAGGATATAAGGAACTAAACGATATTTAGAGGACATCTGAAGGCAGCCCTGTATAGGGAGGTTTTTTAGTGTGTCATATTTTATTGTGTTTATATATATGTTGGAAGACGTCCAGAGTGACTGGGACAACCCAGTAAGATGTGTGGGATCTAAATAAATTAATAATGATAGAATAGGACATTCCTATTTTCACCAGAGAAATGTTAGAGGGTATGATATCAGAGCTCACAGACATGTAAATGTACATGTAAATAGAGATAGTTGCAGATTATATGGGGGGGGGAGTTGTTTTGTTTTTCTCTCTCCATGCTGCTTAAATCAGCAGAGGAGAAATGTTACAAAAGGAGCATTTTGCCATTAGATTTGAATGACAGAATAGCTCGACGTAAGCAGAAATTCTGATCTTGTGGATTGGTTCTTTCTGCAGATCCCTGACTTAGTCATAACAAGAACAGAAACAGGTTTTTTTTTGGGGGGGGATACACTGCTGTGAATAACGAGCACTGCCAAATTGCCTGTAACTATGCGTTCAGTTAGATTACTTAAATTCCAGTGAGATTACTGTGCAGGGTTCCAGGAGTTGGGCAGAACCCATCAAAAGTTACATCTAGTTCTCAACCAGGTGACAAATATGTGCAGATTTTTTTAATTAAAAAAACCCCACCACCACCACCACAACAATCCTCCAGTGTGAATCATAACTTGAGCTGGTAAATTAACTATTTCTGTTCTAAGTCATGTGTCCAGTTATGTGCCCCCCCCCAGTAACCACCCAAACACTTCCCTACCCCCAAACCCCTGCCACCCACTAGTGTAACTGGCTGCTCTTGCTGCTCTGGCAGTGAGTGAGTCTCTTTTTTCCTTCCTCTCATTTTTTATTTTTACAAATTTTAATGAAGACAACCTAGAGAACATGCATAATATACTCATATAGTACAGATAAGTAAGTACATATCTATGATCCTCAAAATATCTGTTGCTCTATCAATCATGGCCGCTTATGATAATGCAACTTACCATCATTATTGTAATAGACCTCTATCCTATCTTAGAATATTCCCAGGCCTTCTTCCTCTAGTTCCTGAAGCACAGCTATGATAAGTGTCAGTTTTCCAAGAATTACCAATGTCCATAAGACATCCTGGGGGGATCAGGCGCTCTAGAATAGCTACGTTTTCTAGTCACTACATTAGTTACTGGTGTTGCAGGACTTCAGGAGCCACATAAGAAGTGGGTGTGGAGTGGAACCCCCCCCCCCTTTCTTTTAATTCCTTTACTCCCACCAGAGTTTTTGAAGCAAGGTAGGTGGGTAGCAACAGGGAGAAGGTTAGGAGCCCAACTGGTGAGTGGGTGGGTTGAAATAAGGGTTCTTGAAGACTGGGGGGAGGGCAAGTGGACGGTGTTTGAGCATTCTCTGGCTCTCCCACCCTCTAGGTAGAAAACTAACATATCAGGGCAATAAAAAAGCTAGCACCTTCCCTTTGACATGCTATTTTTCATATGTACTGTAGCAGTTTTATCTGGTAAGGAGGACCAACACATTGTGTGAGCCACCGCATAAAGTCTGGAGTGTCAAGCCCAGGAAAAGGTTTAGCACCTCACTGAAGCCTCTGTTTTGACCAAGGTTCATTGTAATTAATGTGTAATTAAGTGAATAAGTCCCACTCCATTGCTTCCAATAGGCAACTAATGCCATAAGTGTGACTTAACGTCTGCTGCCGTGTGCTCATTGTTCCCCCACTACCACAACAGACCCTCCAAGGGTCCCTGTTTTCCAGGGATGTCCCTGATCCAGAGAAGCCGTCCCAGTTTCTGATTTGATCCCAAATGTCCCACTTTTCCTTAGGATATCCCTATTTTCATTGGAGAAATGTTGGAGAGTATGGAATTATACGACCCCCCGAGCCTCTGAAGGCAATCCTATATGGGGAAGTTTTTTTAATGTTTAATGTTTTATTATGTTTTTAAATATGTTGGAAGCTGCCCAGAGTGTCTGGGGTAACACAGTAAGCTGTGTGGGGTATAAATAGTAAAATTATCATTATGGAATGGGACGTCCCTATTTTCATCAGAGAAATGTTGGAGGGTATGCCATCATCATCAACAACAACTGGCTTTTGTTCTTGCCATTTCCCCCCTGCAGTGGGGACGGGGAAGGAGGTAACATAAAACTGCCTCCTTCTTTTCCCCCTCCTTCACCCTGACCACCTATGCAGCTATCAACATCACTTATCACCCTTTAGGCAGGTTGAGTGGGTGTGCCCCAGATTCTGCTACATCCCCAGTAACTTCAGTGGGAGCCAGTGTGTTAGTGAGGAATGAGGGTGGGCTACCATTTGTGTAGTTTCAGTCTTAGGTCTTAGCAAATTTCAGCTTGTTGCCATCACACTACAATATAGATAAAACCAAAACACACTGACAGTGAAAAACTTCCTGGCCACTGCATTAATCACTTGATGCAAAGACTAGTGGAGAGAATCATGATGAAATATCAGACAGAAGAAAGATGTTCCATAGGCAATCTCTCATTGACTCTATAATTAAAGTTGTAAATTTTCAAACTTGATACGGACTTTGAAAATACTGTTCCTGTATCTGCCTTCCAAGGCTCACTTGAGATTCTTGCTGATATCTGCCAGAGCATTGCTTGTGCAAGGAGCAAAAGGTCAGGTGTGGTTGTTATGTACATTTATTTTAATAGGCAACAAATATTTATATGACCTCTGCTTTTAGGGCATTGGCAGAAATAACAGTAAATAATCATTTATTCCCATGCATGGCATTTCTATAGTTTACCAAAGCTTCTTTCTTAATTTACTTAACAAATATAAACTTCCTGCTCATTACTGAATTAATTTAAAATCAACATTTAAGACACAAACGAGCTGCCCATATCTGGCACAGAAATCCTCAGGATGCGACCAGAGTGATCTAAGTGACCTAAGACCTCCTCAGAGAGGTGGTGTGGCCTGACGTGGACGGGTGGATCACTCAAGTGACTGGGTCTTGTGACCTTCAGTAGGGGTGCTGAAGCCGTTGTGTGTTACAGAACTGGGCAGAGATAGGACATGTTGGGATAAGGGGGGTGGGGAGAAGTGATATCTTGCTCACCTAACACTGAGTAGGAGTAGCCGTATTCTCCCATCTTTCTAATAATATGACTGTCCTGGGGCTGAGGCTACTTTGCATGTTGCTTCACCTATGAATATTATCTATGGCATCCCAAGGCAAGCTCTTGGGTGTTCTTCCTTCAGCTTGATAGAGTGTGCCCCAAAATTAAATCAAGAAAATTCTCTGGTGCTTAAGCACTGCCTTGAGGGAACTTCAAGGTTAAAAGATTTCACTTCACAATAATACCACGGAAGTGTCAAGTTCCAACTGACCTCCAGTCCATTCATCCAGCTAGTGGGTTGGCCATATATCTACTTCCTAGGTTAGGCCAGCTGTCACTCTGTGGCATTCAAAGTTGGAAATTGACATTTGCATTGCAGCTGCTGTATGTTCTGCTCTAAATAATTCACCTTGCTTGGCCCTGCTGCTTATCTCCTGATCCATCCTCCTCTGGGTGCACACTTGTCCTGCTTCAGATGGATAGTAATCCTGGTAATTGCTTGCTCAATCGAATATCATGAATAGGATGCTGCCCCCCCATCTAACCTGGGTCTATGTCTGTCTGCTGGCCAGGCTGTAAAAACTCACCCCAAGCTGAATTTTCCCAAACTGGAAGAAGATGGGAGATTCTGACTTGCCCCTTAATTGTGAGCACATCTCCTTCTCATTATTTCACAGGGATATACTTGCAAAGCACCACAGATCCATGGGCCAATCTTTCTGCAACTCGGGCATATCAATAGTATGTGTATTCATGGTTGGTCTTCTTCACCACCACCTCCCTTAAAGGATACTTTTACTCCTTGATTCTTTGTAAGAAGTTATATAACCTTCAGAAAGACCTTTTTGGAAAGTTCCAAGTGTGATGATGACAAGCACATAGAGCACACTCATGCACTGCCACTCCTAATTTGTCATTAGAGTGTCTATTTGTAGTTTAATGTGGGTTGGCTGCCTAATTGCTCTCTGTGTCTTTAATATTTTGCCTCGGGCTTTGTGAATGTTAGCATAATTGAGAGTGAGGAAGTAGAAGCTTGGGGAAGACTCAGTACTCTCTGGTTATATGGCAAATAGCTTTGTGCATGGACAGGTATGTCCACCTGGGCAGACATTTCATGCCATCCTAATTGTAAACTAATGTGGCGATTCCTCATGTTTTGTGGTAAGCCAATCCATAGACTCCCCACAGACTCACTTCCGTATTAAGAGTCTTGGATTAAGTGATGTTTCCCAAATGGAGCATCTCCCATCTCATTCTTGCAATAATCCTGCAGCTGCTGCTCCCTCTTTCTGGAGTGTGTGACCCAGCATTTGAAGGCACTCTCCATGCCCTAAGCTTCAGCAAACTTTATCAAAGTTTCCTCTCTAAAGAGACTGAGTGGTAGCGAGACAGAATGTTTGGATACCATCAGCTAAGTAAGCAGTAACTTCAGCACAGTCTTCATGTAGCCCATTTGATAGGCCTGCATCAGTCCTGCCAAGCACTAGGGAGAATTTCCTCACCACCAGTTGGTACAAATGTGTGGCAAATTAGTTGTCTCTACAGATTTGGTGTCATTTGCAAAGATCAAACCTGTTTCATCTGATCAAAGATTTCATCTGATTGGGAAATGCAGTCTACAGCAATCTTTGGAAGGGTGGAAATTTCAATAGTTGACTTGCTTCCACTTTCGAGTTTTTACTTGGTTATTCAGAGGCTACACTTCACACTTCAGTGTACTAACTGACATTGTTTTCTTTCTAATAGTGATAACTTTAAGATGATAGCCAAAGTTATATTTGTTTAAAGCTACCAGGTCTAACCTACTGGCAGAGAGTAGTAAAGCTACTAATGCCTATGGGGATGGAATATGAAAATATTTAGGATCTCTCAAAGTGCAGTGTCCAGTCACCAGATTCAGGTAGGTAGCCATGTTGGTCAGACGCTGTCAAAAATAAATTAAAAAATTGTCCAGTAGCACCTTAGAGACCAACTAAGGTTGTTCTGGGTATGAGCTTTTGTGTGCATGCAGTATCTGAAGAAGTGTGCATGCATGCAAAAGCTTATACCCAGAACAAACTTAGTTGGTCTCTAAGGTGCTACTGGACAATTTTTTATTTTATTTTTTATTTCTGTCACCAGATAATACAGATAGTCCCTTCCCTTTATATTCAGTTTCAACAGCAGCAGCTTCATCAAGCCCAGTTTGGTAAATATAGATTGTAAAGCAAGTGGGGAACCTTTGCTGGACTACAACTCCCATCATCACTGACTATTGGTCATGCTGGTTGGATTTAATGGGAGTCAGAATCCGACAACGTATGGAGGGTCACATATCCCACACTCCTATTGCAAGGCATCTGACTGCTTTCCCATTTTATTGTAAATGAGTACCTGATCCATCCAAGATGGGTACATCATTGGTCTATACAGGTGTGGGACTAACATCCTCAGGTATATAGGCTATAGGAAATGGTCACCTTGTTAACTGATGTTGCAGGATGATTTACGGTGATATCCTGATCTAGCAAAGGAGACCTTAAGAATGGCCATCTATGGGATGAGGCTCATCCATGTACTGTTGAACTTAATGTGTGGTAGATGAACATCATTATCAGGGCGAAATAGTCACGTGCAAGGCAGATCACCAGAGTAGGATTAGGATATGAGTCTCTAGTGGAATTAGAGAGGAGATATTATACTTACTAGGGAGTAAGCCCCATTGAATACAATTGCACTTGTAAGTTTCCCAGATCCCAATGTGATTTATTGTCTGCTGGACTAAACTCAACTCTTCATAGCTTTTTCATTTCCCTGCCAAAATTATTTCTGGGATGGTTCACAAGGTTCAAAAATATTTTTAAAATCTTTGAAGAATGAAAAGATGTTTCGGAGATGTTTTAGCTGCCATTTGATTATATACAACTGTTGCAGGATAAAGAAGACCCTGAAAATTTGGGAGGACAAGAGATGAGAGAAGACTTCATTCACTTCTCTGAAGAGTTGTTTGGATCCCTGGGGAAATCCCGCTAGAAACAAACAAACAAAAAAGTCAGCAATTACTTTTTAAAAAAGGAAAAAAAATGTGATGTGGATCAAATATTAAGCAACCAAATTTGGGGATTTCAATTCTCACCCACCCCTGAAATGTACTACTCATTACTAGTGGCGAAACATGACTCTTGCAGTGCTTTATTTACAAAAACCTGTTTCATCTTATCAGAGATTTCATCCAATGTAGTTAACAGCATCCTTCTTTCATGACTGTAATCAAAGAAATGTAACCAACTGTTCATTTCTGATCTTATACTTTTCATGGTGCTATGATGAAATCTATAGTGGTCTTCTCTCAGTACTACTCCAGCAATTAGTACTCATTTTGAATCCCTACCTGATAATATACTAAATAAAGCTACCGTCACCACTTTATTCCCACCCCATCCCATAACATTATTCAGGTAATCCAAAGAGATGGAAAGATCACATTGAAATGCCAGCTGCTAGGATTAAATGTGGGGAGTGGTGACCAGATGGCAAAGAGGACCGTGCTCCCGTACCTTTAATTATCTCCTCTGCATGGCTATTAAAGGTGCCCGGGCCCTTTCCCCTTTTTCCCATTTGGCTACCATAGTTAGATATTGATGACTTAAGGAAGTGATGCAGAATAATATGTGAAAAATATCAGATGATTCTTTCACTCAATTTGTTGTTGTTGTTGCAGTTAATACTACCCCTTGTATATTGTGAGCCTTTACAAGCACAATAAATTCATTATTATATCTACAATTGCCAGAAAATAGTGTCAGAAAATAGTGCATTCACTTTTCACACATACAGTTGTGAATGTTTATGTTTAGGTGATTGTCAAGATTCACTGGAGCATGACTTGAGTTTGCAGGTGTACAAAAAGTCTGTTTGGGCTTATCAACTTTCAAATGTCAGTGTTGACATACACCAAAGTTTGAGCTGTCACTGTTACATATATGTGGAATCAAAGTTGAAGAAGATGGTCTTGTAGGGCATCTTAGTCAAACTTGACTTAGGAAACAGATGGTGAAGTACATGTGTGTACCCATCACATTTTTGCTCTCACTGAGATGATAAAGCTGTCTGAACTATATCACTTCAAGTTGCCAGATGGACTAAACTTGCAGGAGGGTATTAGCTTACCTGGGAGTGAGTGCCATTGAACTCAATGGGACTTTCTTTTGTGGAAATAGGCATTGGGTTGTGGTGTCAGATTGGAGTAATGGCAACTAGACATGGTAGCTAAAAGGAATCTTCAGGATTGGAGGCAATATGCCTCTGGATGCTCCTCAGTACCAAAAATAGTAACCCTTCCACACCAACATGTCAGACATGAAGGTTTTGGCCTAGCCTCTTCCTGTGTACTTTACTGGGCAAGGACTTTTTGTGTATGGAGAAATGTTTGCTCATGTTGAGCCCCCACCTGAGTTTGAAGTTGTACAGACCAAAACAGGCTTCCTTAACCCCCAGGAATCCTCCAGATGTTTTGAATAACAACGCCAATCAACACTGACCATCCCAGAACTTAGAAGATACCAGGCTGGAGGATACGAGGCACAGACTGACCGCCTCATTAAGAACTAGGCTGCAGATGTGGTCAAAATGTGTGTTTCTACCTAAAAGTGGACATGGTAGGAAAGAAATCCACAAGCAGGGATTCTTTCCCCTTGACTTATAGAGGCTTACTGAGCAGTTGTCTGGAAGCCCCTGCTTTAAGTACGGTATAATAACTGGCTGGCATTGGAAGAGAGTAGTGGAGGGTGTCATTTGGGCAGACCAGATTCAAAAGAGGACAGGTCTCTGACACCTTAGGAAGAAGAAGAGTAAGGGAGCTTGAATCTGGGTTCCCTTAGCCTTGTGAGGTATATCCATTCCAAACAATGCAAGATTGATGATATTGTTAGGAAGATCCAGTGCCGCTGGAAACAGACCAATGGCTCACCTAGTCCAGCATCCATTTCCCCACAGTGGCTTCTTTATATATTGAAGCTCACCTTTGTAAATGGTCTAGAGGAGAAAGGAGGCATCCCTTCTAAATGCTTAGATTCAGTTGTACATCTTAAGCCTTGAGGTGGGTGTGGATGCTGGTTCATCAAGCATTTTGTTTAGGCGAAGCTGCAGAGTTGCTTTGCTTTTGATTTAGGACATATTTAATTCTCTCTTGTTGGGTTCTCCATAAGGGAAGAAAAGAGAATGTGGAAAAGGAATCCTAGTATGTAAAGTGCTGAATGTTTGATCTGGTCTTTTTATATTAAATTGAGACTTTACTGAGTGAGGGGTGTAATAAAGCTATGAATTAAATATTACAGCTAAGTGAGTTTGCCAAACTGAAGATTAAGAGGGCACTTAAAAGTTTTCTCTGTGTGTTTCCCACCCACTTCCAGCTTCTGTGTCTCTGCTATACTCATTAATTCTAAACCAGGGATAGTCTTTCTCCTCTCTTCTCTCTCTCTCTCTCTCTCTCTCTCTCCCTACACCCACACACTATTTAAAATGAGATCATTACTGAAATCTCATCCTGGACATTACCATATGTTTGAGTAGTGCTGAAGCGTCAAAGTCTCTCATCCATGACAGCCATAGACTAAGTATTTTCATATTATGAACCCTTGAATTAGATATGATGAGAAATTTCTTCCACCTTCCACTTCAAAGCAAATTAAGCTATCTTGATGCATTTGGATGAAGGATCTGCACTGTCTTTTAGCAGCAATCCTACAAGGAACCTCATTGAATTCAATGAGACTTAGGTTTGAGCGGATATGTATAGGATTGCACTTTTAATTATGTAGACGTTTTTGCACCTTTCTTTCCCTTTAAAGCAGGGTTGTGAAGCCAGTGGGCCTCCAGATTTTGCTCAACCCCAGCTCCCGTTAACCCCAGTCAACATGGCCAATGGTCAGGGATGAAAAGACCTGCAGCCCAGTAACATTTGGAGGCCCCCAGGCTCCCCAGCCCTGCTAAGCCCACTGGGTTATCCAATTTGGTGCCCTCTAGATGTTGATGAACCACAACACCCATCATTCCATGGGGCTAATGGAGGTCCAGCAACATTGGGAGGAGCACCAGGGTAAGCTGCCCCTTACCCAATGGTATAATGCATTGGCTTGCATCTAGGAAAGATGTATTCCAATCCTACGTATGCAACAGCTATGTTGATAGTAATAAAAAAATTAAGAAGTCACATTTTATACACGGCAGACTGAGGCTGATGAAGTGATTTCTTGTAGACTGTGTTTAATCCCCAGCACTTTCATAAAACTCACTGTGTAGGACTTTGGTCACTCACTTCACGAAGTGAGACACTGAGCAGCGTGATTATGATTGAAATGCTTCTTATTCATTTGGTGGCATCAAGGTAAGACTTAGTAAGTCTTCTGAGGACTTCTCTAACAGGTGAGGTGCTCTCTGGAGCTACTCTGAATGATCTTGGAGGGTCAAAGTACTTGGAGCAAGCCTGATACAAGGAAGGAGGGGGCAGCACTTTCAGGTGATGGACTGTGCCCAGCAAAATAGACACATTAAACTTTGGTATTTTGCACAGGATAACTAAGGCCTCATGGTCACAGAAACCATTTTTTTCTCACTGTATCTGATAAGAGCATGCTATCTTGATTATGAGTACAACCATTAGAGATATGTTTATGTGTCAAGTGAGAACATGAACACAGTATAATTCAACCCAGCAGCAGAAAAGTTGCCTCAAGTCAGGAATTGTTGGCAGTGGACAAGGTTAGCAAAATTTCAAACTGAGCGGGTATCACTGAGGTCAAGAATGCTGGCAATTTCCCTTGGCCTCATCTTCTCGCTTTAGCACAGTTCCTTTGGTGACAGAGGAACAATCGGGCCTGGCAGAAATCAACATCAGAGCACTGAAGAACTATTTTGCCAGAGGCACCAACAATTTTCAATGACGCTTCCAGTTGGAAGAATAAAAGAATGTCAGACACACTCTGGAGATGATTATATTGTTTTATATTTCACCTGGACTCATGTTGAAGAAATGCAGTTGGTTTTGTAGTTCTGCTGCTTCTCTCTGTGCTACGTACATGTCACTCTTTCTCTGCCTTCCAACTCCACCTCCTCTCCCAAAAGGAATCCTGTGTGTGGTCTGTCATGTTTCTCCTGCATTCCCACATCCCTCCAACCACAAGCTGTACGTATCTACTCTTCCCACATTACATTTGCAGACACAGGAGTGATTTGTAGAAGCAGGAGTGATTTGTAAATTTCTAGGGCTAATCACAGCCATTAGGGAGTAAAGCCTGGGAGGTTTTCTGGATGATTTTGTTTAGAGAAAAATCACCCTTAGGTGTTTTTCATGTCTGGCTGCAGCTAGGAATATAAGAAGCCACCTCAGACCCATTGGTACACTTCACTCAGTAGTGTCCATCCTGGTTGGCAGTGGCTCTCCGGGGCTTCAGATAAGTGGACATTTCCAGCTGCATGTTGGACCTGGGACCTTCAGCTTGTGAATTGGGTGCTTTTCTGCTGAGCCTTTTGATTCTGACATTGCCCCATGCACTAAAATGCCTCTATGCTCATCCTTTTTCCACACAGTGATTTACACATAAGGATGCAATCCTAAAGGGGGAGGAGGAATCCAAAGGTGGTTCTACTGCCTTATGCAAAGTCCTGCTGGGCTTGAGCCTACAAAGCAGAAGTGAGGGTGGAGGAATGTTCTGCATTCTTCTGTCCATTAAAAAAAAAACACTTATTGAAATGTTTCCCCTCTCCTTGCTCCCAGAAGAACAGGTCAGAAATTTGTCCTAGTTTGGGATTCCAGCCATTTCCCAGCATGCCTCTAGGGTTCCCACTTTCTTGGGCCTTCAGAGCGCTGATATGTTATTTATTCAGAAGTATATTTATATAGCACTATTTCATAAAATACATCAAAGTGGCTTCGAACCAAAGTAAACAACCATATAAAAAAAATCAAAATATGTTGGAGAAGCTGGCACTATTCCAGAGGGATGCCAACATCAGATCCTTTCCAATATCTGTCTTTGACATCAGAAAGGTGGATCTGATTCAGCTGGTGGCCTTTGGGGATAGCCTCCCAAGGACAATAGGAATGTAGCCTAATTCTAGTGGCTTTTCCTGTGATACTGCTGTTTTGTCAAAATCTATTACAGCTCCCACTAACCCAGTCAATCTCTGTGCAAGTTTTATATTGAAAATCCCATAATTCAGATATTGTCAGTGTGAGAAGTCTTTAGACTGTCATCAGCCCCAGCCACCATCGCCAATTATCAAGAAAGATGGGAGTTATAGTAGTCCAGAAACATTTGGGAATTCACACTGGCTATTCCTGCCATAGTCCATTGCAGTCAAAATGAATGTGGAGGGTACTGGATTTTGTCATATAATTCCAGCCATTTTTGTCAAGATGAATAAAAATATTTACACTGACAGAATCCCCCCAAAGCTTCCAGTTACATAGTGTTCTGTAGCATATCAATAATGTGCTAAATTGCCATTCATCTGTGTGTGTGCACATGTGGGGAGAAAGGGGGAGGGTTCCTTTCCATCCTGTCTTCCCACAGTGTCATCCTAATACCCTGCCCCCTGATAGTGATCCACAAACCACACTGAGAGAGAGAGAACATGCTTTGTTTATTCCACTGGCGAAAGGCTTCCATAATAAATAAAACCTTCCAGGTACACATGCACACCTTCCAGAGAGTAGAGAGAATGTTTCCTAATTAGAGTTATGTACTTGGTTTAAAGAAGGTTTCTGCCTTTTATGTGCTCTCCTAATGCATGTAAATCTCTGCTCAGGTTTTCAGTTGGCATCATTTCAGCCTTAGTTACACTCTCCTCCTCGCAGTGAGCTGTGTGCCTTGTGAGATGTATACAGCAGCATTGCTTTCTGACACTCTCCTTTTCAGATCAATACACATCTCTGTGGAATGCAGTACTTTCTCATTTATGATCTAAGCAAAACCCTGTACCTCCTTCCTTTTCTACATTTAGAAGCACCAGAAGAGTGAGAGAGCTCAGAACTCAGAGTAAGCCATCCTGCTGATTGATTTTGGTCAGGGAGCGATGCCGCAGTCAGCCGTGTTTCAGTCTGGGAGGAACACACTGTATCTTTGAAATCAATGCATTTGCCTATCCACATCTCTGAAAGGAGCCTCGCAGGGGCCGGCCTGCGCATTCTCGCTGCGCACGTTTCCCTGGGTACAGTAGCCGCATGAGTAACTCTTGCCCACATGAGGAGCCCTCTGAAGTCAATTAGGCGTCTCACATGAGCGGAGATTGCTTGTTTGAGTAAGCTCTATGGGATGCAGTTTAATGCCCAGGAAAGGAAGCAACGGAATGGAAGCTGCCACTGTAGCTCAGAGTCAGATGCCTGGCTCAGAACTGCATAGTAATTGCAGGTGTCCTCCCAGGTTACAGACCAGGGCAGCAAACGCCAAATATTAATGAAAGAATTTAGTTTTATTTTATTTGAGGCACTGCACTTAATTTGCATAAGACTCCTGTGCTGTGATAAAGCTGCAGGCAAAAGGCTTGAGAGATAATTTTCGGTTACCTTTCAAGCAATGTCAATGCAAACAAGAAATGCATTACAGGAAATACAGAACAGTAATTATTAGAGAACTGAAGGGGGAAATGTGATTAAAAACAGAGGCCTGCCTTTGGAACTAGGCTGGTGTTTTAGCATTTCAATATTTTTAAAGTTTTTTTATTGGAGCTGCCTCTTTTGTGGATGTTACTCCACTAAAAGATTTTAATCAGGGATTTGAACCACTTTCCTTTGACAATGGGAACCTGTGTTTCAAAGGGCTACTACTTTAATTTCAAAAAGTATTGTTGACATTCAGCAGGAAAACTCCCCACTTTGTAAAATGCAATTAAACAGAGACTTCTGAAGATGGACAGTGTCTCTTCGGAATGACAAAGTCATGAACCAATGTGATGCTGAAACCTTTTGTGGACCACAAACTTTATGGTTGGTGGGCTTAGTATTGCCCATTTGTGCTGTAGGAAGTTGACGTTCTCATGGTTTCATAAAGGAAAAACTGAAAGTTGGGGAGTATCTTTTCCTGAAGTTAGTTGAATAAAAGAGACCACATCCTGTGGCTCAGTGGGCCAGCTCAGTTCTCTATCTGACCACAGTGCATCCCGGGAGCCCTTGGGCATGTCATTATCTCATGGCATGTCCTACCTCACAAGGTAACTGAGGGAAAGGATGAGAGATCTTAACTGTGAAGCACAGCGTACACTTTAAAAGGTGCTGTAGAACAGTTGACTTAAGGTTGAATTTCCCTTTGTTCCCCTATAGAATTTGGTTACAATGTCAAATTGCCAGCTAGCACACGTTGTCATGAATCAGTAAAAACTAAGATCATGATCCAGAATGAATGAAGTCCCATTAATTTCAGTGTGAGAATCTCCCTTTTTGAAATCAATGGATCTTTAATGTTCTTAAAGTTAACTAGGCTGTTCTCTAAGCTTCTAACCCCAGGTGATGTAAATTATGATTAATGAATTGGGGCATGATAGTTCTTTAGACCAAATTAGGATACACTATGTAAAGTTGTCATCTGAGCTAAGGATTAGGGTAGTGGAGTGGCATATTGGCTTACACAGCTAAAGACCATGATAGTGGATTCATGATAGTGAATCTCACTGCTATTGCCCAGAGATGGACTTTTTATGCTCTACCTGATAGATGGAGGGTAACACCCTCTGAAACTGGCAAAGAGCAGTCAGTGGCAAAGCATAAAGAACACTGCCTGCTGCAGGTAAAGAATGGGAAAGGCAAGTATGAGAATATCATGGCATCAAAGGGAAATTAAATATAATTGTAAAGTTAAGAAAACCTCTTTCCCAAACAGCTATGAGAATATTCATGGGAGACATTCCATTTCCCATAAAAACTAACATGCAGATAGTTCCTTTGTCTCAATGCATAAATGATATGCTAAGAACCAATCCATTTGGCTGCAGTAGCTGAACAAGAATTGCAAGGAGTTGGACTAGATGGCACTTGGGATCCCTTCTAACTCTACAGTTCTATAATTCTATGTGGATCTAGCCATTTCTGCCATGCCATCCCTTGGCATTTATTTCAAGGTGGCTTGTAGGAGTATGGAGAAAATTGCTGTATCCTGCATGACAGGCTATTACACTTGGAGAAGCCACCATGCAGCGGTATTTTAAATGCTAACAGTTCTTAGCATTTGTGCAACTATAAAGGACTTTGCACACATTGCATTTCTGTGATCCTTACAACAACCCAGTAAAGTTTGGAGATTAAGGCAAGAGACTGATGCCACAAAAGAATGGCTTGCCTAAGGCCATCTTGGTGAGCTGAAGCAAAATTCAAACAGCTTTGGAGTTGCTGCGCTACATCAGCTGTGCCACTGGTTCTGTGTGTGCGTTCGGTGCATATCCTCCAACATTTCATAATCATAATAGGAACCTGCTTATAGTGACCTTTTCCCATACCTTCATGGATCACTGTTTGAGTCCTGCTTCCACCCCCTCTGCCTGCTTTGCACACGGCTGGTGGCTCTTCTCTTCGCTGCCTGCCGTATGCTGCATACAATTACTTTGCTATCACCTGCCCTAAGCCATTTTAAAAACCAAAAAATGTGTTTGTTCTGCTGGTTAAAGATATGCTAGAGAAACATAATTGACTTACTATCAGATATCAGCAGTTCAAAATGAGTTTCTCCGGAATTTGAAATTGCAAGCCATTCACGTCATGGTGTCTTTGTGTTCACATATTGCAAGTTTCCTTCCTCCTGCCCCCAACTCAGTGATTTCGCTTTCAATATTAATCACAATTAATTGGAAGCAGGCCCCATTTAACTCAATGGGACCCAGTCTGAGAAGGCCCGTGTGGAGGTTTGGACTCCAGCTTCCATCTGCCCCAGCCGGCACAGTCAAGAATGTTGGGCATTGTAGCCCAGCTTGGAGGGTGCCAGCTGGGGAAGGCTAATCTGCAGTATGGAGCTGAAGCCTGGAGAATGGCAAGCCTGGCAGCCCAGGGCCAGACAGGGCTGTGTTCACCCACCCACCTTGTTGCTCTGCATCCAGTACACTCCTGCTGCTGGTTTGAGAAGTGATATACACACAATGTTGGTCACAGCCCATATATATCCTGTCATTTATTGGGGAAATACTGTCTTTTAGGAAATATGTTGCAAACCATTCTTTGAGCCTTCTATTTTGCATTGGGAGAAAATCTCCCAATGGCTTCCATTAATTATCAGGATCCAATATATGCTTTTTTAAACATGCTGAGTGCAAAAACACATTTAATATCACATCTTATTCTGGCCCCTCACTAAACAAAATATTGAACAGGGATCTTAAAAAACAAAATAGGAACAAAATGGGGGCCACAAAATGGGGAGAGGTATCCATAATCAGGGTCTGCCACTGATAAACAGGAACAGAACTGGAGTGTTGTTAAGCATTCGTCTTGCTGCCTGACAACACATTGTGCTGAATTGGTTACAAGTGCTGCTTTGGGTTATGCATAACTGACACTCTGATAACCTGGTATTCAGTAAGAAGTTGAATCAGTCTCCCCACCGGCTGCCATCCAGAGACCTGACTTTGCCAGTAGCAAAGGGAGCTTTTTCTCACCCAGTTCTCTTTAATTGAGGCAGACTGCAGTGGCAGTCAGAGAACACAATGCCAACGAGCAAGAGGCACTGGCATAGTAACGACAGAACGGAACACAACTGCAGCAAAGAAAGAGAGAGAGAAAGAAAAGCAGGATTTCATTGTTATTCTCTCTGCTGTCTGTCACAGTGCTCTGGAATTCAAAGCAACATCCCCCCCCCCCCCAGGTGAGATGCTAACTGACTGCATTCATAAGGAGGATTAAAAACCCCTAAACGCCAATGATAGCATGAGTCTCAACTTTACATATCAATTCTGGGATTTCTGAATGGCAAACTATATCTCTACAAAGAGCAGCAGTGTGGGTATTTTTTTAGCAGAGATGCGCAAGGCAGGGAGGTTTTCCATTATGCAGACTGATCCAAAACATATTTATTTGAAATGCAGTCCAATTATGTTCAATGGGACTTACTTCCTGTGAGTGCAATGGTATCTTTATGTGCTTGCTTGAAATTAAGTCCCACTGACTTCAATGGGGCTAGTCAGTTCTCCAGGTTTCAGGTAGAGTCTTTCCCTGCCCTGGAAACACCAGGCATGGGACCTGGGGATTTAAACACGCAAACCACATGCCCCACTACTGTACCACAGCCCTTCCCTAATTGGGACACCTGTAAACCTACACATAAAATACAACAAACTTCTGGTATATGACTGTATGTTTATTTGTTACATGCCTGTATAGATTCACAGGCAAGTAAAAAATAAAGATAAAGATAAACTGCAGAAGAAAAGTTATGTGCCTAAAACAATAACATTCTGGCAAGAAAGAGATGCAATCAATAGAACATGTTTTCACAACATGGAGACCATGTTGCATAAATCCAAAGATGCAAGCAATTCTCTTAGTTAAATCTCAATTTGTAACAAGCTCAAGATGTTATAATGAGAGAAAGGGGGAGATGTATACCAACCCCACACCTTTACAGGATTACAGTTGTACCAATGGGAAATAAACTCCTATAATACAAAGACATTTGCAAATAGACTTGCAGTAGCTTTAAAAACTTAGTAAAAGTTATGATGTCATGTGAAAATCCCTAATCTGCATTGTCCAAGAAGACCCCAGGACTCCAACTGAGGAGGGCAGTAATTTAGCAGGAGACTCCATCCATTCTGACATAGCAGATATCATATTTGCAGTTCAGTGGAGACACTTGGTTTAATATACTTGTACTTGGTTTAAGACACATTATTAATGTCTGGAATTCCATATATGAGTACAATGGTAGTTCACAACTCGACAAGCCTGATTCTGTTCTATGAATGCAAATTGTAAAATTGTACATGCCACCTGCTGCAATTGTAATACGTGCATCACCTTTTCTTCCTTTTATGTACTTAACTGTGAATCAATACATTCCAGGGGTGATTGCCTTGCTCTGTGTTCCTGCATTACTCAAGGCCCTCCTTTTTCGTCTCCCTGCACAAATAAATCAACCAACGGCAGGGGAATAGATGGGTTCATAAAGTCCTTTGTAAACTGCAGAAGATGACACAATCTGACCCCCTGTGAGCAATATTTAGTGCTTGCTGCAAATGCTGCCTAAATCTGATCATAGTAAAAGCTGGGTAGAGTAAGGGTAAAGAGGAGAAATTAAGAAGCTGAACAAATCCAGCAACTTGTCACACTGGCAAATATTCATGTTTCAAGGTCGGGGCTGATTTCATTTGGAAAAGGATCCTCTCTTGCCTTTTTTGGCTACCACTGTAGCCCTAGCCATATGTACAATAGCCATCTGGAAATCTGTTCCTAACTTTAGTGAGCATTACAATAATTTGTCCCAAGGCTGCGTTTACTCATTGGCACCGTTGTTCATTTCAGTCACTGAATGCACCACTTTCTTTATGTTCTGCTTAATAGCCAAAATAATTAGCACTACTGTAGCTAAGTCTCCACAGGGATGAGTGGGCATACGGAGTATAGATTCCCCCCCCCCACTGCATTTCTTGGTGCATTCCGCTATAGTTTTTGTTTCATAAATAGCTACGGAGTTGTCAAGTTCTGCTTTTGTTACATACATTGTAGGACTGGATGCATTATTTTTTCCCCAAGATAAGGAAATGCTCAGAGGTCTAATCAGGTCCTTCCACAGTACTTAATTAGCCATAATAAAAGGCATTTACACAAAGCATGGGCTTTTCAAAGCCTACTCTTGTGTTACACTGCTAATGAATTAAGTAATTAATTGGCACTGAAAAATACAATAGAAAAACATCAATCTTTTCAAGTGAAGCATTAAAAAAACTGTTTTGGAAATAGATTTCATCAGGATTTAAATTATGGAACATTTCTGTTTTATGCCAACATCAGCAGAGAAAGAAAAGGATTTCAAAAGAAAATGAGCAATAAGTTTTGTAAGTCTGCATATAAGCATTTCTTTTCTCAAAACCCAAATCATGTTGGAGAATACCTTGACAAGGTACGGGGCAATGTGACCTCAGAATAGAGATGGTCAGCACTGTGGTGTGAACTTATCTAATTCATGCTTCTCAAAGCAATACAGTACCTGAAACTCAGCTGCTTCAAAGTTTGCACATCTCCATATATAATTAATTAATTAACAAATAAACAAAACCTCAACCTCCCCCTAGTCCAAAAATAATTCTCATTAAACCAAGCATTTCCCCCTTTTAACCTCCCCACCCCACCCAGAAGTCTGGTGTCAAGCCCAACTGCTACAAATCAGTGGTGGGTGTGTCCACTGCCCTTCAGGGCTGGTCCAGCATCCCTCCTCTCCCTTCGGTGGGGAGCAGTAGCAAAACAAAGCAGGAAGATGGTAACAAAAGTTTTGCCTGCTTTGTAGTCGACCCAGCTACTGCTCCTCTCCTGCTGCTGGTTGAGGTGCAGAAATGGCAGATCCAATTCAGATTGCTTTAAAATATGGACTAAATTTTTGCTTCATAATACCCTCAAGTGTATGTGGGAATCACTATATCTTCCTTTTGCCTCTGACTCCTATGAAACATAAAATGTGGGCTGGATGAGGGGACTATCTGGTGATTTGTAGCTGGTTGACTGACGGAACCCAAAGACTACTCATTAATGGTTCCTCGTCATCCTGGGGGAAAGTGACAGTTGGGGTGCCTCAGGGATCTGTCCTGGGCCCGTTGTTGTTCATCATTTTTATAAATGACTTGAATGAAGGAGGGGATGCTCATCAAATTTGCAATTGACACCAAACTGGGAGGGGTAGCGTATGCTACAGAAGATGGAATCAAGATTCCAAATTATCTTAACAGATTGGAGAACTGGGCGCAAGCTAACGAAATGAATTTCAGTAGGGAGAAATGTCAGGTTCTGCACTTAGGCAGAAAGCACCAAATGCACAAATTTAAGATGTGGGGCACTTGCCTTGCCTGTAGTACATGTAAAAAAGGACCTAGGGCTCTTAGTAGACCACAAGCTTAACATGAGTCAACAGTGTGATGTAGCAGCAAAAAAAGCTAGTGCTATTGTAGGCTGCAGCAAGAAAAGTAGAGTGTCCAGATCAAGGAAAGTAATAGTACCACTCTATTCTGCCTTGGTCAGACAACACTTGGAATAATGTGTCCAATTCTGGGCACCACAGTTTAAGAAGGATGTTGATAAACTATGTGCAGAGGACAACAACCAAGATAATCAAGGGTCTGGAAACCAAGCCTTATGAGGAACAGTTGAGGGAGTTGGCGATATTTAATCTGGGAAAGAGACGAATGAGAGGAGATATGATAGCCATCTTCCAATATCTCAAGGACTGTCACATAAGAGATGGAGCAAGCTTGTTATCTCCTGCTCTGGATGGTAGGACTCAAACCAATGACTTCAAGTTATAAGAAAGGAGATTCCAACTAAACATCGGGAAGAACTTTCTGTCAGTAAGAGCTGTTTGACAGTGGAACAGACTCCCACAAGAGGTGGTGGACTCTCATTCCTTGGAGGTTTTTAAGCGAAGATTGGATGGTCGCCTGTCATGGTTGCTTAGGCTGAGATTCCTGCATCACAGGGGGTGGACTAGATGACCCTAGGGATCCCTTCCAACTCTACAATTCATTTATACTATGATCTATAAAGCTGCTTAAGTTACTGACTATTCAAGAGCTTGCAAAAGGGTCACAGCTCACAAACAATCAACACCCTTTAAACAGAACACAGCCAAATCTTAAACATTTATAAGGTTAAAGCAAAGTAGAAGATGCTCAGCATCTTTGGAAGTGGGACCTCTTACCAGGATTCTGATGACAAGACTCTTCAAGATCTCAAATATCTGCTTTTATACTTTTCCAAAGTGGTTTATGTCAGCTTCAATAATAATTCATGATGCCAAGGTTTTAGGGTTCATGACTGAACAATTCACATATATGATCTCACTTAGAACCCCCTCCACTTTGAACTCATTTCAGGTTATGTACCCCTGATTTTCACTTCCTAATTTTCATATCCTAGCATGCTAGACTTCCTAAAATAATCACTATCCTGGCCAAAATCCACAATCTTAGGTCATGTCCTAACAAACTCTTCACAAAAACAAAAATTTAGTGGCCCTGACAAATGTCAACATCCAGTACTTCCACATTTCTTCTGAGCATCTGTGGTTGCCTCATTCTAGCAAGAATAATTTTGAAATGTTAGCTCTTAGTAATATCAGTATTTTGTACAGTATTGAGGCTTATGCCCTATCACTTAATTATGGGATCAGGCAGCACCAAGTTTGACTCTTCCCAGCTTGTTGGTCCTCAGGAAACATCTGGTTTCACTTTTCCTTCTCTCTTTTCACTCCTCTAGTTCCACCAAAGCAACCTGCAATTCTGCATGTTGGCAACTTAAGCAGCTTGATTAGATATTTTATATTTTCGTTTGCAAGCCTTTAAAGCTGCAGGCACTCCAAAAAATCTTATAATAATCAGACAGCACACCTGAGCAATTCATTGTTCATTGACCTTTGATCAGATTCCCCATCTTTGTGATTCTTCCCAGGTGTGAAATACATAATGTTTCCCACGCCTATGTGCGCTTATTATCTTATTTGCTATGCACAATATGTGCACATCTCCCTACCTCCTGCAAAACTCTCAATCTTCAAAATTTCAACACTAACATTGAGCCGGATGGTTAGTCCATCTAGCCCATGTACACTGGGAACAAGAAGCTCTCCAAGGTCTCATGCAGAAGTCAACACGTTCCCCAACTTAGTTGGTTTTTCAGTGTCAGACATGCATGCATTTTTGTCTCTTTCTTATGCGATTTTCCTTGTGGGTGGTTTCTTATTCTCATACCTCTGCTGTAACCCTTTCCTTGATTTCAGAGGCAACATTAGGGATCAACCTTTCTTCGAGCAATATCCTGATTACACAGATGGTTGCAAGGAATAAGTGCTGATCACAACTCTTCCATGAGTACCCTGCAGATCCCACTGAATTCCGTACTAAAACCACCATTGATTATAGCTATGGTTAAGAAGGAGGACAATCCATCATCTATTACATGTAAAATGGTCAAATAGTCCTGCAAGATATTCATTGGTCTAAATTAGTTTTGGCTAGTGCGCATCTCTTTTGTCTGCACTGGTGCTACCCATGGTCAGCAAGGGCAGAAAACTTTGTCCTCATTCTCCCAAAAAGCATCATTTGAACACATGCACTTATTTCACCATCTGCTCACATCAGGCCATGACTACAGTGTTGCCCTGCTATACCACGGATAGGGAGTTCCACTCTGCTTCTGGATCATAGGATTTGGCAAGCTTCAGTTGCTTCCTTATGTTGGACCACCCATGAATGAGGAACTGCTTCACACGAATGGACAGAGAGCTAAGAGAGCCATGGCACCTTAAAGGCTAACCAATTGTTTGTGCCATAAGCCTTTATCGGCTAGAGCCCACTTTGTCAGATGCTGATGGAAGAGAATCTCTTTGTTTTGATGCCCAGTCATTCTTGGATAGTATAACTGCAAACACTTCCGTTCAGCAGGCCAGATTGATGAGGGGCCATAGATCACATGACTCATTTGCCCAGCACACAGTGCCAGAGAATATATTATATTGGCTGGAGGAAAGCCTACTTTATATCTCCCTTTCCATGGGATCTCAGAGTCTTCTTTGTAAAAAGCCTTCCAATGAGGAAAATGCAGACTGAAAATGTATTTTGGGTGCAAAGAAGTCATAATTAAGAATGTTTAATTCTCATTTATTTTAATAGGAAACAAGCACTTGTTTAAATACTTTCCACTGAAACACCAGTGGGATATTTCACTTTTAACTGTTGGTGGATCATTCACATTTTCCTCCCTGGTGTTTCTAATCATCATGAAAGAACTGTGTAATATTATGAATCGTATTGACAGAGATATATTTTTCTCCATTTTTTACCACTTTGAGGGGTGTGTCACCCAGTGGAAAAAGAAAGTGCTAGTTCACACAGCACACACAGTGAGCACAACTTTGCCACATGATTGGGTGGCAGCCACCTATTCAGATAACTTTAAAAACAAAGTTTGACATGTTTTATTCTGTGAGCCACCCTGAGACCTCCAGGTATAGGGTGGTATATAAACTCAATAAATAAAAGTTCATGGAAGATAGGACTATCAATGGTTGTGAGCCACAATAAGTCACCAAAACCTCCATGATCATGTGCACTGTATCCCTGAATGTCAATGTCTGGGTGACAAAGGGGGAGGGGTTCTTGCCTTCATTCCCTTCTGGTTGAGTTCCCTGGAAACATCTGACTGGCCACCATGGAGGAAACAGGATGCTGCACTAAATTGACCTTTAGGCTTTTCTTACATTGCTATCATAAAATCTAGCTCATTGTTACAACACATTTACATGTTGTATAATATTTGTGTTATAACAATGTTGTGCCTATGAATGATATCACTTTTATATTGACATAAAATATGTCTGCATATTATTCTGCAACATCTAATCCATATATGCTAAGTAGCCTGCTGTGTCCCTTTATCAAATGGTATGCCCAAGCTCATTTCTGATTTTGATGTGCAGTATCTTGTTTCTCTTGATTGTGGTCTGGTAAGTGTGGGGCTTACTGGCACCTTGTGTGGGGCAGAGACCCGCACTTGCTGCATCAGAAAAGAGCCTTGTTGTGCTCATCACTTGAAGCCTGATGGAGGGGAGTTGCCCCACTACTTTGGTTCACCTTGGTTCACCTGGAGACCCTGAGAAGGAAATGAAATCAGATCTTGAGACTTGGCAGTCCTGGACTGAGGTGCCAAAATGACCAAGGCCAGTAGAGTCACATCTTTTCCTATCCCAACATGGTTGTGCAAAATACAAGCAATGATGAAGCATCAGGCCCTTTGCACTTCAGTGGAAACCCAGGAATTATTAGCTCATGGATGCAACAGCAGCTTTCATCTACTCATTTAATTAAAAGGGAACTACATGCTCACAAAAAGTGGCATATGCTCATTTCATTTTATTAGCAACCTGATTCTCTGCATAGCACTCCAATAAAGCCATAGATGAATGCCATGAATCTAATTAATTAAATGGCAAGGGCTCACAAAGGAAAAAGCCGTGAGTGGACCGAAGGGTTAAAGAAACTCTGCAACAGCCTGAATGGGTATCGGAATCCTTAACACCTTTGTTAATTCTGTTTGAAGGAGGTTTGGACAATGAAACCACTCACTAGCCTCCAGTCGGAAAGTCTTTCCATTAACTTTAGTGCATCTTTGGAGCTTAGGCTATGGGGCACAATCCATCACTATGCTGTCTAAATGGATTTTGAAATAAAGAATTTTAACTTGAGGTAACCAAGGCACAGAAATGCCTGCACCTTAGGATCCAAGAGACCACTGTGGTTTCTGGAACATATATGTTTAGCCATTAATGTCTCCATTTACATTTACTTCTGACACCATTTCAGAGAACTACAGCAGACAATGGTTAAATAAATGAGAACACAAAATATACTGCAGCTGGATTCAGACAGCCAGTTTTCCAAGCAATTGTTTTTGCAAACACGGATGGTTCCCGGGAGGACATGTTGACACAATCTATACATGCTGTTTTGTCTGACTTTCAGCCCATCTTAGACATCTTTACTTAGAAGTCTCATTGAATTCAGTAGGGCTTACACCTAAGTAATCCTATAGAGGATCACAGTCTTTCTCAACTAGCTCTGTAAGGTCCTCTGAGTTCCAAAAGAAGGGGAGAGAGTCCTAAGAACTTCAGATGAACCCTGCTGGATCAGGTCCAAGGTGGTCTAATCCTGCATCCTGTTCTCAAAGTGGCCACCCAGATGCTGCTAGGAAGCCCAGGCAGGACCTACAGCCCAACAGCCGTAGTTGTTCCCCAGTGACTTGTATTCAAAGGCCTGCTGCTTTTGAGAATGGAGATACTGGTCCATAGCCATCATAACTAATAGCTATTGAGAGCCTTATCTTCCTTGAATTTGTCTTATCCCCTTTTGAAGTAATCTAAGTCCATCACCATCACTGCATGGTGTGGCAACAAAGTCCATAGTTTTCAACTATGCAGAAGCTTTCATAAGTAATTTATGTGTGCATCTGACAAAGTAGGTTCTGAGCCACAAACGCTTTTGTCACAATAAATTTGCTCGTCTTTGAGATGCCACAGGACTCTGTTGTTTTGCTGCCGCACAGCTACCCATCTGGAATTTGTCACTATGGAAGGCACCTAAATATTAACATGACTTGTAATGTTAGGCATTTTAAATAAGAACATTGTAATAAGAGTGAATAATGAGATGAGCTGTATAATTATCCGAGCAGAGTTATTACAATAATTTATTTTAGGAAGCACCAGTTACTGAAAGTAACGGCCTGGAAGTGAAATGTGACCAGAGTATATATTTTTGTTTATTTCGTTTCCTAGTGATTTGTACATCAAGTCATTTCTAATGGGTCTCCAATTATTCTTGCAAATTTAAATATACAGAACTTAAAATAAATTTAAGGCCCTCACTTTGACCAGATGACTGCAGCTGCATTCTTGGAGACCTCGCCTCTTCCCCTCTGGACATTGCAGTTCACTGACGCCGGCTCAGATAGAGCCAACCAGGTGGGGGCGCAGGGGTGCTAGTTGTGGGTGTGTCGCTTGAAGGTCTGAATGGGAAGGATTCCCCAGGGATCTTCTTCTCTGGGGGGTGGCAAGATCCACCATTGGAGAAGGAGAATTGGCCATTCAATCCTGCTAAGCTGGAGCTATGGAATGGACTTCAGTCCATGCTTGTTCAGTGCCAGAGAGGACAAAGAGGAGGCATGCCAAGTTTGGGTGTGGATCCACTGGATCCAGAGCTTTCCCATTCCCACAGCATACCTCTGAACCTATGCCAGCTTGGAGCTTTGTAGAAAGACAGTCACAAAAGCAGTGGAAGAGGGAAGAGCCGTCCTGGTATAAGCCAGCCTGTTGGCATCCATCTGTCGCAGGAAACTACACCTTTGGGGGTAAAGTTAAACCGTTGGAGAGTTACAGCACCTGCCACGGCTGTAGAGACCTACACAGGAGAGACATGTTTTGTTGCAGCTGGGGCAGAGGAAGGCATCCAGTTGTGCTGCTGCAGGTGTGCCATGGCATTTCTTCTCTCTGTGCTCCTCCCAGTGGCCATTCCTCTTCTGGTCACTGCTATGCATGCTTGACCTGACTGTGTGTCTCCTGGCACTGGGGTTGTCTGCAAGGGATTTCCACATGACAGGATTGATGTTGCCAGCCTTCATGTCTTGTTTGCAGACCTCTTTGTTGATCTGAGTTGATCTGCCATCAGGCCTGGTGCCTGAAGCCAGATCCCCATAGGTCATCCTTGAGGATCCTGCCATCTTCCATTCTGTGGACATGACCAAAGCCATGAAAAGGTAGTTCACCCCCCTTGACTTCACCCTCTGCCCCCTTGCCATAGTAGGGAAGTTGCTCCAGCCATTTTGTTGCCCCTTATCTGCGACTCTAGGGCATGTTGCATATGTGGCTGGCACCCAAGACTTTCATGCCCTAGTTTCTCAGACAGCCCAGGATAGACCTCAGTGTGTTTCATCATGTTTGGCTTTTATAATAGGACAATATCAAAAGAATCCATTGGGTTTTCCACCACATCTCTTCTTACGTTTCATACTGGGCTGGTTACAGTTGTGTGCTGTTTGATGTCAGCTGGTGGGCTGAGTGGTAGAGGGAAAGAAGTCACTAGGATGGGAGCTCTGTCTTCCTGAAATTGGCATCATTACAGCTTCTGCTCTCTTTATGAGTGAGATAAAATAAATGCATAAAATATCATGCACAGCTGTAGGTGGAAAAAAGCAGAGGGAAATGTTGGTTTTATGCTGACTTGACTCACAGTCAACACCACTGTGCATATATCACCCACTTAAAATATGAGACATGCCATTAAATCCCCCCACACGTATTAGTGCAGACTGAATAAATAAAACAAAACAAAATAAACTATATTAATGTCATTTCACCTTGTAAACTTAGAACTTGAGATAAATGTGAAAATTCTCAGCATCTTGTTTCTCTGGTATGTTCCTGCTACAAAATGTAAGGGCAGGGGCTGATGGTGGGGGTTTTTCCACCAGGTTGGTGGAAAGATTTGTTCCACTCTCCAGCTCCTTGCATGTAGCAGCAGATTGCACGCATGCACACACACACACACACACACACGCACACACACACACACACATTTTTCAGGTGGTCAGCACTGCCAGCTGTGAAAATGCTACTCAGCTGTATAGGAAGAGGATTTGAAGGTCCTGATATGCAGACCTCCTCCCTCCGCCCATCACAAGACACAAGTCAATCTACCACTGCCAACCCTCTATTTAGCTGGCATGCCTAGAAATTCCACCAGCCTTCTGGCCCTAGATGCTGAATGAAGGAGTTTTAACCATGTGTAGCACTCTTGTGAGCATGTGCATGCACACTGCAACCAATAATGTGGTCCACAGGTAGAAAGCTGCAACCTAATGCAAAGTGCCTTTCTGTCTTTGGGCGTTTCATTATGAGTGGGAAACCTGATGGAAGATTATTGCCTAGCTTGAAGAAACTTGTGGAAAAGAAAACAACTGTTGTTAGAACTGTCAGCCCTAAAACTAATATTTTACAGCCAGTGATCAAACACACCCACATTTCACAAGCTCTGTTTTAAATTATAACCAGACATATTCATGGAACTCTTCACCAAGTGCTTGTTTTCATCAATGGATGCACTGCCCGTCAGCTCACTGCTTTCCCCAGTTTGTTTTCATGCTTAAGTGAAAGCGGCTGAAGCAAATTCAAAGCATGGGAAGAGATGGCCTGCATAATGGCTCTTTGCTTGCTTCTGTGAACACGTGAATGCAGAAATAATAGCATGGTCATTGTGTAGTTAAGTAGATATAGGGAGGACAACCAATTATTCAGTGCAAGTGACAGACAATGGGGGTTTTTTTGGGGGGGATGCCATTTTCTGAATAAGGTTTTGCAGCTAGGAGATTTTCCTGCATCTATGAGCATGGCAAGAATTCATTTTAGGGTGGGGGGGGCAGGCTTTATGTTAGGGAGAGCAGAACTGAGTTATCTGCAATGCAATTGGTCAGTCAGTTAAGTATTTTTATTTACTTACCGGATGGGGGGGGAGCTATCCCCCCACCCCCTGGCTACGCCCATGCCTGCATACCAGAAAAATGAGCCTAGTAGTCAGCAGTAATAAAAACAATAAAGAGCCTTTAGTTCTGTATCTTTAAAGCACATTCAAAACCCTTCTCCCCCTTCAAAGAATTCTGGGCACTGTAGTTTGTTAAGGGTTGCTGGGAATTGCAGTTCTCTGAGTGATAAACTACACTGCCCAAAATTCTCTTGAGGGAAAGAAGATGTGTAAGAAAAGCCCTGGGGCATGGACTTTCATGGGCTTATCTCTGCATTGTCTGCATTACCTTTTATGAAGAGGGAAAGCCACACTCATGAAACTTGTAGCATCAGTAGAACTCTGTGGAGATAAACCCTTGCTACTTGCTACACACAATTTAAACAGAAATCTGCCACCAGCCTTCTTGATACTGTTGCACGTCACCCCAGTCTCCAAGTGGTGTGAAATTCTGGGGTTCCAGGCGCTTACCCAGGGTTTGGTGTCCTAGAAATGAGGGACAGCAGCAACTAAGTTATAAGGGCGCAGGTGGTGCTGTGGTCTAAACCACTGAGCCCCTTGGGCTTGCTGATCGGAAGGTTGGTGGTTCAAATCTGCACGATAGGGTGAGGTCCTGTTGCTCTGTCCCAGCATCTGCAGTTCGAATTAGGTACTGCTGCGGCAGGAAGTTAACATGGAAGGACTCAGCTTATGGATTTAAGAGGAAAGGCTGGTGTCTGTGCCTAGATCATCTTCAGGAAGTGAAGTAGGGAGGTGGTGGAGGATATAGGAATCCTTAAGGGAGACAAGCCCTTGGTGGAGGTGACTTTGGCTCTTCATCACAGATATCTACCCTTGCCTTGTCAGAAGTAAAATACGGCTATTCCACAGCGATAGAATTCTAACTCATGAAGAAGATGCAAATGATATGTCATCCTGCCTTCCAATGACACAAGATTATGTCTGTAAGTACTAAAATTAATAGAAGCAGCAATTGTTTGCATGGCTGAAATGTTCAGATACAATGAAATAGAACCAGCCGTGAACCAGAGCCATAGTTTTCAATAGGTTCTTCATGCTACGGAACGCAGTGTGAAGCCTACCTTAAACCTTTAATATTCTCAGTTCTGTTTAATTATGCCAAAAAACAGTGCCTCCACTTTTAACTCTCAAAGATCACTGATTAATCCTTGGCATGTGATATAGCTCGTCTTCTTTCTGCTTGTGAATCTGCTGAACAAGTCAGTCTTCCACAATTTTGACACAGAAATAATTCTCTCTGGAATTCGTGGGAGTTACTCCCACACAAGTATACAAAGAGATGCATGAAATCTCCTACATCAATTTAGAACAAAATGCCAGTGATTCAAGAGAAAGACCTCAGAGCCTATCTGAAACCACAGCCTTGTCCAATGCTCCAATTTCACAGTTTTAAGGCTCCAGCTGAAGACGCAGCAGCCTATGTGAAAATCATGATAATTACAGGAGTTGAAAAGGCAAACTGCACTGCAGCACTTCCCATCCTAAGTATAGAGCAACACAGTCAGCCTTGCAATCACAAAGGAACAAAATATTAGGTTTCCCCGCCCCTGACCTGACATTTTGGAGATCCCCATATCTTTTTCCATGCAGAGAGAAAAGCAGCTTGCACTGGGACAATTTTGAGCAGACAAATGACCAGCAGAGACAAGACTCAGCAGCCTCTCTATTCCACCTCAAACCCACCCACAGCGTTTGTCCATTCTAAACACACACAGGCACGGGTGGGTGGGTGTGGAGATGATACATATCAGGGACAATTTGGCCTCGATCTAGTGGGAATTTTCACTTTTCCAGGGCATATTGATTTAGGGGAATGCCTTCTATCTGCTGGTGCAATTTTGCTGGAAACTTACTTGGACTAGGCTGAACTCTTGTCATGAATCAGATGGAGAGGAAAACTTTTTATTATTTGAAGCTTTTCAGCCTAAAATGTATCGGAATGTACCGTATGCCATAGTCTTTCACCTGACGGGATAATGACCTGGAGCTTGCTTTTATGCACCCAGTCAGCATTGTCTGCCAGAGGAAGCTGACAAAGTGCTTTTTAAATGCAGCTATGGGTCTTTTGTGCACCAACATTTCTGTTTCAGTATCTACTGGTGCCTCCAGTTATGCCTCCTCTTCACACTGTGCAAGAATGCTAACAATAAACAGGAGTAATTCATTCTGTTCCATCTGGATGCCTTCCCACCTTGGATTTGTTTGGGGACTATTGCTCTTGATCAAGAATGATAACACACAAGTGTTTAATATTCCACTCTCGATGTAAAGCAGCTGAGGCACAATCAGTCTGTGTCACAGGGAGCCATATCACCATTTAGGAAATGCAAACTTATTATGACTCAACTTATTAGTCCCAAATGGAGTTGACTTCTGAGGCTGTCTGAGAAAATCAGGTCTTGGTACTGCCTTCGGTTTACAAAGCTTCATCAAAACACATGTACGGGACTAATGGCTCCTGAGGAATATAATATGATAGGACAATCCTTTTCAAATATTCTGCCTTCATGCAGTCCTTTCTCTAGATCAAGCTGCCTGTCAAGGGAAACTTGATGACCGCCAAGCAACCTCTACACATTGCAAAGAATTCCGGGGATTGCTCTAAGGTGCGCATTTGGTGCTCACGTGTGTGCCACTTCAGTCATATGGACTGAGAGTGATTCCATACAACATACCCAACATTCCCCTGCAGCCACACTTTTATCCATAATGGGTGGCAGTATGCAAAGTTGTATTTCAGGGAAGCTGGTCTACTCATAATTCAGGTTTCTGAGAAAAAACTGATCAGAACCCATGAGTAAAGGTAGAGGGGGAAAAGGAGGGGACTTTAAGAGGATTTCAGCACTTGTAGCTTGCCATGCAAACTACCCTGCTGAAATTCCCTCTCCCATGCAACCATTAAAGGCGGGGGAGCCCTGTCTTCTCTTGCAGGAACATGGTTTGCAGTAGGAGATCTCAAGTGAGATGCATGGTTGAGTGGAGATTTGAGCTCCAGTCCCCTAGGTCTTAGTCCAACACTTTCATCACTATGCCACACACGTGTAAGCTTATATTTTTGCACTGGAAGTCTTACTCCTTGCGGAACACCTAGTAAATACGGTATACATACTCCATAGCATAGCTGCTACTTTTGCTTTTATGGTTCTGGTGCAGTTTCAAAAATAGGCATCGTCTAGTCTGAACTAGAATGGGGTCAGGTTCTTTTAATTTTGTTTTGTATGTTACATTTTTATTATTCATTCATTCATTTGTTTTTGTTTTTAAGGCCTGGATATGCCACTGAATCATTGGCATCTAAGCATTGTACATAAAAATAAACAATACAGAGAATAAAACAATAAAAAGTCTTAATATAAACAAGCGCTACCTTAAAATGCCTGTTGGAACAAGAAAGTCTTTGGTATGTACCTGACGTTTAGCAACTTCGTTCTCAATAACTGATCTCCCAAGTACACGGTGCATGTGTGCATGGCAACATTTATAAGACTGGCATGTAAACTGCACAGCGGTTGATGCTCCTGTATATTTTGCTGACAAAATATGTAATTTGCATATGTGTGTGCCATTCATAAATCATGAAATATATTTTGTGCTCTGAAATAGTTCCCAAGTACAGCACATAATGTTCAAAGGGGCACTAAGTAATTCACTGGCAAGAGCTGCCTGGATTCTGATTAGATAAAGAAGATGCTACAGATAATTCTTTTATATAGAGTCTGTTATTCTCTAATCTCACCACGTAATCTAGTTCCAGAAATTCTGTTTAAAAAGTTTCGTTACAAGATGGGAGATAATTTAAAATAAGCTTGTGAAGAGAGTTACTTAGTTTCACATTCGTCGTTTTCCTCATTTTGATTCTCCCTAGGCTAGGCATGTCATAGGAATCTCCATTTGGCTACAAATACTCAGCTGGGAGATGGAGACTGGAGCCCAGATCCAAAGTACTATGACAGTCACATGTAGAGGTGATTTCTACATACTCCCCTGTCCTCACCCCACCGCCAAATGATCAGTTTAAATTCTAGTGGAGAAATTTGCAATTTCTGGTGCCCATCACCCAGTGAATGACCACCATCTGGTTTGCCAGTCTCACAAGACTTCTTCCATCACCACCCCACATGCCGTACCCAGCCACGTGCTCCCTAGCCTGAATGGTGGGCAATGAGAAAGGTGAGACCAGAAATAGGGCAAGTCAGTGGAAGTAAGGAAGCAAAAGCATAGAAAATTTTAAGGACACACAGGAAGTCATGAGTCAATGTGAGGTTTGGAGGCCAAACTTTGGGATGATCCTTAATGCAGCCCTCCTGGAAATCTAGTTCCCAAACAGAATGATATTGCAAATCCAGTCCACTCACCATGTGGATTATTTATGCAAAGAATGATTTATTCCATGCCTTTCTGCCCTCAAACAGGCGGCATGTGCTAATAATGCATTAATATTGCAACAACAACAACAACAACAAGAGCACCGAAGCAAAATTATTAAAGCATTCTAGCATCAGAGGTGATTGAAACATTCCAATAGCAGAATGGCATAAAGGGCCCCTCTAGAAGTCCTTTTTATTGTTCCTTCATGATGATATGTGCTCATGATTGGGGCAGTTATACGTGATTCCTTGGCACACCAGAAGTCCCAGGTCCAGTTCAGGTCAAATTCTGGCATCTCCAGATAGGGCTGGAAAAATGCCTTGAGAGAGCTTCTGCCATTCAGTGTAGATACTACTGAGTTCAATGGACCTATGGTTTGGCTTGGTATATAAGGCACCTTCCTTCCTTCCTTCCTTCCTTCCTTCCTTCCTTCCTTCCTTCCTTCCTTCCTTCCTTCCTTCCTTTCTTCCTCCCAAGAACAAAACAAACTCCAAGTAGTGACTCTAGAGGGTAAGCTAAGAGGATTTATAACGATTTAATCCATGTTGTCAGAGATATGGAAATACTCTCTTGCTCGTGGGATGCTTGCCAGAACAGTTCAGCCTTGCTTGACTTCCCGTTTCCTTATCCGTGCTACTTGGTAGACAACGCGCTGTCGCTTTCTATGATCCCATATGGCTTGTACGCATTTCTAACTGAGACAGCCATTGGCAAAAGGGAGATAGAATCGCAATCAAACACGTCTACATTTCAGAGCAGAACAGACACATTTACTGTTTGCTCTATCCCCCGGAATGCATTGAAAATATTTACATACAACAGACAGAGCTTGCAAGTGGCAGTGTTTTGAGGATTAGCATTTGTGGTGGCAGATGGGATGGCAAGAAACTTGCCTATGGCTGTATGGATTTACACCTACAATATCCCTCTCCTTCCGGCTGTAAGGATTTTTAATTGGAAGCATTAAAAATGATGCAGTTTGATAGATGTTAAGTCCCTGTGTACATTAGTATACATATGTAGGTTCCACAAAATACAAACTAATCTTCTTTTTAGATTTTGAAATTCTGAATGGCTTGGTATTATTTATGAGTTAGAAATCTGTATTTTTTCCATTTATAAATAAAAATCTGGACCTCTGGATTTCTGCTCAGAGACTCCTGTGTTTGCTTTGCTTGTTGCAGTTTTCAAGGCACACTGTAATTTGTTGCAGTGTGTGTGTGCTTTCTTATAGGTTACCAGTTTGCACCATTGCAAAAGCAGACTGATTAAATCACAGCACAGAAAAGAATCTTGATCACATAATCACACTGAGTCCATGCAGTGCAGCCAACGGGCACCTTCTATTCTTGGGAGGGCTTTTAATCCCTGCAAATAATTTTTTCCTCCTATTAGCAGAGGCCTTGTTACATCAAAGACCCTTCTGCAAATGGAAGGATTCCTTCCATTCATGGAAGGGCACTGTTGGATACAATCACACTGATCACCACTTAGCAACACAGCAGGTGTGGAGCAGCAAACTAGCCTGGGTAATGACACTGCAGTCAAGAGAACAGAAAGCTACCCATCAACAAATGCAGGGGTAGCCAATGTGGTGCCTTCCAGATGTTGTTAACTGTAACAACTCCCATCAGCCCTGGCCATTGGCCCTGCTAGCTGGGGTGGGTGGGAGTTATAGTCCAACAACATCTGGAGAGCACCATGTTGGCTACCCTAGTCTAATGCATTACATGTTTTACAAGGCCCTTCCTCCAAGAAGCTATGGGCAGTGTGCATGGTCTCCCCTGCCCTCTTTAGCCTCATAATAACCCTGTGATAAATAAACAACTTATAAACAACTTATATCCAATAAATAAAGCAATATTCAGTAGTCCATTAGAATCCAATGGTAAATAGTATCCAGATCAAGGGAAATAATAGTACCACTCTTTTCTGCCTTGGTCAGACCACACCTGGATATAACGCATTTAAAACACTGTTTTCTGACTAACGTAGCTGAGTCCAATGTCTGGGATAAGCAAGATCTCCAGATGTTTGCAAATGTTCAACTCTGCACCTGATCCATTTGGCAACTGCCAACATAAGAACACACCTCAATTTGGCTATTAATTATCTGTGACAGGACACAGCAGCTTCTGCATCCAGCCTCCCCCTACTGATAAACTGACCATTGTTTGCACCTCTTAAGGATTTGATTCTCTACCTCCATTTGCACACAGAACTCCATTATCACCTCACTACTTTGAACTTGGGATCCTTGTTCTGATTGGCTCATTGCCTTCCAAGACCACCCTATCTCCTGTGGGTGGAAACTTATATTATCATACCTCTGGCTACTGAGCACAACTAACTTAGCCTGAAAGTCCCTCTCCCTCCTCTAGCCCAAGTACCAATTCCTTTGATCTTTGTCTCAGGTAATCCCTCCCCTTAGGTCTTTCAGTTTGTCCCATGGGACCAGTTGTTTAACCTGACAGGGATTCCTCTTGGACACTCATGCACAGGGAGTTAACAGAGCTGCTGTGGCAGCATTTTCAAAATAAAAACTGGATGTGTGAAGCAGCTACTCAACCAAAGAGGAGGTTCCTTAACACCCCACTTGCGTTTCCCTTCTCTTCCTCTCCAAAAACTAATGGAGAGGGCAGCAAATGAGGGCGGGGTCATGAGAGAGTTGAACAGGGCATTCCCTCAAGGGGAAGGTAGGAAACCGGAATACTCTACACATGGAATCGAGGAGATCCCTTGAACCTACTTGAATCATTGGAGACATCATAAATGAGGGTGGCGAGGCTCTTACCTAGTCTGGCTGGTAAAATTTGGCGATTTAGAAGATAGTCAAGTGAGCATATTTGGGAGGGGTTGGCTGATAATGTAAGTTTTACAGATACTCCCTAGATGGGAAATAGCTACTTTTATGCCCCCCCCCATTTGTGTCCTCTGTACTATAGGTTTGCAAGAATATTGTGTGAAGAAGCTGAAAATAATTTGCTAATGGTATTTTTTTCTCCTCCAGTAGTCTAAAAACAATTTTTCTTTCATTATTATCACAGGGAGACAGACACAAGATCCACTGCTTTTTAAGTGTTACATTAGTGAGAACTGGTTGGATCAAAATGGCATTATCTTTTAAAAAAATAAATAAAGAAGCTTTCAGCATCTCAAGCCAAGAAAAACTTGGCATTTCTTCCCACCCCACCCCCACGCTCCTACCCACCACAATTTTCAAGGCTCATAAATGGGAACGATGCTAACAGAGAAAGAGATTTATCTTCTCTGCGCTCTCTCTCTCTCTCTCTCTCTCTCTATCTCCACACACACACACACACACACACACACACAGTTTTTTTATCTTTGCAAATCCTTTTCAAATGTGTTGCCAGCTTCCATGTTTCCTCTATAATCTCCAGTTAGTGATGCACTGGGATACAGAAACCTGAGCATAGGTTTTTAATTAACACAATTTATTTTGCCATGAAATACCTTTTTTATTTTTGTTTTTTGAGGTGGAGTAGTTACAGGAGCTACTAAGATTAACTAATCAAAACCTTTGGGTAATGAACACAATGGAGTCTGTGCCAATCTCCATTCCCCGTCTGTTTGTTCAGAGCTGTGACTTGTACCCAGGAAATAAATCTTCTATGCACATAAGGGGATCAGAATCTAGACCATTATAAAAAGACAGGTAAGTAAGTGGGTCAGAGAATTTGAAATGGATATGAACAGAGCAAGTGAAATAGCTAGTCTGTGAGATTAGATAACACCTGCCTAGATGACAACAGAACTCCCAGAATGAATTGTTTGGCAGTTGAAACGGGGGTGGCGAGAGCACTCGGGAAATAGCTGTGCCGGATCTCTCCTGCCAAAAGCAAGTGTCACAAATAGAAGGGAAAAAAGAGAAGCGGCTGGGGGAGAGAGAATGGAAATCCAGATGAGAATATGCAGCTGACAGCCTGCTATGTTTCAGACTCTGTAATCTGATGTGCTTGAAACAGGCTGATCAGTATCAAAGTGATTGGGATGTATTTTATTTGCTGGTATTTATATATATCCTTTGATGTGTGGAACAGGTTTCATCTCAGACCTACTTGTGGAGACAGGGGTGCCAACTTGAACTGGGGGGGCAGGTAAGCCCCACCCCGCATAACTGATCACATGATGATCACACACACTATTTGAATAACAATGCCCATAAATATTTTATTGGGGCAGCCAAAGACCCCTCAGACCCTATGAGTTGGCTCATATGTGTGGAGAACTGTTTTGTTATGAGTTTGTGGGTGCCTTGACTCCCCTAAATTCCTGGGTGCCCGTCCACCAGCTACAAATCCACCTAACAGTTATCTCGTTCAACCCACATTTTACCAGCTTCGTCATGAGAATATTGTGAGGGACTTTGTCAAAAGCCTTACTGAAATCAAGATACAACAGGTCCACAGCATTCCCCTGATTCCCCAAGCTTGTAACTCCATCAAAAAATGTAGTAAGATTTGTTTGACATGACTTATTTTTTTGAGAAATCCATGCTGGGTCTTAGTAATCACAGCATCTTTTTCTAAGTGCTCACAGACCGACTGTTGACTTATCTGTTCTACGACCTTCCCTGGTATCAATGTCAAGCTCACCGGTCAGTAGTTACCTGGGTCTTCCTTTTTCCCCTTTGTGAAGATGGGGACAACATTTGCCCACCTCCAGTCTGTAGAGACATCACCTGTTTCATTTCTTTGCTGAAGTTCCACAGAATTGCTCCTCTGTGTGCACCCACTCAGGGAGCATTTTGGTTCTCAGTACCATCACAGGAAGGGATAATGGGATTGTTACAGCAGAATCATAGTATCAGGATAGTAGAATTAGAAGGGACCCCAAGAGGCATCTAGTCCAGCCCCCTGCAATGCAGGAATCCTGCCCACAGCTGCCCCTGGAGGGACTCAAACTACCAACCTTCTGGCTAGCAGCCAGGCACACTAACCCATTGTTTTCCACTCCTATGATAGACATTGCCTTGCTGCTTTTATCCGATATGTGAATATTCTAATTCCTTAGTTTTTTTGTTTCTGTTTTAATTCTGTTTTATGTTTATGTGTATGTGTTAGCCACCCTGGGAATAGAATAAAATAATAATAATAATAATAATAATAATAGGCATCATTTTCACCACCGTCACTATCATTAGATCTGTTACCTGTCCTTCAACAGCAGGTTCCAGAGTGAGTTGCAACAATTTTAAATTAAAAACAGTTAAAGCAGATTGCGATCACAGGAATACACATCTGAAAGCACATGTGTCAAAGGCCAGGCAATGATCAAGGTATTGTTCTGCCTGCAGGGAAAGCCAAGACTGTGCATCCCCCATGGGCAGTTGACTCTGACACACTTGAAGACAGCAAGCTGGCCTGGATGTTTGGTTACTAGATGTGGTACAAGGCAGGCCACATGGCTCACTGGTGAGAGCCAGTGTGGTGTAGTGGTTAAGAGCGGTAGTCTCGTAATCTGGGGAACCGGGTTCGCGTCTCCGCTCCTCCACATGCAGCTGCTGGGTGACCTTGGGCCAGTCACACTTCTTTGAAGTCTCTCAGCCCCACTCACCCCACAGAGTGTTTGTTGTGGGGGAGGAAGGGAAAGGAGAATGTTAGCCGCTTTGAGACTCCTGAAGGGGAGTGAAAGGCGGGATATCAAATCCAAACTCTTCTTCTTCTTCTTCTTCACACAGTTGTTTGTTCTCAAGCCCTCACTATCTACCACCTGAGGCAACAGCTTCACTCTGCCTAGCGGCAGTAGGGCTGACAAGACATTTAGCTGCCTGAAGCAGAGTCCAAATGACCCCACTCACATCCCAGCTAGGGCCAACCATTTCACAAGTCAGTCTGCACCATCCCAATACTAGCTCCTGTCTTCATCTATATCCACATACCCTCACAGACACTGTCTGCTTCAAGGCAGGACTGATTCTGGGCATGATAGAACTTTTTAAAACAGACTGTGCCCCAAATGAAGTCAGCATGTTGCTTGTGGTCCACCACTTTTCTTTGCCTCCAGGCCTTGGATACAGTTTTGCTTGCCACCACTGAGGACCCATTTGCAAATAACCTTGGTTGCCATGAGTAAGGTTGGCAAAGTAGATGGCTGTAGGCAGAGTGTGCTAAGTATAGTGATTTAATTTACTGAATTTGGGAATACTTAAATGCATTGCTGTGTGTTTAATTCTGGAATGTTCCCCAGTAACTCTTGTGAGATTGGTTAATTTTGGTTACATGGGAGGTGTCTTGATTACATTTTTCATTTTGTTTTGTGTGTGAGTGACTGTATCTCCATGAACACTGAAGAAGAGACAGTGTTAGAGAACTCTCTCTCAACACAATAGAGGGGAGGAGTGCTAATGTTTCTGTGCAAATGTGTGTGACAGAAAGAAGTACGGAAGTTGATGTTCTCCCAAAGAAGCAGTCAGGAGAAGTCTGCTAATTTCAAGGAAAGCTTTGGCTTCCTAGCTGCAATTTAGCTACTCTGCCAGCAGAGTGGCTGTGCTGTTCATCTCTTAGGTACATTCTTTGGATATTGTTTACTTTGCTGGGTGTTCCTTTCTGGCTGCTGCATTGTATTATTCATGACTCAGTAAATTATACATGACTCCTCAACATATTATTAGCGATATGATGGACACGTCCAAAACACTGTATAATAAACCATGGGATTATCTGCTAGCTACCGAAGCAGGCTCAAAAATATTTGCATGATCAAATAACCTGGCTCTTTGCAAAACAATAAGATGGATCACCTTCACACCCTGCTTCTGAGTTTCCAGAGGCTACTGCTGCTGCTGCTGAAAACAGAATGCTGGAATAGACAGCCCTTTGGTCAGATCTACCTAGACTGCTTACGTTTCTCCATTACAGTTTTATATATAGATGCACATCTCTTCCCAGGGCAGAACTTCAGATATTTTGCATGCTTATGAATGTGCATACTTATTCTTAGCCATACCGTAATGCTGGAATTAGGGATGGGGAAGCAGGAGATTTGCATATTTCAGGCCCTTGTCAATTTCACATGTTCACATTTATAAGTCTGTTCTGTTCTGTTCCATGTCCACATTATGCAGATTTTAAAAAATCTGCATAAAAGTGTTGTGTCTTGAGAAAGTATTCAGACAGGAGTTATCTGGGAGGCTGAGATTGAGAAGGAGAAGTTGTGAGGATAAAGTCTCCTTTGGTCTCATGTCAGTCAGGAGGGGAGAGATCTTCTAGAAAGAGAAGACTCCCAGGCCAGTTAAGACGGGTGTGGGGATTCCCTGGGTCTGTTACATGCCTGAAGTACCTCAGGAGTATCACTGACAAAAGGTTGGGAAACAGACAAAGTACCACCTTGTTTAAGAACCAAAGTATTAAGCTGTAAAACCTATGCAACAACTAAGTTAAGGAACTAAGAATTTACCATCTAGTCTATAAACCTGTAACGTCAAACTGAGAAGTAATAACTGAATTAAGCAACTGACATTTAAAAGAAGCTGTGTGTTTACTACTTTGTTTAGAAGCCTGTACATCCACTAGATTTCGTATAATTATTAATAAGCGGCGGGGGGGGGGGGAGTTCTGGCACCTCTTTTTCTAGAAAAAAAGCCCTATTAACTGTTTCCTGAAAGAACATTATCTCCCGACACATCCTTTGTTTTATCAGCTTTGTTCTTATTCGTTCCACTTCTGCCTGAGTCTCCAAGGATCTAAGTTTACCCTCACACAAAAACCAAAAGATAAGCGGTGGTGGTTATATATAGAGTCTACATAGGTGGGATCCGCCACAGTTAGTAGCTAGAGAGGGGGATCCTCAACATTTTGGTAACACTGGTGGGTTCCCCTACACCATCATATCACTAATGTTTGAGGAACAAAGAAACAAAACAGCTGAATACAAACAACTCAGCTGCAGGAAATCCCTTTGCTTCCAGGAATGGGGTCAAAGCCACATCAAGGCCTAGGCTGTGATCCTTTTACTAATGCTCAAAAGAGATTTATTCCATAAGAGCTCCCGGGGCTAATTCTTAACTCTGCAATGTACTATTCAATGCTGAGGGCATCACCCTGATTTTCCATTGTGTTTACTCTTTGATTTCCTTTATACCAGAATTCAATCCAACAGCCAAGGTCAGGTTCTGTACTGGTGGAGCCCTCGGGCAAACACATTGATTTCTATAGGCTTTCCTGAGATTTACAAGAGTGGGATGTTTAACCTGCCAATGCGTTTAGGATTTGTCATGGCATTTGGCATGCAACCACTTAAATGTGAGCAATGCCAGCATAATGCCATATGCTCAGTGCTCTAAAGACAATTAAGCCACATGCTTTTGCTTCCAGCTTGCTTTCACACATAGTCCTTCCAAGATGCCATAGCAATCTGACAATTTACTCTGCATCTCAATGAAACCCTAACAGGGATTGGGACTGACTCATATTTTACTTTGAAAGAAGCGTTAGTGTCAACAAAATAGGCTTGTTCTAGCACAATTGCCCTCAATTATGGTGCTTGCTCTGGGCTCATGAAAGGGAAGTAGAATACTTTAATTGTGGTATTTTAAAATGTTATTTTAGCAATGTGAGTGCCATGTGGCTTTGATTAGGTTGGCTTGCATATGCAATATTTTGATGGTCACAGAGACTGTTATTTGAAGTTCCATTCTTCAAAGCAGACATTAGCTGCCCAGGGGTAGTTTTCAACACCCCCCCCCCCAAATTGAATCCATTGCTTTTGGTCAAAAGTGTAAATCCACTTTAGCTCCCTTTACAGCTAAGTGAGTTGTATTTTAGTGCAGCACACACCATGGAATCATTTTTCGCTTAAACTTTTCACAGAAATCCAGAGTCAAGATGGATGATACATTTCACACAGCTTGGTGGGGTTTTTTTAATGAAAAGCTGCCAATTTATCCCATACAGCATATATGCCACTGAATAAGACCTTAAAACTGAAACACATGTGGCAGTTACAACTATTGGTCTTCATCATACTTTGTATGCTGGGGGTTTTCATGTAGCCTGGCTACCCAAGAGCCCATATAGAGCCCTTTTTTAGGTTCTTTGTTGGTAGGAGAAAATAACAGAGGCCAACCAGAGAATATTGAGAAGCAAAGCAGCTAGTAAGCCTGATCTTTATTAAAGCTGTTGCAACAGGGTGCTCCCCCCACATCCGGGAGAGAGGAGGAGGACCCAGGACAAAGGTGTGCAAGCCCTTATATAGACTTTTGCACTGCCCACCCTGGAGCCCAAGACCACCCCTCCATACGTCATACATACATCACAGAAGGTGTGGACAACAGAAATCTGAGTGTGTTGTTTTTATCCTGTCTGCCAGGTTACCTGATTGGATTACTTGGGCATCCTGGCCACTCTTTTGTTATGATAACTACTCAATTCCTGTATCCAGGTTACAGGCTTGCCCTATTCATATCTTAAATGTGCCCTTAAGGCAGGATTTGTGAGCAAAGAGACAATGGGTAGGTGTTTCTCATTTCCTCCCTCCTTGCAGAGAAACATTTGAGGTGAGTTTGGGAGAAACAAAATGGTTTCAGGACTTTTTCCTGTACTGTTTTCAGACATGTGGTGTATACCGTATATATAAGGTTTTAAATAGATATAGATATAGATATAGATATAGATATAGATATAGATATAGATATAGATATAGATATAGATGATATAGATGATATAGATATATAGATATAGATATAGATATAGATATAGATATAGATATAGATATAGATATGACCTTAAAATTCTTATAACAGACATCATTTTACTGAATAACATGCTGAAAAGATTTTTTTGTATTTTAAACTTGTTTTCAGTTTTCTTTCTTTTTCAAATACATGTTTATATGCTCTCTGTATGATAGTAAAGTATCTTGTATTGCATTCTTTTTCCTGACCTTCATATTACTTCCCAGTGTTCTTCATTCCCTGACCCCCACCTTTTCCCCTGTTTTGGACAGTTCAAATTCCATGTATATTTTCAGGATGAACCTAAAATCTGCTCTGGTAATTTTCTATTGCCAGCCCTGAACTTTGATTATTCTGACTTCAATGCAAGGAAGATGCACTCCTGCCTTGCTTTGAATGGCACTGTTTTCTTTCTCCCTCCCCCCCTCCCCAGTCCATGCTAATCCTCCACTAGATTGTATAGAAATCCAGGCAGGTCTTGCTCCCTGGTGCATTAAGAAAACAAGACCTGCAGTGGGTCTCTGTGGAAGCCTGTTTGTTTGCCTCAGTGGAATAATACATAGGCTTTTAATTCAATAAAATGTCTTCAGTGGATGCAAACTACCCCATTGTGTTACCAACATATACAGCTTCTTCTTTAATAATGCCATTATTTGAATGCACACTGATTATTGACAGAGCTAGAAATAGCATTGTGATGGTTTATTTGAGACTTTGTTGAGTAAAAAAAACAGGAGCAAAAAAAAAGGAACAGGAAGGCTTCCCTTGACAGTACAAAATTAAAAAGATTACGGTTGTCTTTCTGTTTCAGTCTTAGGGCAGCTTTGACCCCTGCCTGTAAGATCAGGCCAGCTTTTATTTATTTAAGTTTAGCTGTAGCATGCTCTCTCTCACCCCCCCCCTACTCCTTCTCTCCGTTTTCCTACACTCTGCTCTGTATTACATCCACTGTCAGAGGCAGTATGCTAGGAATAAGAAGTAGAGAGGCTTCTGTTGTATTCATATCCTCCTTGTGAATTTCCCATATGCAACTGGTGGACCAATGAGAGAAAGGAGATGAGCCTTTGACCAACAGGGTCAGGGCATGATCCAGTTCTGAGTCACAATCCACTAGCTGAAGACAATGGAGTCTCCTCAAAGCAGGAATTTAGATCCTACCATGCTAGTGGTTTCTTGGAGCAGATAACAATTTTTACTTAACACAAAGAATACTGGGATTTATACTTGGTGAAAGTCCCAGGAGACTTCTACCTACCATATTCAACCGAACTATAGTGGCAGTGACACGAGCTTTGCAGCTGGAATGTTCAGAACGCCTTTACTCCCTAAAGTGGTCAGGGATCAGGGATCAGACTTGCAGGCCAAATTGGACAGGAAGGATGGTGTAACCACCCATCTGTCAATCATATGTCATTATTATGGCATCATGCAATTGACAAGAGGGCAGACCCCGCCCACCTAACAACCTATCACCCATTGCGGCTGCAGAAAAGTGAGAAAGAAGTTCTCTCTGGCGTTTTGCTTGGAAACCCCTCTGGCTTCCTTCTCTCCCATTGTAGTGGAATGAAGCTTTTTCCTCTCCTTCAACCCTGACAAAGCAGAGGAAGAAAGCTTCTCCCGCATCCCTGTGGCAGAAGGGAAAGAAGGAAAGCTTTTCCAAGTCCCCACCTCTACCTCTATTAAATTCCCGAATATTGGGGGCTTGAAAAGGGAGAGACTTGGAAAAGCCTTTGCAAGTCTCCTCACTTCCCACTTTAAGTTCATCAGGGATTTGAAGGGAGGAGGGAAGGGGACTTGCAAAGACTTTTCAAATCCCCACCCCACTCCCATGTCTCCAGTGTCAGGAACTTAATGGGGAAGGTGGAAGATGTGAAAAAGGATTAAGGTGGCCTTTGAGCACACAGGAGCTCATGAGCTGTATTAAAGCCTTGGCGGGGGGGGGGGCTCTTTGAATTGGCTCCCACATGAGAGCTGCTTCAAAGGGTGCAAATGAGTGGGGATGAAACCCTGATGCCTTGATTGACTTCCGGGTTAGCGCCTCCGGCAATGGCGGGAGGAATCCTCTGATCGGGAGGAATCCACTTCGTGAGAATTAGGGTCTGGACCGCCGCGGCGAGGCGGAGACCCACCAAAAACCACAGGCGGGAGAAGCCTGTGGACGTGGGATTTGGCTGGCACCTTTTGCGCCTCCCCTACTCGCGGGGAAACCCGGTTTCGGGGATCCGGAGCGACGTGGGGTGAATGGCGCGGTGCTTCGAATCGACTGCTCTTTTCACGGAGTGAAGCCGCATTGCTGTTGCCGGAGAGCGCTGACTTTTTCCTGTGGACAATTGGATTTTAAACAACTGCCCGTGAGTAGAACGGAAAATTGGACTATGAAACTTCTTAATTTGGCACCGAAGCGGGAAGGTCTAAACAGGAAGTCCGCCTTCCGCTTTTGTAAATAGATTGAAGCAAAGACATTGCAAGCTAGAGTCTGGAAAGTCGTTTGTAAAGGACTAAATTTCCATCAGTTAAAATTACTAAACCCCCCTTGGAAGCAGGAGAAGAGGGGGGAATCTTTTTAGACTGTTTAAACCTGCAGAAGAGAGAGTAAAGAAAGATAAATTTCCACCGTCTTGAACCTGGGAGCGGGGTGTCAGGACAGACGTTTTGGAGAAGTTCATTGACTGTGGATAAAACGTTTTTGACAGATAGTTAAAAAAGAGAAACATATTGATTCCAATGTTCCCTTTTGCACTTAAAAGGAACAAAATATCTGAAAAACGAAAGGAACTTTGTTGCTAGATCTGCTTTTTAAAAAGACGGATACAAATAGAAATTGTTTCCTCTAGAGGGAGCTTGTGAAACTGTTGTTAGAGTCGATCTGAGGAACTTTGCAGCTGTAGAGATTAAAGATCGTGAGACCAGACTTTGACCTTGAACAAGAATGTGCCCAGAAGAAGCTTTAGTGCTTGCTTTTTGCAAGACAAGTGCTTTACTGGAACAGCTACATGAGAAGATGGACTTGATGACTGTTGCAGTTGGAAATTTTGGACAGACAGTGAATACCTATATAGAAACCACTCAGGAATCAATCCAGGAATGTGCTTTGACAGAGCAAGTGGGGAAGAAGATAAAGGAGGAGGTTGTTGCTGAACCTCAAGTAGCAGAAATGGAGAGAGCTGCAGCCTTGCAGGAACATAAGTTGTTGTTTTTGATGACTGAACCTGGAGAAAGTCAGATTTGGAGAGATGGAGTACTGTTTGGTTTGGAGCTGGGGAGCTGGATAGATCCCCCTATGCAGGGATGTTTTGGCTTTTCGGATCTGGTTTTGGGCCAGGGGGAGTTTGGAGTTGGGGGGCCCTTAACCTTGGAGGGACTTTGAAACATGCCTTTAAATATCTTATGGATTTCAGTGTTGACTATGGAGAATGGGCTGACTTGTTGAGAAGGGATAAAGATATTGTCAAGTTGGAGTCTCCCCGAGAGAAAGGAAGGAAATTAAGAATAAGATCAGCAAAGTACAGGTATAAACGTAAAAGTAAAAGTAAAGTACAGGTATAAACATGAAGAAGACCTGCGGAAGGGACATGGAAAAGACTTAAGAGCCTCGGATAGAAGGTCACCAGGTTGATGGACTAGATGGATGGGATAGAAAGGACTGCAAAACCCGAGACCAGGAAGAAGAGACGATGGATGAAGATTGGAAGAAAGTTTTAAAAATTCATTTAGAAAATCATTGTAAAATTAATGAGTATTAGAAAAATGTTGGAATGAAACTATTTGGCTTTAGTAGAAATGTTAAAAAGAACTACCGTATTTTCGCCCTATAGGACGCACTTTTTCCCCTCCAAAAATGAAGGGAAAATGTGTGTGCGTCCTATGGGGCGAATGCAGGCTTTCGCTGAAGCCTGGAGAGCGAGAGGGGTCGGTGCACACCGACCCCTCTCGCTCTCCAGGCTTCAGGAGAGCCCCACCGCCAGCCCCGCAAGCTCGGGGGACAGCGGGGAGGCGCAGCGCGCCATCCCGCTGTCTCCCGACATGGTTAGGAGGCTGCCAGCGGGGAGAAGCCCCCTTCTCCCCGCCGCCAGCCCCGCAAGCTTGGGAACAGCGGGGAGGCGCAGCGCGCCATCCTGCTGTCTCACGACCTGGTTTGGAGGCTGGGGGCGGGCTTCCCCCTCCCCCAGCCCCGCAAGCTCCCAGAGCGATGCCGAAGCTGCGCGCAGCTTCTGCATCGCTTTGGGACCCGTTCTGGGGGAGGGGGAAGCTCGGGCTTCCCCAGCCCCGCGCTGGGGGGGGAATAATTTTTTTCCCTTTATTTCCCCCCCCCCCCAAATCTAGGTGCGTCCTATGGGCCGGTGCGTCCTATAGGGCGAAAAATACGGTATGTATAAATATGTTATGCTAAAAAGAATTAGGTATAAATAAGACTTAAGTTTTATGCTTTAGGGTTTTTTATGGTAAGATAAGGTTAAAATAGATTAAGATAATTTAATGACAGAATATTGTGAAAGATGGAAAGGATTTGCTGAGATAATTAATAACTAGAATACAAAAAAGGGAGGTGTGAGGAGGTCGATGAAACAAGTTAATGAAAGATAAAGATTTGGGAATATTGGATTTGTTTATTTTTTGTTTATTTTTGTTTTTTGACTTTGATGTATTGTGTGTTTTGTTCTTTTTTTTGACTTTTGTTTTTATTGACTTGTATTGTTTACCGTATTTTTCGCACCATAGGGCGCACCTGACCATAGGGCGCACCTAGTTTTTAGAGGAGGAAAACACACAAAAAAATATTCTGAATCAAATGTTGCACTAAACTATTTAAAGCAGCAAAGCGGGCGGCTCCTGTCCGCTTTGCTGCTTTAAATCGAGCCTCAGAGGAGGGTAGGAAGGGAAACCATGGCTTATCTAAGTCCAGTTAATAATGCTGAGCCTGACCTATGGCCATCGAGATTAGCCTGGCCGTCTCAGTGGAAATCTGGGGAGGCTGGGGTGGACTTTCCAGTGGTCAAAGTGTGGTTGTGTCTTCCTGCCCGGCATCTATTTCCTGCCCTCTTTCCCCCCTGCACCCCCGCACCCTGCTTCCAGGGAAGGAAGCGGAGCCATGGATCCTCTGCTCGCAACTGCAGTGGATTCCATCCACTTTGAAGCAGGAAAGTGGGAGAGGAGCTGCTTACACGAGTGTAAGCTGCTCCCCTCCCACTTTGCTGCTTCAAAGGGAGCCTGGGAGGAGGGAATCCGCTGCATGGATCCCCTTCCTTCCCTCCTCTTGGTTGCTTTGAAGCAGGAAAGTGGGAGAGGAGCTGCTTACACGAGTGTAAGCTGCTCCCCTCCCACTTTGCTGCTTCAAAGGGAGCCTGGGAGGAGGAAATCCGCTGCCTTCGCTAGCAGAGGATCCATGGTCCCCTTCCTTCCCTCCTCCGTGGTTGCTTTGAAGCAGGAAGGTGGGAGAGGAGCTGCTTACACGAGTGTAAGCTGCTCCCCTCCCACTTTGCTGCTTCAAAGGGAGCCCGGGAGGAGGGAATCCACTGCCTTCGCTAGCAGAGGATCCATGTCCCCTTCCTTCCCTCTTCCGTGGTTGCTTTGAAGCAGGAAAGTGGGAGAGGAGCTGCTTACACGAGTGTAAGATGCTCCCCTCCCACTTTGCTGCTTCAAAGGGAGCCTGGGAGGAGGGAATCCGCTGCATGGATCCCCTTCCTTCCCTCCTCCGTGGTTGCTTTGAAGCAGGAAAGTGGGAGAGGAGCTGCTTACACGAGTGTAAGCTGCTCCCCTCCCACTTTGCTGCTTCAAAGGGAGCCGGGGAGGAGGGAATCCGCTGCATGGATCCCCTTCCTTCCCTCCTCCGTGGTTGATTTGAAGCAGGAAGGTGGGAGAGGAGCTGCTTACACGAGTGTAAGCTGCTCCCCTCCCACTTTGCTGCTTCAAAGGGAGCCGGGGAGGAGGGAATCCGCTGCATGGATCCCCTTCCTTCCCTCCTCCGTGGTTGCTTTGAAGCAGGAAGGTGGGAGAGGAGCTGCTTACACGAGTGTAAGCTGCTCCCCTCCCACTTTGCTGCTTCAAAGGGAGCCGGGGAGGAGGGAATCCGCTGCAGCTTCCCCCACCTCCTGCTAAACCGGCAGAAGCCGCAAGCTCTTTAAAGGGGCTGTGCAGCTTCTCCTGGCTTTTCTGGGAGGTGTGAGAAGGGACTGATGCAGCCAGTCAGTCCCTTCTCCCTCCTGGGGAAAAGCCCGTAAGAGCGCACCGAGCTTGTGTGCGGCTCTTGGGGGCTTTTCCCGCCTGCCTCCCCCCTGCATTCGCTCCAAAGGACGCACACACATTTTCCCTTGCTTTTTAGGAGGGGAAAAGTGCGTCCTATGGTGCGAAAAATACGGTAATTTCTCTTTTTGTCTACCTTTTTTCCTTTTTCTTTTTTTCTTGTTTTTTTCCTTTCTTTCTCTGTAATTTTAAATTCTCAATAAATATCATTTAAAAAAAAAAATGAAATCCTGATGCCTTGGCTGTGTGATCTTGTTTCTGTCTTGGAACAATATCCAACAGTCAATGGGGAATCTCTTGTTTAAATTTTGCCCTAAAGTGATTTGTGTAAGATGGAGTCATTCAAGTGCCCATAGCTGTGCCTCGTAGTTGCAGATAGTGTGCCTCCACTGAATGTAAAGTTATTACCAGTCAGGACTAGGGTAGATAAAGTAATGATAACCTCTGCTGGAATATTTTTAGAACTTCCGCTGCAATTTTCAGTAACATGGCATAACTTATGAGCATACTGTGTCCAAAAGGCCAGAATGTGCAATCCAAAAAATATGCATCGTGTTCAGGGAAATGTGCACAGCAGTGAAGAAAAGTCTGTATTGAAATATCCATATAATTAACAATAATTGCTCCCATTAACTGGGGTTATTCTGTGAACCCTAATAAATTCACTGACATGAACAACAGACACCACTTGCCTGTTCTTCCTCTTAGATCAACTCTTTGGCTCCACAAATGATTAGTTTATCAAGGTTGCTTCCTGAAAGGATTCATGGGGGACATAGTTCTTGCTATGATGGCCCCAAATAATATGATACTTGTTATCATGGCATAATTTATATCAGAGAAATGTCTCCCAGAAATAGTTCATTCAAGCTTTAATATATTTATATATTAGTAATAAACCAAATCATTCCCAAATCACACATTGACTGCTTCAGATCTGTGTGGTTCTGGCAGTTGCAGAAACCTCTTGCAAGAGCCGAAGCTTCCTTATTCATTTCAGTGGTGGAGACAGATCAGAGCACTCAATGGCTAAGTCCTTCAAGTCAAAGAGAGTGCAGAAGCCCAGGCACAACAGGAGTCTCTGGATCAGAGTGAAAATGTTAGAAGTTTAATACATTGTACAAGGTAGTTTCTAACCTATTGGTAGATCTCTGAGTGATTTGCAGTAGATGAGCAAAGGTTTCTGACTCCTAAATGTTTAAGAATGGCAACAACAAAATGACTCTCCCTCACCTAATAAACAATGTATGTCAATACATATCATAATACCCATGCAATACAAATAATTAAAATGACTGTGTACGGTAAGTACAATTCATAATAATGAGCAATGAAGGGAAATAAATAATCCCTAATAGTACATAATGCATAATGAATACATACTAAGCAGCAATGTCAAATTATACACAATATCACCCCAGCAATTAACTCTACAAAATGCAAAGTTTCACAACATACAGTGCCGCCCACTTATCTTGGGTGCAACTACAAAACATAATACCCATCCATCAACAGCAGCCACTCCTCCAAGGAATAGCACGATTCCACATTAAATCCCAACATGCTACATTTTCCATTTCTGCTTTTGGATTGGCCACTTCATAGGTATTTGGAAAGGGTTGCCAATAATTGCACAGCTGCAGGTGCTGAGAACTGCCAGTTCTTTGGGAACGAAGAAGTGAGGACAATGGCTGTCATTGCTGGCTTAATCTTTCGGTGTTAGGTATACACATTTAGAGGTGGGCATTGCTCATGGTTTTCATTTTATATATTCAGTGTTTGGATTCTTGCTGCCACTGTTGACCCTGGCAGACCCTCTCCTGGCTTGCAGGTTTGGATACAGAGCAGTATTGGCAGCTAAATATAGAAATGTCCACTGGATGGTCAAGGCTGGCTTGGCAATCTGATAGACCTAGCGCTGATTGAACGGATAAATTTTGGGAAGCTGGAAGCCTTTAAGGAGGTTTGATCTTTAAGTGAAACTTTGCCTCCATTGAGAGTGGTCCCCTGCTTCAAATCTCCTAGAACCCTCCCATTTCCTCCTCAATCTATTTTATAGCCCGTTGATTTTTAAAAATCTATTTATTATTACCTTCATCTACCTTTAATTTAGGTCATGGCTTCATGGATGAGAGGGAAGGGGAAAGAAGTTGCATATCCCCAGTGTGACATTCCTTAACTATTACAGCAAATTGACTAGGGGCGGCTAGTTATGCATTATCAAAAAATAAAAACTATCTCACACAAAAAAGACAAAAGAGGAGTGCAATCTGCATATGGTCATTTATACGCATATGCGCACATTTAAAACCAGTCAGGTGCTGCTAAGTGTTGGTGGCAATCTCTCTTTTTTAAAAAAATATTTTCAAAGTTTTTATAATCACAATAATTCATCATTTCAATACTTCTCCAAATATAAAACAAAATGGACTTCCCCACACCCCCCGGATTCCAACCCCCCCCCAAAAAAAATTCATGCATCTAATTGTATCTCCAATCTCATTATTTTCTCTAATTTATCTTAATTCCAATTATATAATTGCATAAATGTTATATCAAACCTGCTGGCGTTTTAATATATTTATAGTGGTCTTTCAAATAGTCTATAAATTTCTTCCATTCCAACTCGAACTTTTTCTCATCTTGATCTCTGATCTTCGAGGTCCTCTTTGCCATTTCAGCATAGACCATCATCTTAATTATCCATTCTTCTTTAGTTGGTATCTTCTCCTGTTTCCAGTTCTGGGCGAGCAATATTCTTGCGGCTGTTGTCACATACATAAATAATGCTTTTAATTGGAATTCCCTTGGAATTCCATAATGCTTTTAATTGGAATTCCCTTGGAATTCCATTGGAATTCCCTCCCCTGTTATTCCAAGTAAAAAGGCCTCTGGGTTGTTGGTTGTTGTTTTTTTTGCAAAGGTTATCCTAAACATATTTTTCAATTCATTGTATATCATTTCCCAGAAGTCTTTTACTTTTCTACAGGTCCACCACATGTGGTAGAAGGTACCTTCCTTTTCCTTACATTTCCAACAGATATTTGAGACACTTTTATACATTTTTGCTAATTTCATTGGACACAAATACCATCGATACATCATCTTCCTGTAATGTGTTGATGGCAGGCTCAAGGCCCCTCAGCTCCCTTTTTTAGAATACCTCATCTTTAAGCCAGACTTGGACCAGACTTTCACCTTCTGTGAAACAGGACACATGGCCACTGTAGGGTGGACAATGCCATAGTGACGTAGTGGGGGGCGCACAGAGGTGGTTGCCCCTGGTGCAAAATACCCGAAGCTGCCTCAGTGCAGCTGCATGCTTCTGTCGCTGGGCTCCTTTGAAAATAGGTTCTCTGTGTGAACCAGGAAATGACCTCTCCAGACAATGGAACAACTCCAATTTTCTGATCTATGCAGCTGTGATCTCCTGCATGTTGTGGGTGCTGTTAGGCCATTGAATGAGCATGTGTATGCCAACTCCCTCCCACCCCCCCCCCGCCCGTTTGGCTCTGGGTGCTGGCAACCCATTCTACACCACACCAGTGCCAGGCAGGAGAAAACACAACTACAGAAACAAGGGGTTGGGGGAGAGAGTTGATGGTAGAATAAAAGAAAACATTGGGACATGTCTCCATTTTTCTGGCAAGGTTGGAGGCCCCAGGCCTAGCCCTTTGTCCCTTTTTTGCATTCTGTTTAATCACTGGACTCCAGTCCTTAAAATATATGCCTCAGGCAGTATGCCAATTGATTGCTATGTACCACCCTCCCTGATTCTGCTGTGTCAAATGTCCGTCTCCATCCAGATCACGACAGAAGCTTGGCGGGCCTGGAATTCTGTCTCATCTGGCCCCCACAACATTCGGTGCCAGAGACATGGCCAAAGGCCTCCTTAGGTAGTGCAGTGTTCCCCGCCCTGAGGCTTTGCTACAGAGAGGCAGGCAGCGGGTGCAAAGGCATGCAGCGCCAGTATATGCCCAGCAGAGGTTTCCCTCAGCCTCTTGTCACAGAATGGAGGGGGTGGGGAAGAGAAAAAAGATCCCAGCTTCCTCCCTTTATTCCTTTTGGCATAGTTAAATGGAGGCCAATGCAGCAAATCACAGTTTTAAGTGCCAAGAGAACTCTTCAACTGTGTGTGGGAGTCTGAGCAATATTGAATTTTCCAATAAAATAATTAACAGCCTGCCTGAGGGCAACCACAGAAAATACAGTCTCCTCCTCTTCTGTCCCCTATTTTCCGTCTTCATGTGATCTCCAGAGGAATCTTTTTGTTCTTAGATTTAATGAAAAGGATTTTTCTCAGTATCCCATGGACGAGTGAGCTGGCTGAGTAGCTGTTGCCCGAGACCCCCACACATGACAGCTGGAACCTTACTACAGCCTCCTTTTGTTGGCAATCTGGCAAGCAATCAGGATGCCTCTCATTAAAGTGGCACAGGTAATTGGCTTGGCTGCTCGCAGAGCAACTACAAACAGTTATTGCCTTTCCTAGATTATTTGACCCAAGGCATTTAAAAGCAGGAGATGTGTCTGCCTAATCAGAATGGCATCACAGCACTGCAGGAAGGGCCCATTTCTCACTGAGGTAGAAAATCTGTGCCTGAGCTGAACCACTTCAGACTGCAGATAGGAACTCACAGGAATGAAGGCTCCACCTTGCAAAACACAAATCATATAGAAAACGAGTATGTCAGAGGGAAGGTTTCTAGCTGAGTTTTCACCTTGGCATGCTAGTTTTCTAGGGGCCGAGAACTGTGTACAGTCTGTGGTGGTTTATCACCTCACCAAAAATTAGCCCAGTATTCTGGGCTCAGCACAGAATTACAGTGGTACCTCGGGTTAAGAACTTAATTCGTTCCGGAGGTCCATTCTTAACCTGAAACTGTTCTTAACCTGAGGTACCACTTTAGCTGCCGCCGCGCCGCCGCCCAATTTCTGTTCTCATTCTGAAGCAAAGTTCTTAACCCGAGGTACTATTTCTGGGTTAGTGGAGTCTGTAACCTGAAGCGTATGTAACCTGAGATACCACAGTATAGGTCATTTTTAGCCTAGTCTGCTGGTGCAAGGGGGAGGGGAATTGTTTTCAGCCTGAGAGCTGCATTGCCTGGAGGCTGCAGGCTGTTAGTGGCTGCAGAGAAAAGGTACTCACAGTCTCTCCACACTCTCACATATGCATGTACGCAGCAAGCACTCAAGCCACCCCCCTGTCCAGCATGCACTCAGGGGTATCCTTGGAGTGAGAGCTGGACTGGTACTCTGCTCTTGGTGACCCCAGTGTCAGGGTCAAGGAGGGCTACTTTTGGCTCAGTTCCATTAACTTTAGTCCTAGGAATACATTATTCATACCCTTGACACCAAGTCTTCTTTAACATCCACACACTGAGCACACTCGTCTCTCTTCCAAAAGGCCACCACACATCCTCTGTCTTATGCAATTGGGATATTTGCTTGTGTGGGTGTACCAATTGCGCAGCCCCAACATAGGAGGAGGAACTTGCATGTTGACCTTTCAATACAGACACCCACACACAGTGTGTGGTTGATAAAAAGAGAAGTTCTGACATCCGGGGCAGGGCTGAAAGTGCAGCCCTGCTCTGCTTTGTACTCTTTATGCCCTACTCATAAGTAATGCTTCCCGGGGTCTCCACTAAACATTCAACCAGTCCCTCTTGGTATATTACCAGATGCTTAATCCTAGCTTTTTCTTGATGTACCTTGAGCTTGAGCCTTGTTTTGACATACAGTGGTACCTCCGGTTAAGAACTTAATTTGTTCCGGAGGTCCGTTCTTACCCCGAAACCCTTCTTAACCTGAGGCACGCTTTTGCTTATGGGGCCTCCTGCTGCTGCCGCGCTGCCACGGCGCAACTTGTGCTCGCATCCTGGGGCAAAGTTTGCAACTGGGGGCATCTACTTCCGGGTTAACGGAGCTTGTTACCCGATGCGTTCACAAGGAGGACGGTACGTAACCCAAGGTTCCACTGTACAGCAATGAGATTGTGTACGGTATATGGTTTCAGGGTGTGTTTTTGTTTTGTTTGTTTATTTGTTTGCATTAAACGGCCTTGAAAATGCATCCTTTGCCTTAATTTCTTGAAATGAGGACATTTCATGGGTAAAATGAGAAATGTGGTGAAACAGTTGGGATTACTCCTGGCCAAAAGTTTCAGGCAAAAAGAAAAATTCTGCATAACAGGACCTACACATAGGGCAACAACAATACTCTGTGATCAACTCATGTATGGTGTGAAAATCTGGGCCAGTGACTGATGCCTTGAAAACAACCACACACAACAATATTGTTATAGATTTTGGGGGACCCCCTAAACACGATAAATTAATAAATGGTAGGATTTTGATTAATTGGGGTATGGATGACAGTACAAGCTGCAGAGCTGCGCCAGACAAGGAATCCCTGGGCTGGCTTATGCAAACCAGCCTGGCTGGCCTAGTGAAGAGCAAATCCATTAATATGACAAAAAGTGTTGATGGGCCATCTGAGAGGAATTATTTGGCCTGGGGAGACAGATGTTGCCAAGGTGATAGGGTGTGTGTTTGAGGTGACAAGAAAAGATTTTTTTTAGCAAGGTGTGCTGGGAAGAAGAAGAGGGGAGAAGAAAGACTGGGACCCATCTTGGGATGCTGGCTGAAGGCTGGCTTGGAGAGAGGTCTTGGACCCCAGGGCTGCCCTTCTGTGAGGGACAAGCCCCTCGTGAAATGACCATGTTGTAAGATCTTTACTCACTCCATGGAGGCTGTAGGTGGAAATAGGTGAATAAACCATATTTCTTAAAGCTACAACAGTCTGTGCTGTGTCTCAATTCTCCAAAGAAATACAGACCGTGGGTGCGTGCTTGAAACCCCATGGGCTCTTGCCACCACTTGGCAGAGAGAGGGGGAGGCATGCAAAATTTGTAACAATAGGCAGAAGACAGAGTGCTGAGCAATATGGTTTCTGCCACTTGGACAGGAACTGATGGATATGTGCAAAGCAGCCCAGAAAGATGGTTTGACAGTTACCAGGGATGTCTTACTCACACAGTTTTATTGTGGGTGGGCTGTAAAAGCCAATACAAATGGGAACAAAATTTATTGTGCTGCTTATAAACAAAGCAGAAGGCATCGTTTTAATGTGAACAATATCTAGCAGCCATCCATTATCTTGGCTGACAGCAATCTAAATTGCATTGAGGTAGTTAAAACTGGCAACTTCAGACTTGGGGCCTGCTGTAGGGGTTTCTTTTTCTTTTTCTTTTTTAAAAAACCTGGGCTCTTGCAGAAGTGCACTAATAAAGCCCATGGTGATCATAAAGTTAATGAGATGAAAGAAATGGGTTTCCAATGCTATAAAATGTAAATGCCTCTGGCGTGGAAAGCAGACCACAGTCAGCCCACCCCATTCACAAAAGTACATGGGAGAGGCACACAGAGGCCAGTGAGGATGACCAAGCTAAACACAGCTTTGGATCTGCTTCCCCATTAAACAGACTGGCACCTCTAATTTAGGCTCATCTACAATTTAGACAGAGCAGATGGGAACTATTTGCCTGTAATAGTTTCCATTTACAGGTGAGCATTCTGAGCAGAAAATAGAGGGGGCTAAGTGTGAAATCCATCATCATTTCCTTTGCCTTTGGTCCAGAAAAGCAAGAAGAGAAATGTAAACAACTCTCCCGAGTGTAAATACATTTCCAAAATGTAAATGAGAAAGGAATTGGACTTCTGCAACTGCTTCAGGGACAGGGCCTATCTTCTCAGAAAGTAGTCTCAAACGGGAAGGGTTTTTTCAAACATATGGCTATGGGGTGAACCTATGAATCTCTATGTAATCACACTGCAGAAGACAGAATATAGCTTCTAACAATGAGTTTGTACTCCCAAAATTTTATTCGTTTTTTATTCGTTTCTTTGCCTTTGTGCCATATTAGATATGCCAAAACGACAGCACAATTGTTCAGTATGGATACTCCTGGAGCATCTGAAATGGCACTTGCAGGGTCTGGACCCACAAGTTGGTCTTGCATGGACATTCAAGTTGGTCTTCCACCTGCCTCCCCATGAGTCACACCCTTGGTCCCTCCTGCTCACTATGATTGGTGGGCACCAGCCAGGGCCACAGCTGCCACCCTCCAGCTGCTTACACATCTCCAGTGAGAGATGAATATCACCCACGATCTGGTTGGCCCTTAGATTAGGCCAGGGAAAGAGGGAATCAGTAGGGTGTAGATTTAAATCTCTGGAGAACAGCAGTTAAATGATCTGCCAGGTTTCAGTCTGTGCCCCTAGTCATAAATAAAATAGCATTGCCCAAACTCCTACTTTTGATTCCCCTTGTATTTGTTGTGGTATTAACGGAGGCACAGTGCAATTATGTATACGTAAGTCTGAGATTAACATAGCATGCATGTATATAAATATCTGGGCCATTGTTTTTAGTAAGACTTTTATGAGCATGAGAGACAAATTCCTGCTGACTTAGAAGTGGTTTGGTTTTTGATATTTTCTCATAAATAAATGGAGTCGAGGGAGGGGAAAGATAATAAGCAGATTAGAGAAATCTCTTTTATAAAATAAAAATCCATAATAAATCTTGTTTGGATTATGAATAAATCATTTCTGCCATACATAATTCATTGTTCTCAAATAACAAGTGCAGGACCCAAGGAAGGAAGGAGGCACTTTCAGGGACTATATCCCACCCACCCACCCTTGCTTGCAGCTCTAAAGAGATTTTGGGAGAGTTGTGCTCTTTTCCATCACCAGAGAGTTTGACCCCACCTCTCTCACTGTAGTAGGCAAGCACTTCTATAGGAGTGTAATCACTGGAAATTGCCAGTATGTGTCATGTTCATTATTAGATGTTCTCCTCCTAAAACCATTTGGAGAAAAGAAACTTTATTCACATAATATACAGAGAGAATTTGGAGGAAGACCACACAAAAGGGAAGCTAGGCTTATCCTATACTGTGAATCATAATTCTGCAACTGAAAGCTGAGATTCTGCAACTAGAATGAATGGCAAAAGTAGGATGTACTTCCTGCTCTCTTTTCCTCTCTCCTGCCAACTTGAGTGAAAATTAAAATCTGCAGAATATATAGACTGCTGAGGCCTGGAAGAATAGATAGGAAGGCAGTAGAGGGCGCAAACAGCGAGTTTCACAGTCTGCAACTTGTACACAGAGAAAATGAGAAAGGGGGGGCTGCTAAAAGAAGCCCTACCCTAAGCATTGGTTTTTGTGCTTTTCCATACGATTTTCCTCTGCTTGGTTTGTTTGCTCTATGATAAGACCTAGAAATCTGTTTTTTATATTTTAAAAAATAGTAAGATGTGCCATGAATGCTGTGAACTGACTTCACATTCATGATCATCCTGCAGCAACTTCAGTTCCACTCTCACCAGCCATGCCGTTAATAACTGGTCCAGGATCACAGTAAAGATGCTGGCCATAGACATTTGAAAGAGAAGTTCAGAAACTGCACCCCTCCAACACACATTGGGTCATACTCTACTGATTTGTTGTGCCAGCAGAAACCAGTACTATGAGTCTTGCTAGTGCAATAGCCACCCCCCCACTCCACACAGAACAGTGTAGGGGGGGAGGTTTCTTCTTCTTCTTCTTCTTCTTCTTCTTCTTCTTCTTCTTCTTCTTCTTCTTCTTCCTTGAATTTGCATATTGTTCTTCATCCATAGCTCTCAGGGTGGTTCACAAACTAAAATTACAAAATAAAAACCACAAAATACATAGTGGGGGAAAACAGCAAACCAATACTCTCCCCTCCCACATCACACTTAAAAGAGCATTTGATGTTAATCAGCCAAAGGGCTGATTGAAGAGGAACATTTTCACCAGGCGCCTAAAGGTGTCTAATGAAGGAATCAGCCGAAGCTCCCAAGGGAGAGCATTTCACAAATGGGGAGCCACTGCAGAAAAGGTCCCTTTACTTGTTGCCACCCTCAAGACCTCTCATGGAGGAGGCACACAAAGAAGGGACTCAGAGGATTATCTCCGGGTCCAGAGATTGTTCCATTTGGCCAGCATAAACGCTTGTGCTAGTGGAAAAATCACCTTAGCGTGACATCAAACACCATCATTTTTCAATGACAAAGTGATGGGAAATGTTGTGGCCTCTGTAATGTCCCACTTCCTGCTTGCCAGCATTGCCTGCTCCTCGTCATTTTGTTTTCTGCTGCGCCACTCTTTCGCCATACTCTGTTTGCAATCAAGGAAGGCGTACATCATGGGTAGGCAAACTAAGGCCCGGGGGCCCGGCCCAATCGCCTTCTAAATCCGACCCGCGGACGGTCCGGGAATCAGCGTGTTTTTACATGAGTAAAATGTGTCCTTTTATTTAAAATGCATCTCCGGGTTATTTGTGTGGCTTGCCTGGTGTTTTTAAATGAGTCGAATGTGTGCTTATTTAAAATGCATCTCTGGGTTATTTATGGGGCATAGGAATTCATTCACTTTTTTCTGTTCAAAATATAGTCCAGCCCACCTCATGGTCTGAGGGACAGTGGACCGGCCCACGGCTGAAAAAAGTTGCTGACCCCTGGAGTACATGCTCCATTAGCAGTTATGGAAATGTGGCTGTGATGAAGCATCCTCTTTTCTCATTCATGCATTTGGACCCTGATTGAAACCATATGGTCTGGGATCTACTTAGATGCCAGCTCAGCAGTCTTTTTCTGATTTTCTACTGTTTGTCAACACAGTGTTTATATTGGTACATGGAACCTTTCCACTGTTTCCTGCTTCCATGGGTGTTGGATCATGAGTAAAGTAGCTAGAGTATTAGGTTTAGAAGGAGATGTTTGCACTGTAATTATGACCAATGCTTTTTCTCTAGAAAAATAGATGCCGGTACTCACCGTGAAGTTGTTACAGTATGTGCCACAACAACAAAAAGAGGTGCCAGTACTGCGTGTCCTTGAGTAGCCCATGAAAAAAGCCCTGATTTTGACCTTCATCTTAATAGATTGTGACCACATTGCCCAACCCAAAGACTGGTTCGCATTTAAGCTTTGCCCTTAAACGACACTCTGCTGTGAGAACAGTGGAGCTCAAGGCTGCCAAGCATTTAATGATCAGTTATTCTGCCTAGGACTCTTCATTAGGCAGAGTGAGGCAGCTGCCTCAGCTGGCACAGAGGTGTATGTCATGTGCCCCGTGTGTTAATTGCTGCTCTGAGGTGTGGTGGAGGACTGTTGTCCTAGCACTGTCATTTTAGTAAGGTTGTGCTGCCACTCTGAATGTAAATGGGTGGGGGCATTTTGCCCTATTGCTACCCTGACAAAAAGGCACAAACAAAGGGGCAGGGGGTCCAATTCACTGGTAATCACAGTGGGCTCAATACCGCCCAAGTAAGGCACTTGTAACTTTCACTGGTTTCAATGGAAGAGAATTAAGCATGGGCTTAACTATTGCGCTCTGTCATCAGTGGGGCTTAAAAGTGAACCACTTTTGGCTGAATTGTACCCAGCATAAAGACATCCATATTCCCCTATCTGCTTCACTGTTTAATGTATTTATGTGTGTACATTTCCAGGTCCAAACTGCTTTGCAGGAACCACCATCATTCCGGCTGGCATCGAAGTGAAAGTGGATGAGTGCAACATCTGTCACTGCCACAACGGGGACTGGTGGAAGCCTGCTCAGTGTTCCAAACGTGAATGCCAAGGCAAGCTGACTGCATAGGGCAAAATCCCAAGCAACAAGGAGTGTGTGTCCAATGTAACGGCTTCTACACTGCACATGTTAAATCTGCCAGCTGCAATAGGGTCACCAGCAAAACCTTTAAGGGTTTAACAAAAGTGAATATTTTACTAATGGGCAAGTTTTCTCCCTATATAGATATTTAACCTACCACGGCAAGCAGCACAGATTGATGGCTAGCAAAAGGACATCCTACAGAGGTTCTTCCTCCAACCTGCCAACTGAGTTAGAGCTCATTTTAGCTCTTCACATCTGTGACATCAATATCATTCATGGTTTTGTGAGCTTCAACATCTTCTTTTTCCCCCTCGGAGCCAGGGTAGTTGGAACACGCAAGTTAAATGAGGATGGTTCAGGAATGAAATGCACTTTTAAAAACCAGTGGGAGAGAGGATGCAGGAAGAAGGAGGACCTTCAAGAATATAATGGATGCACAGATATACAGCAACCAGGCACCCTAGGAGCCTTCTGTATATGTTATGCTTTCTCCACCACGTGGGGACAATTGAATTGAAGAAATGTATACACCATAATGACAAAGGATACAGGCTAAAGTGTCAGGCAACCAGTATATAGGTAGATAACCTCAATGTCCTTGAAATAGTTTAAGTGACTCAAGAAAGCCAGCACTAACTGACATCCCTCCATATACCTTAATGCCTCCCCTTATGTTGCATTCCTGTTTCTTCCCACTCCACTTATTTTGTTGTAGGCTCTGTGAGGGAGGAAAGGGGAGAAGGAACATTAGATTTCTACATTGCCAGCTTGCTCCCAGCCTCTATTTGACTATCAGAGAAGGGAAGAGGAAGCCCAGCTGAGGCATGTAGCCAGACGCTACAGGTAGACTCCAGAAATAATGGCACCTTCTTTGCCCTCCCACACATACCAAGTAACATGATATTGAATGTTGCAGTCAACAGGTTTTATGGGATAATAACTGAAATGATGTTGTAATAAATAACAAGATGAAAGAGGAAAAAATCTTTTTTAATAATTTCAGTGGCACCTTTAAGATCAACTAAATATAAGCTTTTAACGTATGAGCTTTTGTGTGTAATACACACTTTGTCAGATACTCTGAAGCAGAGGTCTCTTCAACCTTATAACTGTTGATGACTGTTATGGCACTTGGTTCCACAGGGAAGGGCATGACAGATCAACATTTGTAACTGGCTGACTGACCGAACCCAAAGGGTGCTCATCAATGGTTCCTCTTCATCCTGGAGAAGAGTGACTAGTGGGGTGCCACAGGGTTCTGTCTTGGGCCCGGTCTTATTCAACATCTTTATCAACGACTTGGATGATGGACTCAAGGGCATCCTGATCAAATTTGCAGATGACACCAAACTGGGAGGGGTGGCTAACACCCCAGAGGACAGGATCACACTTCAAAACGACCTTGACAGATTAGAGAACTGGGCCAAAACAAACAAGATGAATTTTAACAGGGAGAAATGTAAAGTATTGCACTTGGGCAGAAAAAATGAGAGGCACAAATACAAGATGGGTGACACCTGGCTTGAGAGCAGTACATGCGAAAAGGATCTAGGAGTCTTGGTTGACCACAAACTTGACATGAGCCAACAGTGTGACGCGGCAGCTTAAAAAGCCGATGCAATTCTGGGCTGCATCAATAGGAGTATAGCATCTAGATCAAGGGAAGTAATAGTGCCACTGTATTCTGCTCTGGTCAGACCTCACCTGGAGTACTGTGTCCAGTTCTGGGCACCACAGTTCAAGAAGGACACTGACAAACTGGAACGTGTCCAGAGGAGGGCAACCAAAATGGTCAAAGGCCTGGAAACGATGCCTTATGAGGAACGGCTGAGGGAGCTGGGCATGTTTAGCCTGGAGAAGAGGTGGTTAAGGGGTGATATGATAGCCATGTTCAAATATATAAAAGGATGTCACATAGAGGAGGGAGAAAGGTTGTTCTCTGCTGCTCCAGAGAAGCGGACACGGAGCAATGGATCCAAACTACAAGAAAGAAGATTCCACCTAAACATTAGGAAGAACTTCCTGACAGTAAGAGCTGTTTGACAGTGGAATTTGCTGCCAAGGAGTGTGGTGGAGTCTCCTTCTTTGGAGGTCTTTAAGCAGAGGCTTGACAACCATATGTCAGGAGTGCTCTGATGGTGTTTCCTGCTTGGCAGGGGGTTGGACTCGATGGCCCTTGTGGTCTCTTCCAACTCTATGATTCTATGATTCTATGAACATGGCTATCCACCTGAATCTGTAATTATGGAAGGCACCACATTGAGCTGCATGAAATGGAAGTCCATCAACCTTATAAAAAAAAACTCGCACAGGTACAGACTGATATTTTATTTCTAACTAAATGCAAAAATTTGGATATTATACCTAAAGGTCTCAGAGCTTATATTTAGTTGATCTTAAAGGTGCCACTGGAATTATTAAAAAAGATTTTTTCATCTTTCATATTTATTATGACTATGACAGATCAACATGGCTATCCACCTGAATCTGAAATGATGTAGGAACAGGAAAACATCAGTGATAGCGTTTCCATCCATGACTAACCGTTACATTCTTCATCAGTACTTTAAGGGGGAAACTATGGAAAATACACGTCACCCCAAATTCCTAAAGCATGGGACTTCAGCAGGCTCACATAAGGGATTGGTTTGACCATCTGTGATGTCTGAAACCAAAGTAAACAATCCCATGTAATACAATGTTGATTTCCTCCAGAGCTAAAATTCAATTTTCTCTGCAGTTTTCCTGAGTTATATCTGTATTCACCTTGTTTCACTATCATCTAGGTTTTGCCTCCAAAGACTGGTCCTCTGTGTGCCATTTCCAGCATTCACTGAAGGTAATGGCAGTATTTTGAACTAATTCAGTAAGACCAGGTTTTGGCACACTGCTCTTCCTCAAGAGCAGATCTGAATAGGAAACAGCTCTGCTTGCTGGCATTTTCTTGTATGGCAGTAAAATATTTGATGGAGTAAACATGTTAGTGTCCAAAGCCTGTAATTGCCAAAGCCACTCTGGAAAGCCTAGTGGCAACAGCTAGCTTGCAGCATCATGGAACAGGTTGGAACCAGGTCCACAATTAACATATCCCACAGTTTTTCTTAAGAGCTTGGTGAGGGATGCCTCATGCTCCACAGAGAGAGATTTGTGTTCCTGGTCTTCTTCCTGTCTCAGAGTAGGATCATCTTGCTAAGTGGGAAGGACAGTTTTGCAACAGAAGGCAAGTATTTAGGGCTCAAGTTTGTGAAGGACTAGTAGTACGCCTGCAGCAAATGTTTGTAGAGATGGAGGGGATATTAGTTGTGTTTTCCTCAAAATCAATTGATTGTGGGTAGGATTGCTTTGTTGGGAACTAGATCCAGCTTAAAAGACAACCTTTACACCTTGCTTCAACAAACCACATTTCTCCAGTAGGCCATAGCTGCCGTTGTCTGGCCCCCAACCCCATTAAGCCATGGTAAGGGATGGTGGAGAAAGCCAATTCCATTTGAATTTAGAGAGGAACCTACTTAATTGGCACTTTCTGAAACTATTCAATGGTTACCCTCTGAAAGCAACATATCTCCAAATTTTGCAGCGCAGTTCTCCAGCTATGTAATGCATCTGAAAACACATATATTAGTGAAAATAGCATACATAAATGAATCACATTATTTTGCAACAATGTGTATATTGGGCAAAATTGCATATAAATGTGTGTATTATAAGAAATTTGCATTAAAATGCTGGTGAATTTTCATGAAGACTTTAAAAAGATTCAGAAATTAATGTGGAAGTGTGGAGAATGGAAAAATGAGGGAAACCAAAATTGACAGATCCAACCATTCCTCACCATGACTGCCAGACCATTCATGATTTCTCTCCCTCATCTGTCTCTCACACATACGCACACAACATGCAATAAGCACCTTGATTTCAGTTCCTAGCTACCTGGTCTTTTCTTTCAATTGGGGCTACACCATTCCAATGTTAGTGCTGTTATTAAGTTTTGAATGAGTCCAGTTCCACAGGCATTTCTCCCCTCCCCACAAGTCACATCCTTCTGTTTCTAACCAGGTCCATGCCCCTGGCCTCAGAGTGCTAAGCCGGTCAGGTGCCTCGCTTGGACTTACACTGCCATGCCAAGACAAGACTCCCACCCAGACAAGCTCTGCACGGGCCTGTTTCTAACTATACATTCGTGGGTGGGTTGGTTGGTTGGTTGGTTGGTTGACAGAAATTAGTTTGTAAGATTTGGCACGCAGGTCAGGAGTATGTAGGCAGCTGCTCACACATAAGCAAGCAATTTCCCCCCATTTTGGAGTGTGCGTCATGCATCACCCTGCAGGCAAGAATGCTGTTTCATCTTCAGAGCTCTCCCGCCTCCTTTCTAAGGGCATCCTCTTCTCAGTAATTTTTTCATTGATTTCAGCTCCCCCCCCCCCCCAGGTTTATCAAGTCATAGAAGAAGGCTTTTTGAACCTATGTGCTGTCAACTACAGCCACGTAATAATGGGTGCAGTAAAAAGATCACCAAACCAAACCTTTAACCTTAAAGTGGAGCCCTCCCTCTTCTAGCACACCAGACCCTGCAGTGCAGGAGGTCAGGGAATGGGAGGTGCATCATAGCTTAGAATAGTGCAGATGCTTTGCATGCATGAGTTGATACTTCATTCAAAAGTCTTTTGAGACGTAGAGTTGAGAAAGTCTTCTACCTTCTTCATCTTCTTCTTCTTCTTCTTCTTCTTCTTCTTCTTCTTCTTCTTCTTCTTCTTCTTATCATCATTATACCGCCCTATACCTGGAGGTCTCAGGGCAGTTCACAGAACAAAATCAAAATATAAAACCACAAAATAAAAGGGTAGACCAAGGATAGCCAACATGGGGCTTGCTAAACGTTGGACTACAAATCCTATCAGCTGTAACTCAGGGGCATCTGAGGGGAACCATGTTGGCCTCCCCTGGAGTAGACAATTATGGGCTAGAAGGGTCGACACTCCCATTTGGCATAAGGCAATTTCATGTACTCATAGCACACCTAGCAGAGGGTGAAGTTGCCAAGTCTGAACAACAGAACAAGGTTCTGGCAGGTAACCAGTATTTGGATCTCAAAAGCTAGCTCTTGCCAGGGTCCACCCGTGACCCAGCTGATTTGGTAACACTCTCCTCCCACCAAATTCTTCCCTGCCTATTCTGCTCATAGGAGAAATACATTTGAAATCATAAATGTATTTGGTAGCCCTAAATGTGTGTCTTACTGAGCAGTGCTGGTGATTCAAGCAAGCTATGATATATCCCACAGGAGAAGGCAAAACATGGAGAGAGAGAGAAAAGAATCCCAGCAAACAAAAGTAGGGTTGCTAGCAAAACTGACTTCAATGAAATGAACCAGGACAGAAGTTCTGCCAAAACCAGCACAAAAGTCAGTATAAGACAGTTGGCAGCATGGGATAGGATCGCCCAGTGCCCACCCAAGATATTTGGCTGCCTAAAGCAGTTTAAAGTCAACACTTTAAAGAATCATATTGGACACCAATTCCTGACTTCATATATTTCCTCCGCTCTTTAGAGGTGTGCCTGAGACAAGTCACTTCATCCTGCCAGGGCAGGCTCACTTATGAGGCAGGGTGACGCAGCTGCCTTGGGTGGCAGAAGCCCCAGAGGCAGCACCCCAGCAGATGCCCTGCTCCCCACTGCTGCCATTGCTAGCAGAGAAGTGGTGCCAGTTTCTGGCACGAGCTCATGAAATATCACTGAAATCTCGCAAGAACTCATGGAGCACATGAGATCTTGCCAGAACCCACCATTGCCATTGCTGCTTCACAACCTGGGTAAGGGAGGCAGTGGGACAGCAGCGGGGCTTAAACCGAAATGCAGCTGCCCTTTGAAATTTGGACTTCTCTGAAATCTGCAATACAGTTTCTGCAGCCAAAGAATGTATAACCAAAAAATGTCTATTTTATTGAAAATAACCTGCAAAAATGCATTCTGTTAGGGGGAAATTACTTGCAACATGCATTAAATGGCAAAGCTAGTTACAAATATGCATACGATGGGAGATGTGCATGTACATGTTTTTGGACATGTGCCTACACAGTTCCATGTGGACTTCAAAAAATCATATATGCCCAGAAACAGGGCAAACCAAAATGAGAAACAGAGAGAAACCCAAACTGATGAATTCACCCATCTCAACTTTTCATATATTTCAGTAGTACTTACCTGGTGCTTCGTTCCATTACATTTAGAGGAACTGGACCACGAGGGCAGGTTTTGTCCTGCAGAACCTTTTCCCATGGCAGAGAGCAAGGGGTTCTGGTGTGGGAGGGCACTGCTAGGCAGGCAAAGAGGCAGACTTCAAGGTACCTTGAGGACAGCTTCCCTGGATGCTTGGCAAGTTTATTTCCTCAGCCAGAGCCAGCGTTGGCCCTCATCATCCTGCATCATATCAGGCAGCCCTTCTCTAATACACCAATTTGCAGCAAAGTTGGCACTTTGCTGTTGTGGCCATTAATTCACAAATGCGCATTTGTAAATCATTCATGAGCTGCTTCCCTCCTCCCTCACTCCTCTTTGTGATTTATTCATGTCCACAAAGAGCAGAAAGAAACATTTCCACACTTGCCATTCACTGAGAAATGCCTTCTGTGGTTTGTTCATTCTCCCAACCCCCTTTCTACACACAAGTGAGCTAAGACCACTGCAGGCCTGAGCATTCTCATTCCCTGGAATAAAAAATAAATGACATACCTAGGCGTTTGAAACACTATGAAAACCTTAAGTGGAGCCATGAAGTATAGCGGCCCATCTATTATTAAGGAACTACTATGTCCTATTGGGGTTGCAGGGCGCGGGGGGGGGGGGGGACTGAAAGAAAAAATGCAATTGGCTGGGATCCATCAAAGCACAGGCACACTAAGAGCTGTCCAAATAATTTACTGAGGCACAGAAGCTTGAATGCACCACAAAGCAAGTTTTAGAAAGCAGCTACTCTTGGAGCCGGAGAGTGCCAACTGCTACGCAGGACCACTGTGAGTAGCAGCAAAGAGCCTTTTCCTGGAATTTGACCACTTCAGGGGTCACTGCAAAACACTACCGTTTTTTTCTCCAAGGAAAAGAGCACCCTCCTCATAATTGAAAATGGACCTGAATGTTCTTGTATACCACCATTTCCCCTGTTTTGTGCCTCTCCGAGGGCTGCTCTACATATTTAAGAAAAAGCACAAGGTACACCACTTTAGAGGGCCAGTATAGATGTTTCCTTGCACCAGCAGAAAGCTAGCATGCCAGGGAGATGGGTTCTGTCCCAGCCATCACACTTTAGGCATGCAAGCAGGTTTTCGTATGTGGGAGGAAAACCTATAAATGTGCAGCTGCCATGATTCAGCCCCAGAAAGATTGGACTAGGTTCTTTTTCTGAATGGGTGGGTGGGTTTCTGCAACCACAGGAGCCATCTTAGGGTCTGCACCTTGTACACTTCCCTGATGAGACAATGTCTTTATATCCTGCACACCCTCTCTGAAGCATGATGAAGATAAGAGAGGCAGAGATGGAGATCATTAGTTTCCCCTCCTCATGGCCATCAAAATACAAGGGTGGCTGGATAGCGTCAGTAGCAGTCAGGGCTCTTGCACTGTGCAGTTAAGGGCACACAGGTCATGTTCCATATAGTTTCTGGCTTTTGCACATGGGGAGGACTGCCAGATTGAGTAAAGCTGTGGAATCACTTCATTTGTCATACCTCAAACGACAACCTAGCTACACTTACACCACCCTGTTTGAATGACCGTGCATTCTTACCACAAATTCATACAGCTGCAAACATCTAGAAATCATCTAGACTGGCTTCCTGGCGCAGTGTGAACTTCAACCCACCAGAAATGGTGTTGCAATTTGCAGGGGCCAGCCATGCTTCTTAACCATTCCAACAAGTTAGGTTATTAATTTCATTTACATCCTGCCTTTCTGTACTGGAAATCAAGGTGGTCTCAGGCATTCTTCCATCCAGGCACTAACCAGATCCAGACCTGCTTAGCTCTAGCAATGATGCTCTATCATGTGCCTTCAAACCATGCTTGCAAGTCTGCCCACCCAGGGTGACTCAGGGGAGTTATTCCCTGTCTGAAAATCATATGATTGGCAGATCCTGACCTCAATCCCTCTGCACATACTTTTCCATTAAGTCAAACAATTTCAAAGGTTACAAAGCATGTGTGTCAGTGTGCAAATGAATACCATGATATGGGAGTGATGGTGGGTGCTCTGGAGGAAGGCAGAGCTAAGCTTCTAGATCAGTCTTCACCAGCCTCATGGTCTCCAGGTATTTTGGACCAGAACTGCCATCAGCCCCTGTGCTGGGTGGGGCTGATGAGAATTGTAGTCCAAAACTTCTGGAGGGCATCAGGTGGGCAAACAGTGCACACAAGCCAGACCATTAGGGCCAGATCATCAGCTAGGTGCCCCCAGCCTCAGCTATGCCAAATCCCACTTGCAGAGACCAACTTGTGTACTCAAACAGTTGCTGAAACGCAGGGGGTTGTTTAGTAGGACTTTTGCTAAGAGGGTGCCTGTCAGCAAGGAGCCAGATTTTTTTTTTACACCTTTAAACAATAGTGTGCCTGAAAACTAGTGAAAACAAAAACAAACACTCTACTGTAAAAAATGGGATTCTAGAATACAATATTGAAAAAAAATATATTATTAAAAAATTATTTTGTTAAATATAAAGTGTGTTATCCAGCAAACAATGTCTCTGGTGTCTTTCATCATCTCCACACCTACCGGCTGATGCTTCCAATTCCTCATGATTTTCCCTGCTATTTTGTTTTTAAAACAATCACAACCTAATTGGCCATGAAGAACTGGATGGGATGAAACAAGCTGAAACTTAAAACAAATAAAATAAACTTAATCCATATATTATGGAGGTACGGTTGGTTCCTGGGAGGGATCAGTCTGGAAATTGGGGTTCTGCTTTGTTTTGGACATTACCCTTCCTCCCCCCCCCCCCCCCCCGAAGAGTTGAGTCTGCAGTCTGGGACACACTTTGATCCAGGGCTATTCAGGTGGCAAAGGGAATTCCAGGTGTCTTTTACCAGCTTTGATTGCTGTGCCAAAATTGATCAAAGTAGTTGCCTATTCCTTTCCAGGCTCAATTCTTACCTCTAAAGCTTGGGGTCTAGACATTTAAAACACTGCCTCCTGCCGTATGTGACCCATATACTGCATACTTGCACTGACAGAAATTCTACTGTCAACTAGGAGAAGCAGGAGAGAATGCAATTAAACACTTATTTGGTTTTACAGCACAGCTCAAAATAAAATTGCAACAGGAAAACAAAGAAGCAAAATATCTCAGTATGAATATCCCTGACTGGTTTTGATCAAATCCACAAAACCTTATTTCCAATTCTCTTTCCACCTTTAAATGTGTTACTATAGCCAGGACAGTAACCAAATCTGGGCAGGGCAGGAATTCTATACCTTAATAGGGGACAATTTCAGCCAGTGCACCATTTTTCTCATCCCTGCTTGCATGACAAAAGCTGTATCTGCCAAAATTCTTTCTCCTACACAACAATTAAAGATACAAGAGCCTCATCTTCCTTGACTTCCCGGACACTCTAGCAGCCTGTGTCCCACATGTTGGCAATACCGCCTACATTTCTTGAATATTCAGAGGGGCTGCATCTGTCCTCTAGGGTGGGCAGATGCAAATGATGAGAGCGCTCTTGCACCTTTAATAGGAGAGGGAATTTCAGCAGCTTTAGCTTGTATGACAACACCCTAGGGGTTGCATAGTTGGATTATGATCATTCTGAAAATCAGTGACAAATTTATACTGTGAAGGAGAAGCCCAAGTATTTTTTTCTCGATCTATAATGCTAGCTTTTCCCATCCTGGACCATATTTCTAACCTTAATGCAGCCTAATCAGAGTAATAATTTGCCTCCACATTGCAGAATGCATTTGATACCTCTAGGGAAAGATGGGAAGTGCCATTAATCATTTAAACTAACTAATGGTTTGCTGAGTAATTACTGCTATCACTACTGTTTGTACAGTACTTTAAATATGTGCAACCCTAAATATGATAAAAACATTATTATTCTTTGTTGATTTGGGGACATGTTAAAATAAATACATTAGACAAAAAGCTATCAGTTTGACACACCTATATTGTGTAGCAACACAGATGTTACAAATGCATAAAATATTGCATAAATTGCAAAGTTACTATCATTGCAACTTTCCTTTTCATTGCATGTTTTGGTTTGGTAGCCTTCAAGTGACTGGGGTAATGCCTACACAGCTTTTGTGTCCTTGTAACAGTTGTGTAGAAGAGGGAATTTCAGGAGGTGTCATACAAGCTAAAATTCCTTATTCCAGACAACTGTTAAATGTGGAGAAGCCCTGCCCTCTTTTCCATCTGCCCACCCTAAGCCAGGACCCTCTACTGCATCCCTGTGGTCCACCATGTATTGTTGATCTACAACTCACATCGTGGTCATGCTGGCTAGGCCTGGTGGGAGCTGGAGTTCCGCAAGATCTTGAGGCCCACAGGTTAGCCACACCTGTTCTACAGGGTTGCAGCTTGACCTAAGGTGGCTTGAGAGAGCAGAATTACCACTATACAAATAGATGCTAAAACGTGGGTCTTGAAGTACTGAACATGGGTCCAAAAAGGCTGAAGGTTGTTTAAGATGCTGATGAAGACTGCTGGTGTCTACTTCCTCACCACGGTGGCTAACTTGTGGTTTTTGGACTGCATGGCATCAAACTGGAGGGTGGGAGGAACTCCAGTCAAAATTCTCTCTCCCTGCTCCCCAGAAAAGTAGGTGCCTAGCCTAACCTTTCGGAATATAATTAAAGGTGGTATAAAAACACAAGTAATAAATTAATAGTGTTTTTAGTTTGTTTGCATGGAGACCCATTCTGCCATGTAGCTTCGTAATCTGAAGTGGTACAGCAGCATCACCAGTTTACCTCTTTGGTGAGAATCATGACATGGCAAAGTGGGTTTGGTGTAATGGTGTGCACATGGAAATCCACCATAGGGCATAGTGCTCATTTGTTTTATGTCGCTTCATTTTCCTTGTATGGAGAGTTGCTTTGCACATAGCAACATGCTGCAGGAGCATAACTTTGTAGGTGCAAATGGTCACCTAGTCCACCCCAAAGGCATTTGTTATTCAAAATATTTGGGCAAAGGGAGACATCATCTTGTACACAGTCATCTTCACTTACTTAAACCCCCAAAGTCACTTCCACACATCTAGGTACAACTACTCTCCTTGGACTCAGTTCTCAACAGACTCACTGTAATTTATCTCCTGATTAGTAGAATTGTGGCTTTCTTCCCACCTTCATGCCTGTGCCTTTTCACTTTCCCTCCCTGATTTCTCTCAGGTAAAACAATTGACCTCCCTGTTGTGAACTGCAGGGATCCCACTCCAGGGTTGGTTTCCCAGACAACAAAAAGTTCATCCCCAATCACAGACATTAACCGTAGAGGCTGCTCAGTTTCAAATGTAAAAGGTTTCTTTAGCCTACTGGGTATTAGGGAAACTGAAGAAAGCTTTCAAAGGCACTACCACAATCACAAAAGCTTCTAATCTACTCAGAAATCCTGGAGAAATACTTTACCCTGAAAACTGAAGACCCGCAAAAGTGCCTCTGAGGAATAACTCAACAGAAGATAGCATCTCCTTGTAAATCAGAGGTGCCCCTATTCAGATTGTGCACTACCTGGTATCAGTACCAACTAAGGGTGGACTATACATCTTTTAAATAATAATAGTAAACACTGGAAATCCAAATACATTTTCAACAACCTAACTCCAGAACATGAAAATAATGTACCATGCCAACATCCCCACACAAAACAATTGATGAAAAATGGCCTTAGAATGTGACTCAATAAGATACTATTAAGTCTTTATGTTATTATGAAGGAATGTGGGTGGTGCTGTGGTATAAACCACTAAGCCTCTTGGGCTTACTGATCAGAAGGTCAGCGGTTCGAATCTGTGTGACAAGGTGAGCTCCCATTGCTCTGTCCCAGCTTCTGCCAACCCACCAGTTCGAAAGCACACCAGTGCAAGTACATAGATACCACTGCGGCGTGAAGGTAAATGACGTTTTCGTGTGCTCTGACTTCCATCACAGTGTTCTGTTGTGTCAGAAACAGTTTAGTCAGACTGGGCACATGACCTGGAAAGCTTTTGGTTCACAAACGCTGGCTCCCTGGGCCTGAAGCGAGATGTGTGCCGCACCTCATAGTCACTTTTGACTGGACTTAACCATCCAGGGGTTAAGTCCAATTTAAGGGAATTTCTCACAGAACAATTATCAGAACAATCCTCTCACAGAACAATTCTCAGAACAATTTAAGGGAATATCTCAATTTGCTTTCATGTTATTATTCCTTATCCAATGGGGCCATTTGCTTTCTTGCTTCAATTGCACCATTTCTTGCTTTTGTCAGCTGAATGCAATGGGATTCACTTGGGATTGTGACCCATAACAGACTTAGCAGCCCTAGTCAAGATGGAGCTCCAAGCATATTATGTGCAGTAATCTGATACAGATATATATATATATATATATATATATATAGATATATAGATATATAGATATATATAGATATATATAATATGCACTACTACTTTGCTACATAAAAGATACCTGTCAGTTTTGGTCAAGGCTGCGCTCAACTGTCAAGAGGTTCAGTTGGGCAGGATTCGGTTAATGAGTCCCAAGAGTGGAAGCCCTGCGCAAGGACTTCTGCTTGCACAATGGAGCTTCTTCCCCTGCTCACCTCCTTTATGTGCCCCCTGAAATTGGGTCAGGGGAACTGCCAGAACAGCAAGTACAATTCCATCTGGCAAGGCAAAATTATGCAGCAAACACCATAGCATGCTGTTGAATTCCTCCCTAGGGCTTTTTCCGTCTGGGTTGAAGGAACAGTTGAGCAAACACAAGCAAACATTTATAATGAAAGCCCCAAACTTAAGCAGTATCCATACAACCGCTAGTCCAAAAAGTTATGAAATGCTATGACAATAGTCAGTCTACACCGAGGTAATGAACCTGTAGCCCTCCAAATGTTGCCACCACCCCATCATTGGCCATGCCGGCTGGGAAGAGGAACAACCACAAGGTCATAGGGTGGCTCAGTGAAAAAGAGGGCATTTAATCAAAGTGGATTATAGGGGGTTCAGCAAGTGTAGCTTATCATGGAAGCTACAAGTACCGTACTAGGATTTTCCTCTGTGCACAGGTATCAAAGGGGCAGCAGCCCTGTCCCCTTTTGCATCTGTCCTCTCTACAAGGTCAGCAGCCTCATAGGGGCAGCACTGCAGGCTGGTGTGGCTTGTTGTCTAAAAGGCTGACTCTTCGGTTGCGAAGCCTCCATTTCAATTCAGGGAAGCCTTTGGCAAGCCACTCTTTGCCTCCGCTGTCCCACCCACAACAAGGGGACAACGATACAGATTGTATTTGCAGGGTTATTTATGCGCTCTGAATGCTCAAAAGCACTATATAAATGCTAAAGAGTCAAGCAATGCCTGCATATTTTACAATATGGGGTTGTTTGTTTTTTTGTTTGTTTTTAGACTCCAGATTGATAAATGGCTTTTGCTGCTGTCTTGCTGTATTGTTATAGGAAAATGGAGGTTCTTGGAAGATTGCAGTGGATGAAACTGGAAGAACAATTTTGTGTAAGGTTGAGAAATGTCAAGCTCCACTAGAGCGTGTTTGAGATATTCAAGCAGGTACCCTCAAACTTCACAAGAGCTGGTGAGCCTCTTTCAAGAACAAAACTGTTTCAAGCTTCCCAATGCAGAACAGATGTTCACTCACTCCTGGCAACCACAGAGTGCTGCTGGCTCCAAATCAAAATGGGGGAAGCAGGATCCGTGCCCGTTGGATTGGTGTGTACATGCTGATCCTTGGATTCTGCATGTAAAGTCTCAAAGTTTTAAAAAGTGCTTGCAAAGCATTTCAGGATTTTGCAGATTCTATTCACTTCCAGCCTCCCATTGCAGGGAGGGAGATTTCCATCTAGGCGGCAAGGAGGTTTTAGTCATTTAGAGTCTGCAGCTGATTTCAGAATCAGCACTTATGCATTTTATCTACACCAATCCACTTGGCCTGAGAACCAGGATTAAAGGATGATGGCTGCATAACACAAACCTAAGGTTGAAAATCGATCCTTTGCATTCTGCAGCTCTTTCAAATTAGAATTTGTAGCCTAGGTTTACTGTTGGACATTTATATATGACAGTCCTCTATTTGAAAGAGCTGTGTGGTCCAAGTTGGTTTAAGGAGAGAGAACCCTAAGAAGGGAGAGCAACAGGAGAGACCTTGAAGTTGCACCAGGACAGCAGACTGAGCAGGCATTCTGGTGACCTGACCTCAAAAAGAAAATTGTACAGTCAGAAAAGATACAGAAAAGGGCGATCAAAATGATTGAAGGGATGCAGCGATTTCCTGTTAAGAAAGGTTGCCACATTTGGGACTTTTTAGTTTGGAGAAAAGGCAGGTAAGAGGTGACAATGGAAGTTTATAAAACTATGCTTGGCACAGAGAAAGGGGATAAGAAAAAGCTTTCTTCCCTGTCTCAGAACACTACAACTTGTGGACTAGTAGATGTTGGAGCATTCAAAACAGATTAGAAAAAGCACTTCTTTACACAGTGCACAGCTAGACTATGGAATTGGCTCCCACAAGAGGTAGTGGTGGCTTTAAAAGAGAATTAGATAAATACATGGAGGTGAATCAAGGGATACTAGCAACACTGCTGTGCTCTGCCTCCATGGTCAGAGATGAATACCAGCAAGCTCCTCCAAGGTTTTTCATACCCTCCAACATTTCTCTGATGAAAATAGGGGCATCCTGTTCAACAACAACAACAATTTTATTATTTATACCTTGCTCATCTGCCACTCTGGACGGTTTCCAACATATATAAAAACATAATAAAACATTTAAAAACTTCCCTATACAGTGGTACCTCAGGTTAAGTACTTAATTCGTTCCGGAGGTCCGTACTTAACCTGAAAACGTTCTTAACCTGAAGCACCACTTTAGCTAATGAGGCCTCCTGCTGCTGCCGCGCCGCTTGAGCATGATTTCTGTTCTCATCCTGAAGCAAAGTTGTTAACCTGAAGCACTATTTCTGGGTTAGTGGAGTCTGTAACCTGAAGCGTATGTAACCCAAGGTACCACTGTACAAGGCTGCCTTCAGATATCTTCTAAAGGTTGTATAGTTACTTATCTCTTTGGCTCAGGGGGTCACATAACTCCACACCCTCCAACATTTCTCCTATGAAAATAGAGACATCCTAAGGAAAAGTGGGGCATTCTGGGATCAAATCAGAAACCCGGATGGCTTCCATAAATGTGGGACTGTCCCTGGAAAATAGGGGTACTTGATGGGTCTGGTTTTTATGGCAGACAAGTCACTTGGTCATGGCCTTCCCCACTATGGCAAGATGTATTTCTAGCTAGATTATAGTATTCTTTCCACAAGTTGCTTCTATATGTATAAATTAGCATTTGCAAATTTGTTTCTGCTTTTTTCTATTATGCATTTCCTCTAAAGCTAAAAATATAGGCAACAACACACCCACCCACCCATAATATATATAACCAGGTCACTAATTAAAAGGAAATGGAAACTTACTCATTCCAGTCCTCATCATATCATGGGTAGGATTCTGGAACCAGTGGAGTTAAAGGAGCCTAAGGGAAAGCCCCAAACTTGGGCAACATCCCTTTCTGTCCAAATACCCACCCCCAAGTTTGTTACATTTCAAAAGTCTCTACTTGTCACAAAACACACACTGAGAACCCCAGAGCAGTGGGGAGACAAGCAGCTTGATGGGGTCACATTAGAGCAGAGAGGTTGCAGGGAGGAAGCGGCTCCCCACTGCCTGCCCCTTCCAACTCAGCCTTTCCTAAAATGGCTTTTCCCCAAAGCAGGAAAGGGCCGCTTGGGTTTGGCCATACACATTTGCCTGTAATAGATGCAAGCCAGCCCCAAAGAGATGTAGGGAACCTTTTATCCTAAGCCACTTAGGTGTTTATCAGTCTTCTTTCCAATAAATTTATGAATGAAAGGTATGCCCATTTTCCTCTTCATAACTTCTCAGACCACTTACAATTAACTTGTAATTTACATTGCTTTGTGGATGTGAGTTGTCTTAATTCTGGTACTTCCAAAGCTATCCACTCAGATCTCAATCTTTTTTTTTTCTCTCTCTCTCTTTAGTAATGCTCTCATCCCTTTTAATTAATTACAGAACGGGGCCAGCCAGACCCATTAACTGCTTTTCTCATTTAGACCTTTCATAGATGTGGTTGCAGATGCAATTTAATTTTTTGACCCATGATCAATAGCAATTAATAGCACCTCTTTAATCTAGTTGAAAGGTTTCTCTTTGGCTTCCAAGAGCTGTCATCTCAAGAGACAAGGGACTGATACATGTATTGCCAGATCTAAGAGCTCAGCAGTCTGGACAGCTGCATTATTATTATTATTATTATTATTATTATTATTATTATTATTCAGTAGTGGATTTAACAGACCAAAAGGCAAATGGTCTTCTCCTGCCCCTGCTGCTTTCCCCACACCTGAAATCAGCTATACTCTCCCTGTCCATGGGAAGCCAAGACCCATCCCCCATCAAAAAAATATATTCAGGACTGTAATGGTTCTAGGGGTTGCTCGTGCGTAAGCAGGTGCCTATCTCCCCAGCTGGATGCAAACACCTGGCTGGGTTGCCTAAGTGAACCTTTTCTGTCTGGACAGCCACTCACCCGTGGCTGACTCAATCACTGGCAGAATCCATGAGTGGCCGTTTCTTAAACTTCTTCCAGCAAAGAAGTTCTTTGACGCCTAGTCTCCACCTACCCTCTCTGCGCAGAAGCCTTCTGCGCAAGGAGGGTGTAGGCAGCGGAGGACCTCTACTCTCCCTGCTGGTCCCAGGCAAGGAGTCATGAGACCGCCTCGCCACTTCCCCCAGCTGCCCCCCTTCTCCACTGGTGCTACGCTGATTCTCTTCCCCAGAAGATGGGCTGCTCCTCCCGATCCCTGGACGCTCTCTGGAATCCCTCTGGCTTTTGCGCTCCCCCTCCAGTACTGATGGCAGTTCCCTGACAAGGACCAAAATACATTATAAACTAAAGCCAGTTTTAAACTGCTTTAACACTCCCCCAATGAGGCTCCAGAAACATACAAGTACACTGTTTGGGTGTGTTTCAGTCTCATACATGATTATTTCGAAGGAGAACTTATATTTCTGGCCAGCTCATGGGTTCTTATTTTTAAGTATTCTTATTTTTAGTTAGTTTTCTTACCCGCCCTTCACCATATGTTCCCAGGACAGGTTACAGAACTTGTTGTTGTTGTTCCTCCCAGCATTCACCCTAAGGTCACAACAATTAAAACACAATAGTAAAAACAGTATAAAAACCCTTTAAATTACACAAGTAAGGTGGGTTCTAAAAATATACATCTCAGGTGTCAAAGGCCACAGTAAAGCAGTGTGTCTTCAGCCTATGACAGAAACTGTATAATGAAGGTACCAGGCACAGCTCTGTGAAGACAGACTTCAGCAGCTGGTGGGCAGCTTCCCCTCCTTCCATTTATGCCCGAGGGCCCGATTTCCAACAGAATACTGTATCAAGGGCATGTTTTGGATTGCTTTTTCTGTAAAATAAGAGTGGCAAAGTTAAGCATGCTTATTTAGACACATAACGGGGTATCGTGGGGGGTGTGCCGGGGGGGCAGTGACTTCGAGCACACAATTTTTGAGGGGATGCGAACAAGGCGCACCCACACAGGCAACCCCAGTGTGGCCCAGCCTGGTGCTCCTCTCCACTTGCCAAAGGCCACCTCGTGGGCAGGCAGGTGGCTCAGTGTGGCCCCACATTGCTCTGGTGGGGCATGGACTGGGCTGCCCCCCGCCTGCCCCCCCCCAGGCACCAGCAAGCTACATGCAGATTAGCGTGTGGGTCAATTCTTGTGGGCAGTTAAATGGACTTCCTTTATAGACAAGGCTAAGCTCTTTGCTTTAAAAGAGTGGCTTTTCTACCTGAATTTGTAATATTCAGGCACAGACACAGGGGTCCCCTCCATAAGCTGAATACACATGTGGAGGGGACTGTGGGGCCATGTTGACTAGCACCCCACCCCCAATACCAATGGCTGCTATTGCTATTTTCCTCTGGTGAATTATCTGCACACAACAGTTGGGTTGATAAAGAAAAATACAACAACCCTGTGGTGCAGTTCACCCTTATGCCCCTATTCCAGGTGGGAGACAGTTGCACTGAGAAAGGGTAGCTTGCATCAACAACAGCAGTCTGCCGCTCATACGGCAGACCAGAGGCAGGGCTCTTTGAATTGTTCTCCCAGGCCAAATCAAGCACTTAATTGCATGGAGAAGCAGGCAGATTGCTGCCACTCTGTTTATTTGAGCCACGTTTAGACTGCTTTTCATTAAAATCAATCCCATAGTGGGTTACAAAAATAACCCCTTATAATAAAACTTTGATTGTTGTTGTTTTATAAATTTCCCACTTGAAGAAAGACCCAAATTAGAACTGGGACTCCTGTCCTTAATGATAGCTTTTGTGTGTTTTCCCAACCCTCTTACTCATTCAGCAAATACACGCCAGGGCTACCCCGTTCTCAGGTCCTGCTCCTCATATCTTTCATTCCCTTGTTGCCCCTTGCAGCTGGAGCTCTGGCCCTGAGGGCAGGCTCTCTCAGGTTCAGCCCGCTGGGGCCCAGAGGCCTCCCAGCTCTCTGCGGTCTTCCCCTGGAAACTGGCCACTTTGCTCCCTATGCAGGTCGCTGACTCACAAAGTGCTCTGGCTCCGACTTCCGGGGTGGCGCCATCGGTAATGGCGGATTCCCTCTGATCTGGAGGGACCAGCTCCACGGGAAATGGGTCTTTCCCGCTACGGCAAAGCGGGGACCCTTTCAAAAATCACAGGCGGATGAAGCCTGTGACCATGGGACTCGGTGGGCACCTTTAGCGCCCCCCCAACCCGCAAAGGAACCCACTAACGGGCTCCGGAGCGAAGAGGGGGAAGTGGCGCGGTGCTGAGAGTCAACTGCTTCTTCCGTGGAGCGAAGCCGCACAGCCGTTGCCGGAGAGCGCTGCCTTTTTTCTGGGACAATTTGGCTTCTAAAACAATCACCCGTGAGTACTTAAATTTCAGACAATTGGACTCTAAATAAGGACTTGCGTGCAGAAAGGAAAATTGGACTTAAAAGTTTATTTCAATTTGGCACTGAAACGGGAAGGTCTAAACAGGAAGTCAGCCTTCCGTTTCTTGTAGATAGATTAAAGCAAAGACATGGCAAACTAGAGCTCAGAAAATCACTTGTAAAGGACTAACTTTCATCATTTAAGATTGTTGAACCCCCTTCGGAAGCAGGAGAAGAGGGGGGATTTTTCCTGAACTGTTTAAACCTGCAGAAGTGAGTGTAAAGTAAAGTAACTTTCCACCGTCTTGATCCTGGAGCGGGGTGTCAGGACTGACGGTATTTGAAGCTCATTGACCAGAGACAAACGTTTTTGACAGATAGCTAAAAGAAGAGAAACATAGTGATTCCATTGTTCCCCTTCGCATTTTAAAGGAATAAATATTGACAAAATATCTGAAAAAGGAAACTTTGTTGTTAGATTTGTCTTTAAAAGAAAAGAACAAATAGAAGTTTTTCCCCTAGAGGGAGCCTGTGAAACTGTAACTAATTCTGAATCGGGGAGCTTGCAGCTGTTACAGATTACAATCGTGGGAATAGACTTCTGACCTTGCAGGACAATGTATTCAGAAGCTCTGCTGTGTGCTCTCTGTAAAACAAGTGCCCTACTGGAACAGCTACATGAGAAGACGGACTTGATGACTGATGCAATCAAAAATTTTGAACAGGCAGTGGGAAATTATATGGAGCCCACCCAGGAATTAAATCAGGAGTGTGCCCTGACAGAACAGATGAGGGAAGAGGATGTTGCTGAATCTTGGGCGCCAGAGATGGAGGGAGCTGTGGCCCAGCAGGAACATGAGCTTTTGGATTTGACAAATGAACTTGGAAAAAGCCAGATTTGGAAAGATAAAGTTTGGTTTGGTTTGGAAATGGGGGGTTGGATAGACCCCCCTATGCAGGGATGTTTGGACTTTTCAAGTCTGGCAATGGGCCGTGAGACGTGGGGTTGTGGGGGCTCTTAATTTTGGAGAGACTTTGAAACATGTTCTTAAATATCACATGGAGTTTAGTGTGGACTATGGAAAAGGGGCTGATATGTCGAGAAGGGTCAAAAACATTGCTAAGCTGGAGTTCCCACGAGTGAAAGGAGCAGGAGACAAAGGAAAATACAGTTATAAATATGAAGAAGAGCCGCGGAAGGGACATGGAAGGGACTTAAGGGCCTCGGATATAAGATTACCAGGTTAATGCGCTAGACTGATGAGATAAAAAGGACTGACAAAACCCGGGACCAGGAGGAAGAGACGCTGGATGAAGATTGGATTGTTTTTTTATTTCTTTTTTATTATTAGGATTGTTTTATAAAACTGATGAATGTTAGAAAAATGTTGGAACGAAATTATTTGGCTTTAGCAAAAATGTTTAAAGAATTATGTTAGAATATTATGGTTATGAGAAGTTGGTAAAAATAAGATTTAAGTTTTAGGTTTTAAGGTTTTTTATAGTAAGATAAGATTAAAATAGATTAAGGTAATGTAATGACAGAATATTATGAAATATGGAAAGGATTTGCTGTGACAATTAACAACTAGGATACAAAAAAAGGGAGGAGGAGGAGGTCAAAGAAAGAAGGTAATGACAGTTAAGGAATTGAGAATAATGGATTTGTTTTTAAATGTTTGTGGTATATTTTTGTTTTTTGACCGTGTTGTGCTATTTTTTGATTTTGATTTTTATTAATTTGTATTGTTTGATGTGGTTTGTTTTTTCTTTGTTTTTTCTTTCTCTTTTTCTACCTTGTTTTCTTTTGTAATTCTAAAAAAAATTCAATAAATAGCATTTAAAAACAACAACAACAAAGTGCTCTGGCTCCATGTCCGTATCATGACACACATTCCCTTTCATCTGGCCAGCCTGAGAATCAAGTCATTCTAGCTGTCAGCAGGGAAGTGAAGAGCTGTTGTTCTTGTTGTTGTTGCTGCTGCTGCTGCTGCAAATGCAGTTTGACAATGAACCGGGAAGCAGCAAAGTGTACCAGGTACTGAATTCCTGGCATAAATGCGCTTTTCATCCACACTGCTTAGCGTTTTGGTGTTGTCTGCCTGCTGTCTTTGTGCAAGGGAGCAAAATAACAAAGATTTCCCAGTCCCTTTTGATCCTCTTCTCTCCACGCACCTCCCTCCCAAAGCGCAGCCTCACTTTAAAGCAGAGATTTTTAGGAGCTGACCAAACTTCCACCCTGCCAGGATTTCCCTTGGAAAAACCAAGACTGTGGTCAAATCAGCAGTTCTGGCACATTCAGAAGAGATCTGAAATGGGTTCAACCAGAGGCTTGGTATCCCTTAGAGTGACCAATTTGTTATCCACCAATTACACAGAATTGTAGAGTTAGAAGGGACCCTGAGGGTCATCTAGTCCAGCCCCCTGCAATGACGGAATCCTGCTCACAGCTGTTGCTGGGTGGGCTCAAACCACCAACCTTCTGGTTAACAACCAGATGCCACTGGTAGATTAACAATTATTTATGCAGAGTGCATTCCATATGTGGAATGCATAGGGAGCCTAGGGAGGCTCACTTGGTCTTATCAGAAAACCTAACAACGAAATTGCTTACAGGCAGGTGAATGGAGAGCAACCTCTGCTTTCATGGCTGCAGATTCTGGCCAGGACTCTGCCAATCTTTCAAAGAACTAAGAACATTAGATCATTCTGTGAAGGGTGGGAGCTCTCCAAGAGGTGGGGGAAATTCAAATGTTCCAGTCAGATAGCCTGCTGGGGTGAAGGTATTCCTTTAGGTTGAATTTGAAGGTACTTCTGTTAACAATTTGCTGAATTATTGGGGGTGGGGAAAGGGGGAGCCCATGGTGTAGATTTGGGTGGCTGTATTGGTTTGGGAGATGTCTCGGCAGGCTTCTATGGTCAGGGCTTTCTATAGAAAGGGAAGGGGATTGGTCTTTCCTCATGTGTTGCAGCAGAAAATTTCCACTGTCTGATGCATAACTTCAGATACACTCGTATAGCAGGCCTTCTGCCATACCCTAAAATAACCCAACTGGTGTATCTGTGATTCTGATACATCTAACTTCTCTCTAAGAACCTTTCTGAATTTTGTTCATCGCCACCATACACACACACACACACACACACACACACACGTTAAATGAAAGTGGGTGGAATCCTTTGAAATCCTTAGAAAGGCATTTCCACAGAGAAGGTGACAAGTTCATTGTGAACAAAAAAGCAAGCTTTTTCCGAAATTAGGCCAGCCATTATAGAAAGCTTTTTCTTTTTCTTTTTGCATGTTTCTGGGCATAATGTGTCTCAGGCACACATATAAGATGAGATGATGATATCACTAGCAGTAGTGATGGAAATGACAATGTTGCGCATTATTCAGATCATTCTGAATATTCTGAGGCAGCTGACTAATCTAATGCCAAGTTGTTACTGAGATATATCAACCTGGGTCAGGGCAGTGGAAGCCCATGTGACCAGATGGTCCTCTCCTTCATTCAGGCTAAGTGTCGTGTGAGTGGAGAAGTTGATATGTGTAGCAACCAGCCATTAGACACATCCAGCACTCCATATGGAGTAGGTGCATATAATCTGTCTCTCAATTCTACACATTTCCTGATCGGCAGACCTTGATTCCCCAATAGACCTTGAGGGATGTGCATATTTCAACAGCTTTTGTACATTCATTTGCTCAGGGCCAGCCCACCTATGAGGCAGGGTGAAGCCTCAGGTGGCAGGATCCACAGGGGCAGCAGATCCCAATGTTGATTTCTCATCCCCCATTGCTCTTGATGCAGATCTTTCTTGGTGGTGACTGAGATGCCATCTTGGGGTCTGCCTCAGATGCCAAGAAACACACCATTTGTTTCTACCACTAGTTCAGAAGTGGGCAATCCACCCTCTGCAGGCCACAAACAATCCACTATCTAATTTAATGTGATGTGGTAGCTCCTCCTGCCAATCACCTGAGCAGCTGAAAAAAGAGGAGAGGTGTGCAACCTCCCCCACCCAATTGCTCAACTATTCCTTGCCCATTAGCTAAGCAGCAGAAGACAATGGACCATCAATTCACCAGCAGCTTTATGGCTCAAGACATCAGCCGGAGGGCACAGCAGCTTCTCATAGTTAGAGGCTGGATATTTGGCATGTTCAGACAACCAACAGTAGACACTCCCAGATTCACAGGCAGGAACATGGAGGGCCTTGTCTCCAAGAATCGACCCATCCAGTTACAAAGGCTGGAGTGTCCAAGGAGGGGCAGAAGTAATACATGGATAGCACAAAGTAGAACAGTCATTGTTTTTCATTTTGCACTACAGTGGTACCTCGGGTTAAGTACTTAATTCGTTCTGGAGGCCCGTACTTAACCTGAAACTGTTCTTAACCTGAAGCACCACTTTAGTTAATGGGGCCTCCTGCTGCCACCGCGCCGCTGGAGCCCGATTTCTGTTCTTATCCTGAGGCAAAGTTCTTAACCTGAAGCACTATTTCTGGGTTAGTGGAGTGTGTAACCTGAAGTGTATGTAACCCGAGGTACCCCTGTTTTACTATTTATTATTTTTGTAGCAAATTTTGTAGATGATCCTGTCACCCAACCAGCACAAGGTTCCTCCTCGGCCCTATGGGTGCTGCTCCATATGGGTGAAGTGTCCCCCTTTTGACCCTCTCTTGCCTGTCAGCAGCCTTCCTATGTAGGGAAAGGGAAGGCGGCAGACTTCTAAAATTTGACTGAGCCCCTTAATTTTCAAAGTGCTTTAAAGTGTTCATACTGTTCTTCACAATAGCATATAAGGTAGGATATTTTTATTCCCATTTTACAGGTGTGGCACTGAGAGAGTGAAACCAAGCCCTCCCAATTAAAGCTCCATCTGCTATCAGCTGGACCATGATGTTGTTGTTGTTTAGTCGTTTAGTCGTGTCCAACTCTTCGTGACCCCCTAGACCAGAGCACACCAGGCACTCCTGTCTTCCACTGCCTCCCACAGTTTGGTCAAACTCATGTTTGTAGCTTTGAGAACACTGTCCAACCATCTTGTCCTCTGTCGTCCCCTTCTCCTTGTGCCCTCCATCTTTCCCAACATCAGGGTCTTTTCCAGGGAGTCTTCTCTTCTCATGAGGTGGCCAAAGTATTGGGGCCTCAGCTTCACAATCTGTCCTTCCAATGAGCGGGGGGGACCATGTTGTTGGAAACATATAAAACCCAGAAGTTCAATTGATATTCAGTGACCATTGATATTTAACTAGGAACCCTCTGCATAGTTTCTGAGTTATATGATTATTATCTGATTAATACACACATTGCAATGTTGCTCTGAAATAAAATAAAAATAAACAGAAATGTGTGACTTAGTGTATACGTATAGATAGCTATGCACACATACTTTGCACAGAAGCATGTACAGACACACACTTCACACTCGCACAAATGGTGTCACAATAATGTTACCTCTGTGTATTGAAATCTGCATGTTTTTTCAAGCCATTCAGTTCAACCAGATGCATACAGAACATACCAGAATCAACAGGATCCTGAACATTTCACTTTTAATTTTACTCAGAAGAAAAATCTAATATGCTACTTGGTAGTATCAGTACTTACGCCAGCAAGAGCAACAGGACCCATAGGAAGCATAAGGCCAAGGTTAAAGCACTTTTAAGGCAATTGTAAGGCTAGATTCTATGATACCCAAAGAGCCAATTTTCCATTGTATTATGTGTCTTCTGCTATTTTATCAGCATGAGCTGAATCTGAGAGCAATAGGGTTGCACTGGGACCAATTTCAATTGCAGATGTATCAGTCCTGGCTTTCAATTTTCCCTCACTTTCACAAGACTCAAGGTTACTGTCATGGATTATTAAAAGTCCCATAGATTCCAGCTAATTTTGCATCTAGACAAGTAACAGGCAGGCATTGATTTCCCCCCCCTTTGCAGACATTTAAATCTGTAACATTTTTTTGAAATGAAGCCTGTTTTGCTATCTGAAAACACACACACACCATCCCTCAGCCACCACTGCCTCCCTAATCTATCCCCCAAACAGCTGCTTGCACAACGAAGTATTTAAGGCTCATTCTACTTAATGAGAAAACAGTATCGACAAAGGGATTTATAGTGCTGGTTTTAAAGTGCTAGCACTAACCTTTAAACAGCTTAGGGCCAGGTAACCTGAAGGAACATTGCTTCCTGCATAGGCCTACCTCAGCCATGGGGAACCTCTGGTCAGCCAAATTTGGCCTGCAGTGTTATTCCCCCAGCCCCAGCCACCTGCCCCACACTTGACTGCCTTTTGGGTAGATATGGAGTGGCTTCCACAGAGAGATGCCCGTCAGACATCTTCTCTATTTTATTTTCTAACATTTCTATCCCCTCATGGAGCACAAGGTGGCATCCATGTGAGTTCTAAGAGTTCTGCCATCTGGACGCTGACCAGCCCCAGAGGTGCTCAGGCTGATGCCTTCAGACTATACCCTGAGACCTCTGTGGTCTTTATGACATCAGGGGAAGACCTTTTTATTCACCAAGATCTTTTAATTCTGTTTTAAATCCAGGCTGTAAACTATGTTATGTTGTCTCTGTTATAAGGATTGGCAAGGTGCGGGGCTGTATTTACTTATCCGTCATTGATTTTAAATTGAATTTTTAATACTGTTTTGTTTGCAGGTCACCCAGAGAATATTTATTGATGGGCAGCTTTACCCATCAGACAGACAGACAGACAGGTAGGCTTTGCTGGGAGTGCCACAAAACGCAAAGGCTAAGCTCCTTTGACACATGGCACTGACCTAGAAATGCTGGAGGCCATAATTTCTTTTTGCTCTTAGTAAATCTATAAAACTTTGAGAAGGCCTCAGGGAGACAGATTGTGTCCAGCTGCCAGAGGACTGAGCAGGCTAATAAAAATCCTTTTCACAAAATCCTCTATCATACAGGGGCTTTTGCGCAAATCACTTTTGACTCTGCAGGCCAGAGCAAAGCCTTGTGGGCCAAACCTGACAGGTGGGTGGAGCTGTCCAGCTACCAACCCCCTGATTTCACAATGGTAACAGGTAACTGAAGTCAGGGGTGGACAATTTTGTGCATTAGCAAGTGGCCACTGAGACATAGGAAGCTGCCTTACACAAAAACAGGCCCCGGGTCCACCTAGCTCAGCATTTTGGGACTGACTCGTGGCCCCTCTTCATGGTTTCAGACAAGGGACAATTCCCAGCTCCACCTGAAGATGCAAGGATTGAACCACGGCATGCAATGGTTGTTTCTGGAAGTGTCATATATCTCATTCAAAACTGGAGGATGCCACGATTTTGACCTAAGTTGGTCATACAATGCTGTGTAGCCAATCTTTCCATGTGGCCTTTAGCAGAATGATGGCATTCCTAATCCAGACTTGTTACAATTCAAGGGGCAGTCATGATGGATTGGTGACCAATATAGAGATTTGCTTGTCAGTTGCATGCCTTTTCCCTAGACATCAATTGCTAAGACGAAGCGTCTAACAAGGGTAGATTATTCCGTTTCATTAGTTGTTACATTTCCTTGTCATATGCTGGGATTGATGGGAATTGGTGTATGCAGCAAATTCATTCTTTGACTTTTCTTTTGTCACTTCATCACAGATTCATTTAAGGAGATTTCACCATGGAGCTGATTCCCTACGGTATAATGTGTCACGTTTCACGAGATGGAATGAAAACAAGCCTAGAAATATAATGCATTAGCAGACATTTTCCATCTCTGTAAGGCACAAGGAACATCAAAAAGAGGAAATTACTTTCATTCTCAAGCCAATGCATATTGCGGGATCAATGGTCAGCAATTTGGGGGCCCTGCTACAGAGAAACCCAGAGTTATCACAGCCCTTCCGTTATCATTAAAAGCTATTAACGGCTCCTTTCAGAACACGCCAACTCCTGGGAGTTGTGTTCTGGAAAGGGAAAGAAATTGAACATTTTAGAAAACAAGAAGGTATTAAAATGTTCTTTCATATGGCTGCAGGGCCAAGGGAACTAACATAATGGCATGAAAGTAAATGAGGTTCCTACTTCAGAAAAGATGAGATTTTAAGGTTAGATTTTGCTCTTGCTGGAGTCAATAAGAAAACTCAGCAGGGGTTGAAACTGGGCATGCAAGTTCGGGATAAGCAGTGACAAGAATATCCAAACTAAGCAAATGCTTTGGTAGCTCCTACTCAAATTCCTTTTCCAAACTTTGCCATCTTCTCGTCCTTGGGGAAGAGCAACAGCTTAGTGGTAGACTGTGTGTTCCTCTGGTGGTAAGAGCCGTTTGTCATTGGAACAGACTCCTTGGAGGTTTTAAAGCAGAGGTTGCATGGCCATGTGCCATGGATGTTTTAGTTGAGATTCCTCCACGGGGTTGCACAGGGTTGAACTAGATGACCCTTGGGGTCCCTTCCAACTATGCAGTTCTATTATTCTATCATTCTAAGGCAAGGAGGGGTGTAATAAGCATAAACAGTATGCTCAAAGTTGGAATTTATTGGTCACCTTTTGGAATACACAATTTAATAAAATTTAATAAAAATATTCCTTTGATGTAATGCTATTTTTAAAATAGGATGGTTATGGGGATGGCATTGTGAAGCTAAGAATTTATTAGGAAAAGTTGTGGCCTGACCAATGATGGTATGGTCTTAACAAGCACTTTATGGCAAGGAAGGAAGGCAACTTGCATGACTGCATAGAGAGAAGAGCAGTTGCAAGTAAGAATCATTCTGCTTCCTTCTTTATGGCCTCTGTGCAGCCCTGTGAATCATAACTGAGTGGTAGAATACTGTTTTGCGTCTAGAAAAATCACAGGTTCATTCCCTGGCAGTCACATGTGTAGGCTGATGCATAGCAGGGCTGGACTGCCGGAGATACTCTGTTGAATTCATACTCAAAATAAAGCATGATGATAACTTGCTTTTTAAAATCTCTTTCTGAGATTGTGAACCCTGCGCACACAAAACAAACACATAGATATAGCTATAGATCTATAATCACTTAATAAACATATGAGGAATTGCATGTCACAGCCCTACATTATCTCTCTGCAGTGATCCTTGATGACAAAGTGTAAGTGGCCAAATCCCTTCTGGGGGGCAAATGACATTTTGCTTTAGTAAGCCAGTGATATATCTCACGTGGCAAAAATAAAGCACTCATGCATAAAATTAATACAGTAAGCTCAGAGGACATAAAACTTTCACTCAGTGATATATTTTGCTGGGGAAATTACCAGTTTGTATTTTGAGTTCTCCTAATGTCTTCTCAGGTCACTTACATTTTCCATGCTCAAACAGGGATTTTAAAAGCCCACAAGTTATTAAGAGCACTCTGCCAAGGTCTTTGCTGGCTCTTTTTTATCCATATCAGGGCACTCCATGTATTGTTTTACCAATAGGGAATTTATGTGCACGTCCTTGGTAGATCATACTGTGTGACAAGTGGATTTGATCTGTAACCTGCATGTCACAAGCGCTGCAAAACTGAGACTAGCCACATGGTGACATGGATGATGTGCACCCACTTTGTGAAACACATCCACTTTCAGTCAGTAACAGTGATCTAAATATCCTTCCCTTGAGAAGTGCTTTCTGTTTAGGTGTTTTGCCACATCTAAAATACTCCTAGCAATTGCCGAGGAGAGAGCCATGCAACCTTTTAAATATGACCATATTTTAATATCCTATTCACATATCCAAGTTCGTGGCAGTAATATTTTAGTGGACTTGTTTTCCTGGGCTGTTCTCTCTAGAAACATCACCCGCACACCTCTCATCTACTGTGTTTTGCATGCACAAGATCCAGGGCCGACTCACACATGAGGCAAGGTGAGGCAAGTGCCTTGGATAGCAGAATCCAAAGGGGCAGCAGATCCAGCCGCCAAGAAACACATCAGTAGTAGCAATGGCTGCAGCGCGCTTCTTCGAGACTGGACCTGCTGCCTCCTCTGTAACATCTGCCGCCTCCACAGTGACTTCTCAGAGAAAGGAGGCGCTGGTGGTCTCCCATCCCTAGGGAGGAAATGGCAGGGGCTGTCCTCTGGGGTCTCCTGGGGCATGCACCCACCCAGCATTATTTTGAGCAGGCCTTTTCCTCACCACCACCACCAAACAATGGCCTTTGATTTCCAGTTCAACCATTTGATTCTCTCCCTTGTTCTTGATGCAGATTTTTCCTCACCCCTTCTTCTCTGGTCAGGGGCACAGCACCTTGTGGTTTGCCTCAGACGCCAAATTGCCCTGGGCCAGCCTTGGCAAGATCCCAGGTTTCAATTCCAGCATCTCCAGCTGTGAAAGGAACTCAGATATTAGACTTGAAGAGCCACTGCCCGCCAGAGTTGACAGTTATGAGCTAGACAGATTGGTGGTCTGACTCTGTATAAGGCCCATTTGTCCTCTAGGAATATGCCTAGATGATCCAACACTGTCGCTCGAGATCCAGGTGGTCTCAGTGGCAAGCTCCAGCTATGGTCACTCCTGCATCAGGATGGTTCTGCCATGAGGCAAAGTGAGGCAATTGCCTCGGGTGGCAGGATCCACAGGGGCAGCAGATCCAGCCGCCAAGGCAATGCATTGCTGCTGCTGCCGCCGCTGCCGCCACTGCCACAGTAGCAGCAACAGTTGTGGTGCACTCTTTGCAGGCTGATCTGATGCCTCCTCAGCAGCAGACTCCTCTACACTCTATCTATCTATCTATCGATCTATATATCTATCTATCTATCATCTATCTATCTATCTATCTATCTATCTATCTATCTATCTATCTGTCATCTCCTTATCCCCCCCCCGCCTTGTTCCTGATGTAGATCTTCACTCACCCCTTCTTGCGGGGGGCACCATTTTGTAGTTTGCCTCAAGTGCAAAAACGTCTTGGGCCAGCCCTGCCTGCTGCACAGTTTTATGGGAGGAGGCCTTCTCTGCTGTGGCACCCTGGCTGCAGAATTCCCTCCATCTGGAGACATTTTGGCTTTATCAGCAAGTTAAAACATATCTGTTCTTTCAGGCCTTTGGAGGAAATGTCTTGTTGCTACTTAATGTTCCCTGTCTATGATTTTTTGTTTTAATGCTGGACGTGATGAAGGGTGCTTAAGGAACCTGGTAAGGAAAAGAAATAAAATAAATTCAAAATTTGTACCCTCCACGTTCTGGAGAAATGGGTTTTGATTGCTAGTTACTGAAATGATGTGCAGAAAGACATGCTTTTGGGAATTTCAAAGACAACATAGGTAGGGTCAAGCTAAGCAAGAATCTACATTTTGCCTGTCTGTTCTCTTCATAATTCATAGACACCAAGTGCAGTTTGTCCCTTTTCTCAGTAAAGATTTAATAGCTGACATGAAGCCTCCTATTACGAAGGTTTCATTATTTTGTGAAATACTGCATAGTACATCTAGACTGCAAAGAGGTACGACCATTAATAATTAAAATGATGCTGTGATGGTCAAATCAAAATGAACAAATTGCGTTTGGCAAGAAAGTATTCTCGATTGCTAATTATTTATATTAAAACAGAAATTAGGAGCTCTCTCAGAGATTTGGGCTATCTTATTAAGGAACTCTGCCCAGCACCTGCTGCTGCAAGGAGCTCTTTCTTGCTGCCTCTGAAGGAGAGAGAAAGGGCTTGACCCAGAATCTGAGCCATATTGAATCTCCAAGGTTAACACAAGAGCTCTGGTTCTCTTTCTTTTTTGTACATAGGCCCTATAGGATGGTTCATGACAGGAACTTATAGGCTGACATTGTAAAAAAAACTGTCAGCTCCTACTTAAAAGATCCTTCTGTAAGGACCTTTTCTGGGTATCACCACCTGCCAAGGTGAGACAGCCAGTAACTGGGGAAAGGGCTTTTATTGGGGCAGCTCCCTGGCTTTCGGAAGCTTTCCCTGGGAATATTTGATTTTCTGCTTGAATCCAAGGCTGAGGCTATGAGAGAAGCAAGGCCTTCTTGGGGTGTTAATGCTATGAGCCCGTCCTCCCTAGGCTCAGATTGTATACGTATATGTGTAAATAAACTATATATCCTAAAGACACCACAGTCTCTGCTGTGCCTCATTTCCAAAAGGGAACACAATTCTGGGCAAATGCCTGGAAGTCCTGGAATCCTGCACCGCTCAGAGATTGGGGTGGCAGGCAACAACACCTTATGGGTATTGCCTTGCTGGAAACAATATTTAGGCTTGAGGAAAGGCATAGGAAGGAGGATAAATCAGTAAAGCAGGCATGCGGAACATGTGACCTCTAGGTGTTGCTGGAACGCCATTGTCCGTGCTGACTGGGGCCTGTGGGAGTTGGAGTTCAGCAACATCTGGCTGGCCACATGTTCCTCAGTGCCTGCAGTGAAGTCAGTAGGCTACTGGACAAGAACCCAAGTCTCCCACCCTCTTAGGGACACCCATTCACTGTGGTACACTAATGGCAAGACCTTGGCAGTTTCATGGAGGGGTGCCCCGTGCCATGTCCCTTTCTTAGCCTTTTGTCCTATGCAGCGTGTGCTGTCTAAAGTGCCCAGCACGGGCAAATAGGCAGGGCTGTGGGTATCCAGTAGAGTAGAAACATAGGTGTGTGGGCAGCTCCCTTAAACCAAGGCAGACCATCTGTCTCTCTCGCAGAAACACTTTGAGGTTTCAAGCAGGGGTCCTTCCCAGTTGTATAAGCACAGCTGAACACCAGCTCCTAAGAGACCACAGATGCAGACTCCCAAGGAGAAAATTCCCCCTCTGTAAGCGTGCAAGAGTTTCTCCAAATGAAAGTGGTCACCGGTGGGCTGATCGCAGCCCCCGCCCCCATGTTCATGGGGCTGCTTGCCGGGGCCTAAAAATAATTTGCCAGGGACCCCACCCACCCACCACTTTCCAGTTCTCCAAATGCAGTATTCTGGAGTGTGCCTTCAGATAATCAGTCCTTTAACAGGGTGAGCAGCAGCAGGAGGAGAAGTGATACAACAGAACACTCCATGTTCCTTGGAGGGAAATGCATCGCTTGGGTGATGTATGTGTCACATGGCATCAAAGTCTGCATCTGAAGAGGATGGGAAGTTGACACATGTGATTACATCCTCAATGTCTAATGAGACACACAGTGCGTGTTCTTCCACTTCTTCACTTTCACAACCATATTTGTCCTGAATATTGGATTCATGTAATGTCACTTTTTGT